>NC_048238.1:63899197-64221167 GCF_002007445.2 Ailuropoda melanoleuca
GGAGATGCCCTTCAACAGATGACTGGATTAAGAAGCTGTGGTCCATATAGACAATGGAATATTACTCAGCTATCAGAAAGAACGAATTCTCAACATTTGCTGCAACATGGACGGCTAAGTGAAATAAGTCAAGCAGAGAAAGACAATTATCATATGGTTTCTCTCATCTATGGAATATAAGAACTAGGATGATCGGTAGGGGAAGAAAGGGATAAAGAAAGGGGGGGTAATCAGAACGGGAATGAAACATGAGAGACTATGGACTATGAGAAGCAAACTGAAGACTTCAGAGGGGAGGGGGTGGGGGAATGGGATAGACTGGTGATGGGTAGTAAGGAGGGCATGTATTGCATGGTGCACTGGGTGTTATACGCAACTAATAAAGCATCGAACTTTGCATTGGAATCCAGGGATGTATTGTATGGTGACTAACATAATATAATAATTAAAAAAAAAAGAAAAGATAATGTAGTGAAAAGTTTACTTCATTTGGAGTTTTCCATGCATTGTAAAGAACACAGAGTGGCAAAATAGAACCTTAGTGATTCTCCCATACACAGGTACATATGTTAGACTATGCTTCTCCTTACACTTTTCATAAGGAATTCACCCTACCCCTTAGAATCAGATTCTTCTAATAATGGCACTTAAATTTTCTGTTCGCCACAACCAATATATGCCTTATTTTCCTTGATTTGCGTTTGCATGGGAGAATAGATTTCACTGAATTCTAAAAAGCTGTGTTTTAAATCTGCCAGGTTCCCCCCCTTTTTTGCCCATGACACCTGTGCACCAATAGATGGCTATGAATTTAGAGAGTTAATAAAAATAATTAAGTTGAATTTACTAGACATTTTGGAGGGCATTGTTGGAATATAGCTTGTTCTATTTTTAGTACCCATTTCTTTATGTATCTTTATGGTACTGCCTGATATAGACTTCTTAAGAGAAATAATTTCAAACTTAAGCACTCACATTTTTTTCTTTGAGTTTTTTATTTCTATCTCTTTGTACCATTATACAGAGTTTTAAAAAAATAATTGCTTTATATATTTTTAAAATATATTATTTAAATTCAATTTAGTGATCATATAATGTACTGTTGGTTTCAGGGTAGAGTTTAGTGATTCATCAGTTGCATATAACATCCAGTGCTCATTACATCAAGTGCCCTCCTTAATGCCCATCACCCAATTACCCCACCTCCCCAGCACCTTCCCTTCAACAACCCTCAGTTTGTTTCCTATAGTTAAGAGTCTCTTACAGTTTGCTTATCTCTCTGTTTTTATCTTAATTTATTTTTCCTTCCCTTCCCTTATGTTCATCAGTTTTGTTTCTTAAATTCCACATGTGAGTGAAATTATATGGTATTTGTCTTTCTCTGACTTATTTCACTTAGCATAATACCCTTTAGTTCTATCTACATTGTTGCAAATGACAAGCTCTCATTCTTTTTGTTAGCTGAGTAATATTCTTATATATATATATATATATCTCACATCTTCTTTATCCATTCATCTGTTGATGGACATCTGGACTCTTTACATATTTTGGTTATTGTAGATATTGCTGCTATAAACATTGGAATACATTACCTTTTATTAATACAAAAGAATGTAATTATACTATGGGGGCTGGCATATTTTCAGAGGTTACATGCCATGTTTTCATTTATTTGGTCCCTTAATGTATAAGCATGAGAAAAATAAAAGGTACAATGACAATCTGAAATCATTTTCTCCCTCCTCTCTCCCCTTTTCTTCCAAAGTAATTCTCATAGGAAGACAGCTCATCCTTTAGCAGAATTCCCAACAATAGATTCACTAGAAAGTAATTCCTTCGAGTATTTCACAGTGCTTCCTCTGACAATGTTATTTTAGATGGAATTTATTATTCATTTGATGATTTTGTAGATTTTTAAACTGTCCACTGTAAGATGAAGTAAAAAAACACAGAAGTTGAAGATTATTTTGTTAAAAAATATTATTCATAATTTAGACATGAGTTTTCTTTTGGCTTGTGCTATGCAGCATAGGTCTGTTAAAGAAATGTATCCAGCTTTTAATTACATTAAGAAATGGTCCCCATTTTAAAAAGGATGGTTCTGGTTCTAGGTATAACGGCTGCAGCAATGGCTGAGGCAATGAAGCTGCAGAAGATGAAGCTTATGGCAATGAACACACTTCAGGGAAATGGAAACCAAAATGGGACAGAATCAGAGCCTGACGATCTTAATTCTAATACTGGTGAGTGTCTTCAGTACTACAAGGCAGGTGACTCTTACTAATGTATTCTTAGATTGGAGAGAGGAAGGATGAAGTGGAGAGAAGAGAACAATTCATATACTTTGATTTTGAGCAGTTATTGCAGAAGGATGCTTAACCTTACCTCTAACTAGTACAGTGAAACTAGAAAACCATTACACGTCAGAATTACATTTCAGGAAAGTGTCAGTTATCTTCATTATTTTCTAGTGGAGTTACTAATTTTTATACTGTTAGCTATTTGACCTACTGCCTGTGAAATGTTGCCCCCTTCGGTTTTGCCCCAGACTTCTTACTTCAACTTTCTCTCAACAACCCACCATTGAGAGGCAGTTCTGAAAATCTACTTTGGCTCATCTGCAGTCATTTTAGGTGGCCTACCACCCCCTTAGCTAAGTAAGGGTTCTGGCATACTCAGGTCATTGGCAGGGGCTAACAAAAAGAGGTAGAACAAGGAGAAAGCAAAGAAAAAAAGAAAGACAGAAGAAAGGAAGAGAACAGGAAGATGCGTGTGGAGTGGAATATCCCTTCCTTTCTTGCTACTTGTCTTTTCTCCTTTACTCTGTGATAATTTTACTTTGGTTTGATCAAAGGACCACCCCTTAGATCTCTTTTGGAAGTAACTTGGATTATAGACATCAACATACACTAATGAATGCATAAATAAATAAATAAATATGGTTTCATTTTATTGGGAAATAAGAATGGGTAACCAAAGATAGTCTTAGGAACCATAGGTTTCTGATCTAATTCTGCAATTAAATTTAATATAATGTGATAAGCAGATTGGTACCAGTCTAATCTCTCCTCTTTTAGGCTCCTAGAAGTTCAAGTATGGTGGGAACTTATTTTAGAGGAAAAAAGGGGGTAATTAAAGAAGGAAATAACTGACTCAGATCAGTATAATAAAATATTCTGACTTTAATAGAGTGTAGCTCTTCTCATCTAAAATCGAAATGTTCACAGTGAATTATAGAGTGAGAGTCGGGCTTCAACCAGTGCTCACAGCAAGAAATCAATGGAAAAATGCATTATTTTATTGAATTTGTGACAACTGTAAGCAACACATAGATAATACTAAAATTAATATTAAGCAAAGAATAATAACAATAAGAAGTTACCAGTTATTATGTACTAAGTATCTCCCATGTTTGTTCTTCAGTTCCAAACATTTTTATTTAGATATAATTGACATATAACAGTATGTAATTTTAAAGTGTACAATGTGTTGATTTGTTACACTTATCCATTGTAACTTATCCGTATGTATCCACCACAGTGTTAACTAACACCACCATCACATCACATTATCATTTTTTTTGTGGTGAGAGCCTGTAAGATCTATTCTCCTAGCAACTTTCAAGTTACCTTATTGTTAAATATAATCTCAATGTTGTGAAGAATTTATTCATCTATCTCTTGTGTTAACCAATTTAATTCTTACCAAATTTTCAGAAAAAAAAGTGAGTTTTCAATACTCCATTTTGCAGATCAGGAAACAGAAGCACAATGTGGTTCAGCTTTGCTCATAGTCCCAAAGCTAGTAAGTGGCAGAGGTATATCTCACTCCCATGTCTGGTTAAGTCCAAAGTCTGTTTTATTCACATTCTTCCTCCTCTTTAATGCTGTTCTGTAGCAGAAATATTATTTTATCAAGCCTTTCAAATAAAAGTTGTTTTTATGATGAAGATACACTGATAAACTGATGATCAGTTTCCTAGTCCTAACACCTTTTACTTCATATTGGATTTCAAATCTTGTAGTGTCTTAGAAGTGACCATCATTTGACAGGAAACCTCTTGTATATAAAAATATTTTTGTACCAATAAAAATTAATGGGAGTTGAAGCAGTAATTTCTGTCATGTTTTTCTTAGGTATAACAGTTTATGAAAAAAAAACTGTATAAAATTTCTAAGTTGTTACTTTGTAACAAGATAATAAAGACATTTTGAGACACGTACTGGTGACCTAACTTCTAACTTAGTAAGTAGTTAATTTTTCTAAATATAATCTGTTTTAACTCCATCTATCCATCATTGTGATAAAATAAAGAATTAGGTTTCCATTTGTGTATACTGTTATACTTGGTGTTACAGAAATGAAATTACAGTAGTCACTGTGCTTGACCTTGAAGATTGTGATCTATCCTTATCTTGATGTAATGAAGGTAAGCAGATATGAAAAATAATTATAATGATGATAATAATAATACATATTTATATGAAGCCCCTGAGATTTTCAAAGTCTATAAATGAGCACTGCTGCCATGCGTGTATATGCACACCAAATTCGTGTTATCCCCTCAGCCATAACTTCCCCTCATGGTGTACTGGAAAACAATTAGACCTTAGCAGTCTTTGCCTCTGAGGACTCCAGCAGCTCTCACTGTCACCACAGACAACCACAGATTTGTCTGTCAAAGAACCTCACACTCTTTGCCAACGATGATCTCAGTTGATGGAATTTCACAAAGTAAACACTGCTCTGCTCTCCCCATTCCCAGATCTGGAGCTTCCATTTCACTTCCCTAGATCCAGAGCTGCCACACTCCACCCAGCCAATGTCTTTGAATCCACCTGCATGAGAATTTCCCTACTGAAGTGAGTCTATAAAGACTGAAAGAGGTGTCTTCTGACTCAAATGTGCAGACATCAATGAAAAGTCATATGGAACATGAACAATCAATAAAATACCACTCAAAAGGAACAAAATATTTTTTTTACTAAACTGACCTTAAAGAAATGGAGATCTGTGGTGAAACGCCTGACAAAGAATTCAAATAATAATTATATAATAATTGTTTTAAGAAAGCTGAATGAATTATAAGAGAACACAATTAAGTAACTCAAGGAAATCAGGAAAACAAGACATGAACAAAATAAGGAGTTCAACAAAGAGATAGAAGTCAATAAGAGAATCTGGCATAAATTCTGGTGTTGAAGAATACAATGAAAGAAACAGAAAATACAGTAAAAACTTCAATATCAGACATGATCAATCAGAAGGAAGAAAATGTGAACTTAAAGATAGGTCATTTGAAATTTTTCGGTCAGAGGAGAAACAGGAAAAAAATGAAAGAGAGGAAAGTAAGCCTACAGGATTTACAGATATCAGGATATATTGTTTCTCTTGCACTGATATATGTGTTATGGGAGTTCCAGGGGGAGAAAAGAGAGAGAAAAGGGGAAAACAGACTTATTTAAAGAAATAATTACTGAAAAATTTCCAAACCTAGGGAGGGAAGTTGACATCCAGGTTAATAAAGTTCAAAAATCCTTAAATATGATCAATCCAAAGAAGACTACACTGAGATACATTATAATCAAATTGTCAGAGATCAAGGACAGAGAGAGAATTTGAAAGAATCAAGGGAAAAATCAATTTCTTACATATGAAGAAATCACCATAAGCCTATAAGCGGATTTCTCAGCAGAAAATGTGCAGGCCAGAAAAGAGTGTGATGTCATATTTAAAGTACTAAATGAAACAAACTTCACAACAAAAATATAATAACTGGAAAAATATATTTTGAAATATAGAAGAAGAAATAAATTTTTCCCCAGATAAAAACTGAGGAGTTCATCACTGTTAGAATTCCCTTACAAGACATGCTTGAGGACATTCTCAAAATAAAATGAAAACAATCAAAACAGCAGTGTTAAATCATAGGAATGTATAAATATCACTGGTAAAGTTAAATGTATAGATAATGTAACACTGTAATGGTGCATAAATAATTTTAACTCTAATATAAAAATTAAAAGATAAAAATTTGTTGATGAATACACAATATAAAAAGAAGCAAATTCTGACTACAAAAACACAAAGGGTGTGTGGGAAAGTAAAAGTGGGAGAGTTTTTGTATGCAATAGAAGTTAAATTGTTCAACGATTCATTAGTTGAACACTACATCAAAAACTAATGATGTACTATACGCTGGCTAACTGAACATAGTAAAAAAAAGGTAAATTGTTATCTACTTAAAATAAAGTTTTATTGAAATGCAAGGCAGTTGAGTAGTTGCTCTCATTAGAGAGTTCTGTAAGTAATGTGAGAGACCAATCAACCCAGGTAGTGAGAGACCAACTCAAGGAGGAAGGGACCAACTGAGTCTTTGTCCAGCATTCAGCATCTATGATTTGTTTTTACTCACTTTTTCTTATGGGTTGAATTGTGTCCCTTAAAAAGATATATTGAAATCCTAACCTCCAGCACTTCAGAATGTGAACTTGTTTAGAAATAGCATCATTGCAGGGGCCCCTGGGTGGCTCAGTCAGTTAAGGATCTGCCTTCAGCTCAGGTCATGATCAGAGGGGCCTGCATTAGGCTCCCTGCTCACTGGGGAGTCTGCTTCTCACTAAAAATAAATAATAAATAAATAAATAACTATAAATAAATCAAACAAAATAAAAAATTTAAGTACATATTGTATGCAAGCCCAAGTTAAACAGAAAGTATAAAATGCTATAGTAGATCTACAAAAGATAAAGAGAAAAGAATCAAAGCAAATCACTATCATAACAACTTGACAAATAACGAAGGAAGGCAACAATAGAAGAAGAGAAAGAAAAAACAAGTTTAAACCAAAATGTCTTAACAAAATAGCAAGAGTAATTCATTACCTATAATTACTTAAATGTAAATGGATTAAACTAACCAATTAAAAAGCACCAACAGGCTTAAAGAATAAAAAAATAAGATCTAGTCAAGTGGGAATTTATTCTAGGGATGAAACAAATAAAAAAAATCAACAAAAACAAATCAACCAATGTGATACATCACATTAACAAAATAAAGGATAAAAACCATATGACCATTTCAATAGATGCACAAAAAGCATTTGACAAAGTACAATATCCATTCATGTTACAAACCCTCAACAAAATAGGTTTAGAGGGAACATACCTCAACATAATAAAGGCCATATATGAAAACCCACAGCTAACACCTTACTCAATGGTGAAAAACAGAGCTGTTCCTCTAAGATCAGGAACAAGACAAGGATGCCCACTCTCCATTTTTATTCAGTATAGTACTAGAAGTCCTAGCCACAGCAATCAAACAAGAAAAAGAAATAAAAGTTATCCAAATTGGTAAGGAATAAATACAACTTTTGCAGATGACACAATGCCATATATAGAAAACCCTAAAAATTCCACTTAAAAAAAAACTACATAAGAAGTAGGAAGATCAGTAGGAGAAGAAGGGGAAGAATAAAGGGGGGGTAAACAGGAGGGGAAATGAACCATGAGAGACTATGGACTCTGGGAAACAAACTGAGGGCTTCAAAGGGGAGGGGGGTGTGGGAATGGGATAGGCTGGTGATGGGTATTAAGGAGGGCACGTATTGCATGGAGCACTGGGTGTTATACGCAACTAATGAATCATGGAGCTTTACATCGAAAACTAGGGATGTACTGTATGGTGACTAACATAATATAATAAAAAAAACTACTAGAACTTATAAATGAATTCAGTAAAGTTGTAGTACACAATAATAAACAGAATTCTGTTGTATTTCTATGCATTAATAATGAAGTAGTAGAAAGATAAATTAAGAAATAATCCCATATAAAATTGTACCAAAATAATAAAATATCTGGTTAAACTTAACCTCCTTAGGTGAAAGATCTGTACTCCAAAAACTAGAAAACATTAATGAAAGATAGTGAAGATGATACAAGCAAATGGAAAGATGTTCCATGCTCTTGGATGGCAAGAACCAACACTGTTATAATGTCCGTACTACTCAAGGCCATCTACACATTGAGTGCAAACCCTATCAAAATGCCAACCGCATTTTTGACAGAAGTAGAACATATAGACTTCTGGGGAAGATGGTGGAGCAGGAGGACCCTAAGCTTACCTTGTCCCATGAATACAACTAGATAATGCTCAGAGAACAACATGAAGACTGACAGAACAAACCCTACAACCAAATGGAGAAAAGAGGCCACATCAAAGAGTGTGGGAAGGGTGGAGACACAGTGGGGAGCTAAATGAACTTGTGGGCCATTTCTAGGAGGGAGCCATGGGTTCAGAGAAGGGAGAGAAACAGACCCTCACATCAGGGCGCTCACATAGTGAGGAAAATCCCCATAGCATTGACTCTAAAACCCAGAGGGTCTGAATTTCATGAGTTCTTACAGCAGCAGGAATTAAAGCCTGGAATGTTAAAAATCAGCAGACTCGGCTCTGGGAGAGCCAGAGGAAACTGAATTCCTACCTCTAAATAGACAGCACAAAACCTGCTTGTGAGATACAGCATAGAAGTGGCAATCTGAAAAACACCTAGAATATATGGAAGAGTTATTTACTAATAACAGAGCATGGTCCCAGAGTGACAGTTTTCATTGGGAGACTCCTCCAAGAACAAAGGAGTTGGCAGTCTCCATTTCCCTCCCCCAACCCCCAGCACATACACACAGCCACCTGTGGGAACTAGCACAGCATAAGCATTCACATTATAACTTAGTTACAGTTCACACTCCCCCACACACACACTTGGGCCTGCTTCAGTACCAGTGCTATGGGCCCCCTCCCTCAGAAGACCCGTGAAAGCTTTGCCAACACTACTCCCAACTGCACGCTTTGTGGGGCTTCAGTCCCTCGGCAATGGCCAGTCACCATCTGCTGATGATGCCACAACTTGCTAAAATTATGGGTCCCACTCATGCACTTTGTGAATTAGACACCAGCTAACCTGTGTCTTGATAGTGGTGGCATGTTCCCTGTGGAACAGGACTGGTACACAAAACTTGCAGGCATTATGCGGCCCATCCACACTCAATTTGCAGAGCATCTCCCCACTGTTCCAGGCTCAGCAGCAGCTGTGCATCCTCAATGGAAGAAGACAGGTGCAGAAAATGTGTGGACACCGTGTGCCCTGCCTGAGTGGCCCCAGCTGGCCCCAGTGTACATACATAGCAGCTGTGAGTCCCCTGTGGAAGAGGGCCAGTGAACAAAACTAGCTGGCACAGTGAGCTCCATCTGTGTGCACTTTGCAGAGCAGACGAGGCTGGCCCTGGTAAACAAAGCAGAGACATATCCTCTCTGGCAAAGACTAGCACCACTGTATTAAAAGTGTAGATCCCAGCCACTAATTTCAAGAGCAGAAGATATATCTCACCTTTCCTAACACAGAAAAACAGACGCAGAGAGATAGACAAAATGAGGAGACAGAGGAATATTTCCCAAATGAAAGAACAGGACAAAACCACAGCAAGATCCCTAAGTGAAGTAGAGAAAAGTAATATGCCCGATAGAGAATTTAAAGTAATGTTCATAAGAGGGTGGAAGGGATAAGATGGTGGATGAGTAGGAGGAACACAATAAGATAACTACCAAATCATTCTAAATACCCCAGAAATTAACCTGAAGACTGACAGAATAAACTCCACATCTAAAGGGAGAGAATAAGACACATTGAAGAAGGCAGGAAATGAAGAGACATGGTTTAGGGAGGAAACAGATAGCTAGTGCTGAGGAGGGGTGGGAGCCAGGATCACAAAGAAGGGTGAGAGATAGAGGAGCACACAGGGGAACACAGAAGGAGAACAATTTCCTAAAGATTTTCCTAAAGCCATTGGCTGGGAAAACAAGATGGGCTGATTTTTGTGAGTTCTTGCAACCAGCAAGGCTTAAAGAGTGGAGTTTTAAAGGTCAGAGGACATGACTGGGATAGAGCTCTGAGGGTACTGCCCTACTCCTGGAGAGAAAACAAACAACCTGGGGAAGAAGCCATGGGAACAGTTGCTGAAGTATGTCTGGGGCATATACTGGGGAGACTATTCCCTCTGTTGGAGTGCATCCCTGAGAGGAAGCATTCCAGAAGTCTCTCTGGGAACAAAGGAGCTGGCCACTATCATTTTCTTCCCTCGCCCCTCAGCATAAAGCAGGAGCCACCTGACAAAACCAATGTAGCTCCCTCAATGGCTGCTTAACCTGCTTAAATCAAGTACCACACCTCTGTGCTCTGGTTGGACTGCCTTTCTCAGTCAAGACTGCTTCATTCCCAGTGCAGCGGGTCCTGTCACCAAAAGTCCAGCAGAAACCCATGCTTACACTGCATCTCCTGACCAGAGAGTTCTGCAGGACATCAGTTCTAGTGAAAGTAGTATCAGTTCTCATTCCACAAGCAGACAAGAGTGCACTTAATTAAAACTCTCCACATTCTAGCCAAGGACCAAACACTGCCTACCACAGTCAATGAGAAACTCTGCAAACAATGGACCTGAAGGATAGAGCACCCAAAACACAATAGCAGTGTGTATGCAACACATAGCAAAGACAATCCCTAAAACACCAGGCCCTGGAAACTATATGACCTCTTTTTCATAAACATAGTTCTCTCACAAAAAAGAAACATAATGGGCTTTTTTAACACAGAGAAGAAGACAGAAACCAAGATGGAGAAATTCCACACAAATGAAACAAGAGATCTAAATGAAACAGATGTAAGTAACATGCCTGACAGAGAATTTAAAGCAAGAATCATAAGGACACTCACTGGGATTGAGAAAAGAATGACAACTTTAGGGAAGTCCTTACCACAGAGATAAAAGAGTCAAAAATAAATATTCAGAAATGATAAATGTGATAACTGAGTTTGGAAACAGGCTTGATGCAAAGGACACAATGCTGGTAGAAGCAGAAGAGTAAATGATATAGAAGATAAAATAATGGAGGATAATAAAGCTGAAAAATAGAGAGAAAGAAGAGGTATGGAGCACAAGAATAGCCTTAGGGAACTCAGTGACTTCATCAAACGTAACAAAATTCATACTGCAGGAGTCCCAGATAAAGAAGAGAAAAACAAGGGAACACAAAATGTATTTGAGGAAATAATACCTGAAAACTTCCTAATCTGGGGAAGGAAACAGACATCCAAATCTAGGTGGCACAGAGAACTCCCATCAAAATCAAAAAAAAGCAGACCCACAACAAAACATATGGTAATTAAATTTGCAAAATATACTGATAAAGAAAAAAATCAAAAAAACAGCAAGGCCAAGAAGTCCTTAACTTACAAAGGAAGACACATAAGGCTAGCTGGAGATTTCTCAACAGAAACTTGGCAAGCCAGATGGGAGTGGCATACCATATTCAAAGTGCTGAATAAGAAAAATCTGCAGCCAAGAATGCTCTATTCAGCAAGGCTATCATTTATAATAAAAGGAAAGATCAAGAGTTTCCTAGACACACAAAAAACTGAAGGAGTTCATAACCAGTAAATGAGCCCTGCAGGAAATATTAAAGGGACTCTCTGAGTGGAAAGGAGAGACCCAAAGTGACAAAGATAAGAAAGGAATGAGAAAATCTCTAGAAACAAATGACAAAACGTAATAAAATGACACTAAATACATATCTATCAATACTTACTTTGAATGTTGGGGCCCCTGGGTGGCTCAGTTGTTTAAGTGTCCAACTCTTGATTTTGGCTCAGGTCATGATCTCAGGGTCATGAGATTGAGCCCCAAGTTGGCCTCTGTGCTGAGTGTGGAGCCTGCTTAAGATTCTCTCTCTCCATCTCTCTTTGCCTCTCCCCAATTCACAGTCTCTCTATTAAAAAATATAATTACTTTGAATGTTAATGGAATTAATGTTCCAATCAAAGGACATAAGGTATCATAATGGATAAAAATAAAAACAAGAACCATCTATATGCTGCTTTAGACATAAAGACACTTGCAGATAGAAAGTAAAATAATGGAGAAACAACTATCATGAAAATGAACATCAAAAGAAAGCTTCAGCAGCCATATTTATATCAGAGAACCTAGACTTTAAACCAAAGACTGTAAAAAGAGACAAAGAAGGATACTATATCATAATAAAGGGGACTATCCAACAAGAAGATTTAACAATTATAAATGTTTATGTACCCAACATGGGAGCAGCCAAATATAAAAATTAATTAATAACAAATATAAAGGAATTCATTGATAATAATACAACAACAGTAAGAAACTTAACACTACACTTACTTCAATAGACAGACCACCTAAAGAGAAAATCTACATGGAAACAATGGCTTTGAATAACGCACTGAACCAGATGGACTTAACAGATATATTCAGAACATTCCATTCTAAAGTAGCAGAATACACATTCTTTTTGAGTGCACAGGGGACATTCTCCAGAATATAGCACATACTAGGTCACAAATTAGGCCACAAAAAGTACAAAAAGATTGAAATCATACCATGCATATTTTTGTTCATAAAGATATGTAACATGAGGTCAACCACAAGAAAAACTGGAAAGACCACAAATACGTGTAGGTTAAACAACATGCTATTAAACAATGAATGTGTCAACCAGGAAATGAGAGATGAAATTTAGAAAAAAAAACACAGAGAAACAAATGAAAATGCAGACACAGTTGTCCAAAACATTTGGGATGCAGCAAAAGTGGTCAAAAGAGGGACATATATAGCAATACAGGCATATGTTAAAAAGCAAGAAAATCTCAAATACCCTACCTTGCACCTAAAGGAGCTAGAAAAAGAAAAACAAGTGAAGCCTAAAGCCATCAGAAGGAAGAAATAATAAAAATTAGAGCACAAATAAATCCTCTAGAAACAAACAAACAAAAAACAATAAAAAAGATCAATGAAAGGAGGAGCTAGTTGCTTGCAAAAATTAAAAAAAAAAAGATAAATCCCTAGCCAGACTTGTGAAAAGAATAGACAAAGGACCCAAAAATAAAATCACAAATGGGAGAGGAGAAATAACAACAAATAACACAAAAATACAATTATAAGAGAATATTATGAAAAACTATATGCCAACAAGTTGGACAATCTGGAAGAAACAGAGAAATTCCTAGAAACATATACAGTACCAAAACTGAAACAGGAAGGAATAGAAAACTTGAACAGACCATAACCAGCAAAGAAATTGAATCAGTAATCAAAAACTCCCTAAAAATCAAAAGTCCAAGGCCAGATGGCTTCAAGGGTTAATTCTACCAGACATTTAAGGAAGACTTAATACCTATTCTTCTCAAACTGTTCCCCCCTCCAAAAAAAAAAAAAAGAAAGAAAGAAAGAAAAAGAAAGAAAGAAAGAAAGAAAGAAAGAAAAAGAAAAGAAACTAAAAACAGGAAAGAAAGGAAACTTCCAAATTCCTTCTATGAAACTAGCATTACTGTGATACAGTATCAGATAAAGACTCCACTAAAAAAAAAAAAAAGAAGAACGACAGGCCAATATCCCTGATGAACATAGATGCAAAAATTCTCCATAACATACTAGTAAACTGAATCCCATATTACATTAAAGTAATAACTCACCTCAATCATGTATGATTTATTCCTGGGCTGCAATTGTGTTTCAATATTCACAAATCAATCAATATGATACATCATATTTTAAAAAAAGAAAGGTAAGAACCATATGATCTTTTCGATAGATGCAGAAAAAGCATTTGACAAAGTACATCATTCATGATAAAAACCCTCAACAAAGTAGGGTTAGAGTGAACATATCTTAAAATAATAAAGGCCATAAATAAAAAACCCAGAGCTCATATCATCCTAAATGGGGAAAAACTAAGAGCTTTTCCTCTAAAGTCAGGGGAAAAAAAAGGGATGTCCACTCTCACTACTGTTATTTACATAGTAATGGAAGTCCTAGCCACAGCAATCCCACAAAAAAAGAAATAAAAGGCATCCAAATTGACAAGGAAGAAGGAAAACTTCTACTATTTGCGGATGACCTGATACTCTATATAGAAAACCCAAAAGACTCCACCAAAAAATTGCTAGAACTGATACACAAATTCGGTCATGTTGCAGAATAAAAAAAATCGATTTACAGAAATACATTTCATTTCTATATACTAAAAATGAGGCATTTGAAAGAAATCAAAGAATTGATCCCATTTGCAATTACACCAAAAGCAACAAGATACCTAGGTATAATAAACCTTACTAAAAAGGTAAAGATTTATACTCTGAAAAGTTTAAAACACTGATGAAAGGAATTAAAGATGACACAAAGAAATGGAAAAATATCCCTTGCTCATGGATTAGAAGAACAAATGTTGTTAAAATATCTGCATTACTCAAAGCAATCTATGCATTTAATGAATCCCTATAAAAAAAAAACCACCAGAACTTTTCACAGAGCTAAAACAAACAATCCTAAAATTTGTATGGATCCACAAAAGACCCTGAATAACCAAAGCAACCTTGAAAAAGAAAATCAAATTTGGAGGCATCACAATTCTGGACTTCAAGTGCTATTACAAAGCTGTAGTGACCAAGATAGTATGGTACTGGCACAAAAATGGACATGGAGATTAATGGAACAGAATAGAAAACCCAGAAATGAACCCATGACCATATGTTCAATTAATATTCAACAGAGTAGTAAAGAAAATCCAGTGGGAAAAAGACAATCTCTTCAACAAGTGGTGTTGGGAAAACTGGACAGCAATGTGCAAAAGAATGAAACTGGAAAGCCTTCTTACACCAAACAGAAAAAATAAATTGAAATTGGATGAAAGATCTAAATTTGAGGTAATAAAACATTAAGATCCTAGAGGAGAACACAAGCAATAACGTCTTTGACATTGGTTGTAGCAACTTCTTTCTAGATATGTCTCCTAAGGTAAGGGAAACAAAAGTGAAAATAGACTATTGAGATTTCAACAAAATAAAAAGTACTGCACAACAAAAGAAACAATGAAAAAACTAGAAGCAACCTATGGAATTGGTGAAGATATCTGCAAATGACATATCTGATAAAGGGTTCATATCTTAAATGTATAAAGAAATTATAAAACTCAATACTGAAAATACAAATAATCCAACTAAGAATAGGCAACAACCTCTACGACATTGGCAAGAGCAACCTTTTTCATGACACATCTCCAAAGGCAAGAGAAACAAAAGATAAAATGAACTTATGGGACTTCATCAGGAAAAAGCTTCTGCACAACCAAGGAAACAGTCAAAAAAACTAAGAGGCAGCCCACGGAATGGGAGAATATATTTGCAAAGGACACCACAGATAAAGGACTGGTATCCAAGATCTACAAAGAACTTCTCAAACTCAATACACGAGAAACAAATAAACAAATCATAAAATGGGCAGAAGATATGAACAGACACTTTTCCAATGAAGACATACAAATGGCTAACAGACACATGAAAAAATGTTCAAAATCATTAGCCATCAGGGAAATTCAAATCAAAACCACACTGAGATACCACCTTACGCCAGTTAGAATGGCAAAGATAGACAAGGCAAGAAACAACAATTGTTGGAGAGGATGTGGAGAAAGGGGATCCCTCCTACATTGTTGGTGGGAATGCAAGTTGGTACAGTCACTCTGGAAAACAGTGTGGAGGTCCCTTAAAAAGTTAAAAATTGAGCTACCCCGTGACCCAGCCATCGCACTACTGGGTGTTTATCCCAAATATCCAGACGTAGTGAAGAGAAGGGCCATATGCACCCCAATGTTCATAGCAGCATTGTCCACAATAGCTAAATCATGGAAGGAGCCGAGATGCCCTTCAACAGATGACTGGATTAAGAAGCTGTGGTCCATATATGCAATGGAATATTACTCAGCTATCAAAAAGAATGATTTCTCAACATTTGCTGCAACATGGATGGCACTGGAGGAGGTAATGCTAAGTGAAATAAGTCAAGCAGAGAAAGACAATTATCATATGGTTGCTCTCATCTATGGAACATAAGAACTAGGAAGATCGGTAGGAGAAGAAAGGGATAAAGAAAGGGGGGTAATCAGAAGGGGGAATGAAACATGAGAGACTATGGACTATGAGAAACAAACTGAGGACTTCATAGGGGGGTGGGGGAATGGGATAGACTGGTGATGGGTACTAAGGAGGGCATGTATTGCATGGTGCACTGGGTGTTATATGCAACTAATGAAGCATCGAAATTTACATCAGAATCCAGGGATGTACTGTATGGTGACTAACATAATATAATAAAAAATCATTAAAAAAAAAAGAATAGGCAGAAGATGAGATACCACCTTGCACCAGTTAGAAGGCCTAAAATTAAGAAGACAGGAAACAACAAATGTTGGCAAAGATGTGGATAAAGGGGAGCCCTCCTACCCTATTGTTGGTGGGAATGCAAGCTGGTACAGCCACTCTGTAAAAAAGTATGGAGGTTCCTCAAGAAGTCCAAATATAGCTGCCCTATGACCCAGCAATTGCACTACTGGGTATTTACCCCAAAGATACAGATGTCGTGAAAAGAAGGGACACATGCACCCCAATATTCATAGCAGCAATGTCTATAGTAGCCAAACTGTGTAAGGAGCCAGATGTCCTTTGACAGGTGAATGGATAAAGAAGATGTGGTGCATATATACAATGGAATATTATTCAGCCATCAGAAAGGTTGGATGCCTACCATTTACATCAACATGGATGGAACTGGAGAGTATTATGCTAAGTGAAATAAGTCAATCAGAGAAAGACAATTATCATATTGTTTCACTTATATATGGAATATAAAGAATAGCACAGAGGATCATAGGGACAGGGAGGAAAAAGCTGAAAGGGAAGAAATCAAAGAAGGAGACAAACCATGAGAAGTTCTTGACTCTGGGAACCAAACTTAAGGTTGTGAAAAGGGAGGTGGGTGGGTGGATGGGGCAGGTGGGTGATGGGCATTAAAGAGGCCAGGTGATGTGATGAGCACTGGGTACTATACACAACTAATGAATCATTGAACATTAAAAAAATAAAGATATTTCCAAATTAAAAAAATAAGTAAGATAAAATAAAAATAGGCAGAAAACATCACCAGATATTTTTCAAAAGAATGTGTACAGATGGCCACCAGATACCTGAAAACACTCAATATCATTCATCATCAGGGAAATGCAAATCAAAACTACAATGAGATACTACCTCATCCCTATCACAACGGCTAAAATCAACATATAAGACCACAAGAAACAGTATGTGTTGTTGAGGATATGGAGGAAGGGAAACCCATTGCACTGCTTGTGGGAAATGAAACTGGTGCAGCCACTCTGGAAAGCAGAATGGATGTTGCTCAAAAAGTTAAATATACAACTACCCTATGATCCAACAATTGCACTGCTAGGTATTTACCCAAAGAATACAAAAATACAAAAGTGAAGGAAGAAATGAACCACGATGTTTATAGCAGCATTATTTACAGTAGCCAAAATTTGGAAGCAGCCCAAGTGTCCATCGACTAATGAATGAATAAAGAGGAAATAGTATATATACACAATGGAATATTACTCAGCCACAAAAAGTTAATATCTTGCCATTTGCATTGACATGGAATGAGTTAAAGAGTATTATGCCAAGCAAAGTCAGTAAGAGAAAGACAAATACAGTATGAAATCACTCATATGTGGAATGTAAGAAAGAAAAAAATGAGCAAATGATAAAGAAGAGAGAGATGCAAACCAAGAAACAGGCTCTGCACTATCGAGAACAAACTGACGGTTTCCAGATGGGTGGGTGGTGGAGAAATGTGTTAATTATGTGTTGGGAATTAAGGAAGGCCCTTGTTATGATGATCACCAGGTGTTCTATATATTCAATTGCTAAATTTTATTTGTGAAACTAATATTACATTGCATGTTAACTAACTGGAATTTAAATAAAAAATTTTTAAAAAAGAAAGTAATGATCATAGGAGTACTCACTGGACTTAAGATGAAAGTGGAGGACATCAATGAGAACCTTAACAAAGAGATAGAAAACATATAGTAGAATAAACCGGAGCTGGAGAACACAATAAATAAAAATAAAAATAAAAACATACTAGTTGGAATAAATAGCAGGGTAGAGGAAACAGAAGAATGAATTAGCAACCTGCAGGACAGAGTAATGGAATATAATCAAGTTGAGTAGGTGAGAGGAAAACAATTATGAAAATAGATTTGGGGAACTCAGCAACTTTATCAAGTGTAATAACATTCACATTATAGGTTTCCAAAAGAAGAATATAAAAAATGGGACAGAAAATTTATTCAAAAAGGTAGAAACTGAAAACTTCCCTAATCTGGTGAAGGAAAAAGAAATCAGGTTCTAGGAGGTACAGAGATCCCCCAAGAAATCAACCCAAGGAGTAATTAAAATGGAAAATGTATTGATAAAGAGAGGAGTTTAGAAGCAGCAGCAGAACATGCAAGGGAAACCCCATAAGGCTACCAGCGGATTTTTCAACAGACATTTTGCAGATTAGAAGGCAGTGGCATGATATATTCAAGGTGCTGAAAGAAAAAAAAATCTGCAGCCAAAAGAATCCTCTATCCAGCAAGGAAATCATTCAGAATAAGAAGAGAAATGAAGAATGTTCCAGACAAACAAAAGCTAAAGAAGTACATAACCACTAAACCAACCTTGCAAGAAATATTAAAGAAGACTTTCAGTGGAAAGACCATAAGAGTAAAAAAAGCGAGAAGCACAAAAGCAGTAAAAATAAATATATCTGTTAAAATCAGTCAATGACAGACTCACATATGATATGTTATGACACCATTTATCTAAAAGGTAGGTAGAAGAAACCTAAAAAGTTGTTTCAAATTTAAGTGACCATCAGCTCAATATAAAGAGCTATATGCAGAAGATGTTATATACAAACCTAATGGTAACCAAAAATTAAAAACTAGTAATAGATATTGTAAAAATAAAGAGAAAGGAATCTAAGTATATCACTAAAGAAAGCCAACTTATGGTGAGAGAAGAGAGAGGGAAGAAAGGAACAGGGAAGTTCTATGAAAACAACCACAAAACAAATTTAAAAATTGCAATAAATACATACTTATAAATAATTACTTTGAATGTAAACTGATTAAATGCTCCTATTAAAACACAAAGAGAGATGGAATGGATAAAAAAAATAGGACCCATCTATATGATGCCTAGAAGAGCTTCATTTCAGACCTAAAGATGCCTGCAGATTGAAAGAGAGGGGATAGAGAAGCATTTATCATGCAAATAGATGTCAAAAGGAGGCTGGAGTATCAATACTTATATTGGACAAACTGGACTTTAAAACAAGGACTGTAAAAGAGACAAAGGAAGGCACTATATAATAATAAAGGGAACAATCCAACAAGAAGCTATAACAATTGTAAATACTTATGCACCCAATATGGGAGCACCCAAATACATATAACAGTTAGCAACAAATATGAAGGAACTAACTAATTCAGTAGTAACACAATCATAGTAGGGGACTTTACACCCCACCTACATCAATGGACAGATCATCCAAAGAGAAAACCAAGAAACGGTGACTTTGAATGACACACTGGACCAGATGGATTTAATAAATATATTCAGAACATCCCATTTTAAAATGGCAGAATGCACATTCTTTTCAAGTGCACACAGATCATTCTCCAGAATAGATCACATATTAGGCCACAAAACAAGCCTCAAAAACTAAAAACATCAAAGTATCTTTACCATGTATCTTTTCTAACCATAACTTTATGAAGGTAGTAATCAACCATAAAAAAATGGTACTAAACAACGAATGGGTCAACCAAGTAATCAAGAGTAAATTTTTTAAAATATGGAGATAAATGAAAATGAAAACACAAAGTTCCAAAATCTTTGGGATGCAATGAGAAGAGGGAAGGTTATAACAATTCAGGCCTACCTCAAGGAGCCAGAAAACTCTCAAAAAGAAAATAACCAAACTTACACCTAAGGGAAGAAGAAAAAGAACAAACATACCCAAAACCATTAACAAGACTTATTGTGGTGATCATTTTGCAATATACACAAATATTAAATCATGTGTACATTTAAAACTAATACAATGTTACATGTCAGTTATGTCTCAATAAAAATTGACATATGAAAAAAAGAAGGAAGAAAATAATAAATATTAGGGCAGAAATAAATGATATAGAAACTAAAATAATAATAAAACAGATCAATGAAACCACAATCTAGTTCTTTGAAAAGATCAACAAAATTGATAAACCTCTAGCAGACTCACAAAAGAAAGAGAAGACTCAAATAAACAAAATCAGGAACAAAAGAGAAGAAATAAACTGGCATCACAGAGAAACAGGATGGTAAGAGAATATTGTGAAAAATTATATGCCTGCAAACTGGATAACCTAGAACAAATGGATAAATTCCTAGAAATATATGAACTACTAAAACTAAAGCAGGAAGAACTAGAAAAGTTGATCAGACCAATAACCAACAATGAAATTGGATCAATAATCCAAAAATTCCAACAAATAAAAACCCAAGACCACATAACTTCACAGGTCAATTCTACTAAACATTTAAAGAAGAGTTAATACCTATTTTTCTCAAAATTTTCCAAAAAATAAAAGAGGAAGGAATACTGACAAGTTCATTCTATGAGGCCAGTATCACCCTCATACCAAAACTAGATAAAGACACCACAATAAAAAGAGAACTCAGGTTAATACCTCTAATGAACATAGATTCAAAAATCCTCACCAAAATACTAGCACACTGAATCCAACAAAAAAAAAATCCATTAAAAAAAATCATTCACCACGATGAACTGGGATTTATTCCTGGTTTGTAAGTGTGGTTCAGTATTCACAAATCAATCAACATGATACAGCCAATCAATAAGAGAAAGGATAAAAACCACGTGACCATTTCAATAGATGTGGAAAAACATTTGACAAAGTACAACATCCATTCATGATAAAAAACCATCAACACAGTAGGTCTAGAAGAAGTGTATCTCAGAGTAATAAATGTCTTATATGAAAAACCCACAGCTAACATCATACACAATGGTGAAAAACTAAGAGGTTCTCCCCTTGGTCAGGAACAGAACAAGAATGTTCCCTTTCACTTATTTTATTCAGCATAGTATCAGAATTCCTAACCACAGCAATTAGAAAACAAAAAGAAATAAAGGACATCCAAACTGGTAAGAAAGAAGTAGAACTTTTGCTATTTGCAGATGGCATGATACTTTATATAGATAACCTGAAAGAATGTACTGAAAAACTGCTAGAACTGATAAATGAATTCAGTAAAGTCACAGGATACAAAATCAATATACAGAAATCTGTTACATTCCTATACATTAATAATGAAGCAGAAGAAAGAGATATTAAGAACACAATCCCATGTACAATTGCACCAAAAATAATAAAATATCTAGGAATAAACCTAACCAAAGAGGAGAAATACCTGTCCTCTGAAATATATAAAACATTGATGAAAGTAATTGAAGATGACACAAAGAAATGGAGAGACATTCCATGCTCATGTATTGGAAGAACAAATATTTCAAAATGTTTATATTACCCAAAGCAATTTATAGATTTAATGCAATCCCTACCATAATACCAACAACATTTTCACAAAAGTAGAACAAACAATTCTAAATTCTAAAATTTGTATGGAACCACAAAAGACTCTGAAGAACCAAACTAACTTTGAAAAAGAAAAGGAAAGTGGGAGGTACCACAATTCCAGACTTCAAGTTATATTACAAAGCTATAGTAATCAAAAACACTACAGGCACAAAATAGACATCTAGATGACTGAAACAAAATAGAAATCTTATAAACAAACCCATGATTATATGGTCAGTTAATCTTCAACAAAGGAGTCAAGAATATCTAATGGGGAAAAGACTGTCTCTTCAACAAATGGTATTGGGAAAACTGGACAACAACATGGAAAAGAATGAAAATAGACCACTTTTTCACACCATACATGAAAGTAAACTCAAAATGGATTAAAGACCTAAATGTGAGACCTGAAACCATAAAAATCCTTTAACAGTGAACAGGCAATAATTTCTCCAACATCAGTTGTAACAACATCTTTCTAGATAAGTCTCCTGAGGCAAGGGAAACCAAAGAAATAATAAAATATTGAGACTGTATCAAAATAAAATCTTCTGCACAGTGAAGAAACAGTCAACAAAACTAAAAGGCAACCTACAGAATGGGAGAAGTTATTTGCAAATAACATATCTGATAAAGGGTTCATATCCAAATTATATAAAGAATGTAAAACTCAACATAAGGAAAACAAAGAATCCAATTTTAAAAAGTGCAGGGGGCACCTGAGTGGCTCAGTTAGTTGGGCATCTGACTGCTGGTTTTGGCTCAGGTCATGATCTCATGAGTCATGGGATCGAGCCCCATGTGGAGCTCTGCACTCAGCAGGGAGTCTGCTTGAAGATTCTCTCCTTCTGTCCCTCCCCACACTCATGTGTGCACTTTCTGTCTGTCTGTCTCTCTCTAAAATAAATAATAAAATATCTAAAAAATTTTTAAAAATATCCAGAAGACACGGAAAGACATTTTTCCAAAGAAGGCTCCCAGATAGTCAACATACACATGGAAGGATGCTTAACATCACTCATCATTGGGAAAATACAAAGCAAAACCACAATGAGATATCACCTCACACCTGAGAGTGGTTAAAATCAAAAGCTCAAGAAACAAGTATTGGTGAGGATGTGAAGACAAAGGACCCCTTTACACTGTTGGTGGAAATTCAAACTTGAAATCACTGCAGAAAACATATGGAGGTTCCTCAAGAAATTTAAAATAACTACCCTATGATTCAGTAATCACATTTCTAGGTATTTAATAAAGAATCCAAAAACACTAATTTGAAGAAATATATACACCACCATAGTTACTGGGGTATTATTTACAACAGCCAAGATATGGAAGCAACTGTGTTAGATGAATGTGTGGTATAGACATACAATGGAATACTACTCAATCATAAAAAAACGTGAGTTCACCATTTGAGACAACACCAATGGACCTAGACTGTACAATACTAAGTAAAATAAGTCAGAAAAAGACAAATACCATATGATTTTACTCATATGTGGAATTTAAGGAACAAAATAAACGAACAAAGACAAAAAAGAGACAAACATAGACCTTTAAATACAGAACACAATGTGGTGCCGGCAAAGAAGTGGGTGTTAGGATGGGTGCAGCTATTTGATGGGCACTGGGTAATGTATAGAATTTTTAAATCATTATATTGCACACCTGAAACTAATATAACACTGTATGTTAATTATACTTGAATAAAATTTAAAAAATACTACATGGTGATTGTGTATAGTTGGAAAATGTAAAGTATGAATAAACAACAAGTGTTCCAATAAAAAATAAGGCCCAGAAATATGCCATCTACAAGTGACTCAATTCAGTTTTAATGACACACATAGGTTGAAAGCAAAGAGATGAAAAAAAGATATACAATGCAAATGGTAACCAGAAGAAAGCAAGAGTGGTTATAATTCTATCTAGCAAAATAGACTTTATGTCTTAAATTGTTTCTGGAAACAAAGATGATAAAAAAGTATCAATTCAATGGGAAGTGGTATCATTTATAAATATATGTACCTCCAACATCAGAGCACCTATGTATATAAAGAAAATATTTACAGACCTGAAGGCAGAAATTTGCAGCAATGCAGTAATTGTAGGGGACCTCAATACTCTACTTACAATAATGGATAGAACATTTAGACCAAAAAATCAATAAAGAAAAAGCTATCAAAAATACCTTGAATAACTGTATAGACAAATTAACATAACAGACATACACAGAAAGGTCTATCCAACAGCAGAATTCACAATATTTTTAAGCATACTTGCAACATCCTTCTTGATAGATCCCATGTTAGGTAACAAAACAAGTCTCCACAGATTTACAGAGTTTGAAATCATACCAAGTATCCTTTCTGACTATCGCAGAATAAAGCTCAAAATCAATGACAGCAAGGAGAAGGGAAAATGTATGGCTATATGGAAAATAAACAATGCTCTCTTGACCAACCATTGAGTCAAAGAGGAAATCAAAAGGGTGTTTAAATAAATAAAAAAGTGCAATTAAAAAAAAAAATCTTTAGACAAATGAAAATGAAAATAAAACATAACTATGGGATGTAGCAAAAATATTACTAAGAAGGAAATTTACAGTGATAAATGCCTACATTAAAAAAGAAAAAATCTCAAAACAACCTAATTTCACATATGAAGGAACAAGAAAAATAAGAACAAATAAACCCAAAGTTAGAAGAAGGTAGGATACAATAAAGATTACAGCAGAAAGAAATCAAGTGGAGAATTAAAAGACAATAGAAATCAACAAAATAAAAGTTGCTTTTTGAAAAGAAACAAATCAACAAACCTTAGCTAGACTAAGGAACAAAGAAAAAAGATGCAAATACATAAAATCAGAAATGAAAGATAAGCCATTAAACAATGTCTTAGAAATATAAAGGATGGCAAGAGATTACAAGGGATAATTATACACCAACAAACTGGACAATCTAGAAGAAATGGATAAATTTGTAGAAATACATAACCTACCAAAACTGAAGAGGACATAGAAAACATGAATAGATCAATTACTAGTAAGAAAATTGAATCAGTAATCAAAAACCTCTCAATAATAACAACTATCCCAGGTGCACGTGGGTTCTCTGGTGAATTCTACCAAACATTTAAATAAGAAATAACCCCAATTCTTCTTAAAGTCTTCCAAAAATTGAGGAGAAGGGAATACTCCCAAACTCAATTTATGTGCCCAACATTACACTGATTAAAAAGCCAGATAAATGGGGTGCCAGGGTGGCTAAATTGGTTAAGCTGGTTAAGCCCCTGCCTTTGGCTCTGATCATGATCTCAGGGTTCTGGGAACAAGCCCTGTGTCAGGCTCCCTGCTCAGCGGGGAGTCTGCTTCTCCCTCTCCATCTGCCCCTCCCCCCGCTTGTGCTCTTTCTCTATCTCAAATAAATAAATAAAATATTTTTTAAAAAGCCAGATTAAAAAAAAAACTACAAGAAAAACTAAAGGCTAATATCCCTGATAAATACAGATGCATAAATTCTCAATTAAATAGTAGCAAAACAAATTTCACAGCACATTAAGAGGATAATAAACCATGATCAAGAGGGATTTATCACTGGGATGCAAAGTTGGTTTAAAATATGCAAATCAATCAGTGTGATAAAATATGAACAAAATGAAAGAAAGAACCACATGATTATCTTAATAGACACAGAAAAAGCTTTTGGCAAAGCTCAACAGCCATTTACAATTAAAAATCTAAACCAAAGAGGTATAGAAGTAACTTAACTCACAAAATAAAGACCATATATAAAAAGCACACAACTAACACTTTAATCAGTGGGGAAAATCATAAAGCTTTCCCTCTACATTCTGGTAGGAGGCAAGCATGCCTACTTCCAACAGTTCCATTCAACATAGTACTGGAAGTCCTAGCCAGAGCAATTTGGTAAGAGAAAGAAATAAAAGATATCAAATCAGAAAAGAAGAAGTAAAATTACCTCTATTTGAGGTAATCCTATATGTAAACCTGTGATATAGTCTTATATGTAGAAAATTCTAAAGACTCAACAACAACAAAAGTTATAACCAATAAATGAATTTTATAAATTTTCAATATACAAAAACAGTATACAAACATTAGTGGTGTTTCTATATACAGTGAACTACCCAAAAAGGAAATTAAAGAAATAATTTCATTTACAATAGTAACAAAAAGTATTAAATACTTAGGAATATACTTAATGAAAAAGATGAAAGGCTTGTACACCAAAAATTAAAAAAAATTAGTGAAGAAAATTAAAGAAGACACAGATAAATGGGAAAATATCCCATAGTCATGGTGGAAAATATTGTTAAAATATCCATATTACCCAATGTGGTCTGCAAATTCAATTCTGATCCTTATCAAAATTCCAATGGCACTTTTCATGGAAATAAACCAATAAATTCTAAATTTTTTATGGAACCCCAAAATATCCTGAATAAGCAAAGCATGATTGAGAAAGAAAAAAAAGCTAGTGACAGCACAGTGCTTGATTTTAAAATATACTACAAAGCTTTAGCAATCAAAAAAGTATGATACTTGCATAAAATCAGACCAATAGACCAATGGAACACAATTAGGAGCACAGAAATAAATCCATATATTTACAATAAATTGGTCTTTGACAGAGGTTCTGAGAACACAAAATGGGGAAAGGACAGTCTCCAATAAATGTGCTGGGAAAACAGGGAATCCTTATGAAAAATAATGAAATTGAACCCTTATATCACATCATATACAAAAATCATCTCAAAATGGATGAAGACTAAAATATAAGACCTGAAAACATAAGACTACTAGAAGAAAATATAAGAAAAAAGCTTCTTGACATTGACCTGGGCAATGATTTTTTTGGTTAAGATACCAAAAGCACAAGCAACAAAAGTAAAAATAGACAAATGGGATTTCCTAAACCTAAAAAGTTTCTACACAGCAAAGGAAACAATCAACAGAGTGAAAAGGCAACCTATGGAATGGGAGAAAATATTTGTAAACTATATATCTAATGAGGGGCTAAAATTCAAAATACATAAGGAACTCTACTCAATAGCCAAAAGAAACCCCAAATAATCCAGCTAAAAAATGGACAATAGACCTGAATAACCATTTCTTAAATGAAGACATACAATCACCAGCAGGTATTTGAAATGGTGCCCTACTTCACTAATCATCACAGAAATGAAAATCAACACCACAAGATATCATCTCACACCTGTTAGAATTGCTCTTATCGGAGAGACAAAAAGATTGAAAGTATTGGCAAGGTTGTGGAGAGAGGGAACTCTTGCACATTGTTGATAATGTAAATTGGTACAGACATTATGGGAAGGAGTATAGGGGTTGTTCAAAAAATTAAAAATAAAACTACCTTATGATCTAGCAATCCCCCTCCTGGGTATACATCCAAAGAAAATGAAATCAAGACCTCAAAATGACATCTGCATTCTTGTGTTCATTGCAGTAGTGTTCACAATACTCAAGATATGGAAGCACTTTAAATGTCTTTCTAAAGATGAATCAATAGAGAAAAATGTGATATATACTGGAATACTATTCAGCCATAAAAATGCAACTCCTTCTGTTTCCAACAGCATAGATGAATCTGGAGGATGTTATACTAAATGAAAAAAGCTAGAGGTAGAAAGGCAAAGTACTACATGACCTTGCTCACATGTGGATTCTAAAATAGTCAAAGTCATGGAAGCAGAGAATAGTGGTTACCAAGGGTTGGAGGGTGGGGAAATGGGGAGATGTTGGTCAAGGAATACAATGTTTAAGTTATGCAAGATGAGTAAGTTTTGTAGATCTAATGTACAACAATGTGACTATAGTTAACAATACTGTATTGTTTACTTGAAATTTGCTAAGATTTTAAGTGTTTTTACCACAAAAAAGAAAAAAAGAAAATGCTAATTATGTGAAGTGATAGACATGTTAATTCCGTTGATTATAGAGATTATTTCACAATGTATATGTATATCAAATTATCAAGTGTATACCTTAAATATATACAATTTTTATTTGTCAATTGTACCTCAATAAATGTGGGAAGAGTCTGCATAAATGAAATATCTGCTTATTGTAAAAAAAAAAAAAGCTACAGTTTCACAGGTGATCATTTGCAAATGGAAACTCATATCAAGAATTTTGGAACTGATTTTTTTTTTGATAAGTCAAGAACTAGTATGTCTTTGATACTCTTTAGGTATTATAACTCAGGATTTAAATTGGTGATGTTCTTTATTTTGTTTGAAGATCAAACACTGTGCTTGATTTCTCTCATTGTGATTTCTATGGTTATAAACTTTTGATTTACTTTAGTGCCTTCCAAGAAGGGAAAGAAGCAGGTAGATATTGACAAGGGAGATATCAATTAACATAATTTATGGTCTGATTACTATTAATAGGTATAGTTTTCCTGAATGTTTGTGGTTCAGTAGAAATGGGAAGTCAGACGTTCAAACCAAAGGTAAACTAGGTATTGGAGAATCACTAAGTCTCTATTTACAAGATAAGTACTAGATCCAATTAGGTCAAGAAAAATCAGTCAATGCAGTAATAATATTCAATCAAATGGGTTGTGAAGTATGGTATGAGGAAAACATATTGAATGTTTTATATGACCTGTGTGATGACCTAGATGCTGATCATTAGATTATGATCTATGGTGGTTATTTTTAGCTTTGGTTGCACATAATTCCAGTGGTGTAGTTGAAGTGACTAGCAAATGGTAGACATTTCATAAAGGTCCAGCATGTGAGTGAAATGAACAGTGTGGATAATGACCATTAAGAAGACACTAGGGGCACCAGGGTGGCGCAGTCGTTAAGCGTCTGCCTTCGGCTCAGGGCGTGATCCCAGCGTTCTGGGATCGAGCCCCACATCAGGCTTCTCCACTAGGAGCCTGCTTCTTCCTCTCCCACTCCGCCTGCTTGTGTTTCCTCTCTTGCTAGCTGTCTCTCTCTGTCAAAATAAACAAATAAAAAAAAACTTAAAAAAAAATAAGACACTCTATAAGAGGTTAGAGTAATTCTTGGATATGATTCTTCAATAAAATCAGTTTTCACCACAATGTATAATATTTCAGTAATAAAAAAGGCAATATGCTGATACAATGGGGAGAAAAGACAAAAATAAATGGCTTTCAAGTGCTTATGATCCAGGAGAAGAAATATAAAAATAAATATATGAATGACTCTACTCTAAAATGGAATGCATTAAAAGCAATGAGAGGAACAAAGTACTGTGTGACTACAGAGAAAGGGGAAATTTCTTATGAATAAAAGAATCAAAAAGACATTCAAGTGTAGGGTGTGACATTAGCAGTGGTCTTTGAAGAATCTGAAAGTGAAAATGAGAAAATGGATGGCCTTGAATGATGTAAGGAGATTGTACAATGAATTCCCCAGGATGGTCATTTTCAAATAGTGGTTCTCAGAACTCTCAGCCAACTCTCAGGAGTTGGGTAAGAGTTGAGGGTTTGTGTTGAGGAAGCATTATGTTTAATAACTGGAAAGTTTTGATTAATTTCATTCTTAGATTAACTATAAAGCACGTGTTATTTACAATCTTACTGACAAGTATTTTTTAAATTAAATTCTAGAGTACTACATAGTTTGAAATAATTAAGTGCCAGGCCTTCATACTACAGATAATGCTTAGAGAAGAAATTGGCTTTTTTTTTTTTTTTGGTCACATAGCTAGATAACGAAAGAGTTGACACTGATCTTTCTGTTACAACATTATGCTCTAATGTTTGAATTGATTTTACATTATAGTCTAAGATATATAACAGAAATTCTTTCATTAATGTTGAGTGTCAACCAATAATCCCAGAGACAGAGATGCAGCTGATAGAGGAGACTGTCCTTAATTTGGCCTGCCCAAAGTTCTATTTACAATGTAAACACTAGATCTCAGGTCAGACTGTAACTCTGATGGGTTTTCTTTCTTGATAGTATCTTCTTTCTCCTACATTAAGTGTGTTACAGAAAAGAAATGTTTGGAGTTCTGAAACTGGGTTCAATTAATCAAGCCTTAAAATATGCTAGACCTACAAATATTGCAGATGAAAAATGATTTAGAACTTTCTACCATTTTTTAAGTATAAGCTCAATGACTTAGATCTCAGCTCTCAAATCAATCTGTTTCTTATTTTTCCCTAATGTGAAACATTTGTTATTATAAGGTAAAATTTTAAGCAGAAATGAATAATCTCTTTTCACCCCATTTGTCTGTGGTCATGTGAACATTTTACCTTAGAAAAAGATTTTTGGCACTTAGGAACCATTTTCACAGCGATCTATATAACCAGAATGCTCAAAAAATGGGGAGGTTTTGTTGTTGTTGTTGTTTGGTTTAATTTCAGAAGGAGCATGCTTTTTTCTAAATGCCATATCCTGGCAAGGTTGCTATTCAATTTCATCATTGTTCTTAGTTGCTAAATCCCCAGAGAGCAAAGTATGGCAGCTGTAAAAATAAAACAAAGATTCAATTAAAATTTTGTGTTGATGTTAACATGTTTATCTCTCTTGTCATTTAAAAAATCACAACTTACTTTCTCTGCACATTTCTCATAACTTGCTATTCCAATCCTCCCATTGCCTGCTTGACTTGTGCCATTTAATTGTGGAATTCTTGGTTTTTATTTATTTGTGGTAGATTTTATCAGAATGTGGAGTGAAATATCATCTTCTTCATACTTAACAGTAAAATGTGCAGAAATGTAACATTTTCCTAGTGGGTATGAGATCAGCCATTGTACATTATGCTCTTCAAAACACAACTAGGGTAGTCATAGAACATATTCCATGACCCAAGGTAATTCCCAAATCTACTGACATATCTTGAAATAAGCAGGACAAGAAGCCTGTATTTGAGATGTTTGAATGTGAGCGAATAGGAATTTCCCTTCTGTTAATTCTTGTATCTCCTCCTGTTTGGTTAAAATTGGTATTTTTAGATGATTCAGTAAGAGGAGAAACAGGAAAGAATTCATGAGACTTAAAAAAGGAAAAACAAGCATAGATATTAGAAATTTCTTAGGCAAACACAGTATTTTCCCTTTTGAAGACAGACCTATGGTTTCTTTGATTTGAGATTTTGTTTAATAGCTTCTATAATGGCTGCACCATGACTCTGCATCAAGATTTCAGCATGAATAACAACCTGTTCGTGTTTCATTTAGCTCCAAATGAGAAATTCTGTCTTTTATTGTTTTAGGAAATTAGTCTCTGTATTATTGCTCCTGGAGCTTTATAATTAATCACTAAAGGTTATGGCTGTGGAGAGTTTGTGGGAAATAGATGCCTGAATGATTATAATTGTAACTGTCAAATCAGAAATATAGTTATATAGCAGCAGGTCCTTTTTTTTTTTTTTTTTGCTATAACAAAGACTTCAAGGGTTGCCCATTTGGAAATAAATGAAAGTAGAAGAAATAAGCAGAATATTTTTCAACTACATTGCTTATTTCAGTAAAAACTGTGCATGGTGACTTCCTCTAGAGAATCCAAAATGATAATCATGTAAATCTTTATCCTCTGAGTCCCTGCTTGTTCTGACTTTTGTGTTGGTTTAGCTTCTGAGCAGATGTTGTATATTTAACCTTTTAGACGATATAGTTTATAGTGGAAAGAATCAAATTATATATGGTTGATTAATTTGCAAAGTCAAAATAGAAAATCCCAAAGTTACCTTCATTCTTTATGTTATCCAAACCCCTCATTAGATGTGGAGCAAGATGGTTCTAGAGAATCAAGTGAACCATGCCTTTTTTTATTGGATCCTGATACGAGAACTGGTTTTAGATGCCTTTTTTCATAGAACTGTGAACTTTGTGCACTTTATCCATCTTACTTTCATGCCTGTGGCCCCTTAAAAAGAAATGTAAGCCACAAGAACCATTGGTTTGTTTTGTTTGCTTATTTATTTTCCCATTGTTTTTAATTTAAATTCAATTAGCCAACATATAGTTTCATTAGTTTCAGATGTGAAGTTCAATAAATCATCAGTTGTAAAACACCCAGTGTTCATCACATCACATGCCCTCCTTAACGCCCATCATCTAATTATCCCATCCCCCCATCTACCTCCCCTCCAGCAACCCTCAGTTTATTTCCCAGAGTTAAGAGTCTCTACACCCAATGTGGGGCTCAAACTCACAATCCCCAAGATTAAGAGTTGCTTGCTTTACCAAATGAGCTCAGCCAGGTGCCCCCAGAACCCATCATATTTTTACCAAGTCCCTTCTAAAAACTTATTCCAGGCATAAGCAACTCTGACTAAGGAGGAATTATTTATTATGTCTACTCTTTTTTTTAAAAGATTTTATTTATTTATTTGACAGAGATAGAGACAGCCAGCGAGAGAGGGTACACAAGCAGGGGAGTGGGAGAGGAAGAAGCAGGCTCATAGCGGACATAACAAACTACTCTTAATAACTCATATAGTGGATTAAGAACTTGTTCTGTCAGTGTTATTAGGGTAGTTGTATAAAAACACCTCCAAGTTAAGCCTAAGCATTATCTTTTTTTCATAGTGAATAATTCAAAACAATGTGATCTTTCCTTATTGATCTTATTTTTCAGACTACAATCATTCTTTGTCTTTATTCTTAATCCTTCTCTTTCTTCCTGCCCCCAACTAGTCCATTATTTAGAGCAAAGGGCAGAACTCCACTTCTGAGGAAGAATCTAACCAGTGTTGGATTTACTGCCTTGATTCCTACACATTAAGCTCTTTAAGCATTTTTGTGTTTTTGTACATTAATTCTAAATATGTATTTCTGCTACAGTTTTTTTCTGTTTGTGATTTGAACAAGACCCCTTCTATTTTTGTGCCTTAGTTAAAGTGAAGGAGTTTGAGATAATCATTATTGTTTTTGAATTCTAATCTTCATTTTTATGATATGTGAACATCTTTCTGTCCCCATTACCTGTTTATATTGTTTTTATTTAATGGGTACTCTCCTGGATCCAGTGCTCTGAAATTCCATATCATTTATTTCTTATTGTGTCTTGCATTTAGCAATGTCACTTCAGATTCTGAACCCATTGTCAGAAGTTTTAGCCTAGTGTCACCTGATCAAAATGTCCTATGTTTGTGTTTAGGACACTGATACAAATGTTTGACTATCCTTGGGATCTAGGAGATACTTTGTATCATCGCCCCAGACTGACATTAATTCAGGGGTGGCCACTCTTTGAGTGCTCCTTCTGGGAACTCTCTCGATCCATGGACCTGCCTGGATTTTCACACTTTATTGATGAGCCAAATTGTTTAGACTGGTCTGAAAAGCTTGATAGAGTCAAAATAAATTACATCTATTTCTTCCCCTCTCTCCTCAGGCTGTCATTCTATCACAGAGGAGATTAGATTCAACTGACAAGTCTTGATCTTTAGGAAGTTATGCTTGGTGTTACCCACCCTACTATTCTCTTCAAGGTATTTGCAAATCGATTTGCAGTATCTTCTGGGAAACACATATTTTCCCTACAGATTAAACACAAACAGGTGACAACAGAAAAGGAAAATATAAGTAATAGCTCTTAAAATAGACCAAGAAAAATAGAATTTTAATTCCTTTCTCTAAAACCTTTGGAGAAATCATTGTAAATGAGTTGTCATGTATATGTTACTTGGGAGAATGTATTCATAAATGGGGTTTACAATAGCTGACTATTGGTATATTTTATTTTAAAAATAAAGTTTTGTAAATGAATTGGAACTTGAAAAAATTCAATAGTAATTCGCTTAGCTTATTGCTGTGCCAGATTTCAAAAGCTGATTTATAGCACATATCTACCTCTTAAGAGTATATGTGTGTGTGTAAAAAATTAAAATAGTCATCAGGTACTGTCATTTTTTTAAAAATTTCTATTTCCTTTAAAAAGGGCAGTTTAATATGCATTAAGTTTTAGAGTTGGGAACATTAAATATTCTTCCAGATTTAATGAATGTTCAGTTAGTGAACCTATTAGTGTAAGGGACATGGAAATAATCACTATTTTTTTTCTAAACTGTAGTTCTTTATGGTTCTATGATACTTGGATGTCATAATTACTGCAGTATGAATATGACCAGTGTATGTGATGACCTATTGCATGCATTGAACTCAAGTTCAATAAATACTTGTGTCTCTAATGGAAAGTTAAAAGGTTTTTAGCCATCTGAAGTGAGGGTTTGTTTTTGTTTTTGGTTTTGGGGTTTTTTTGGGTTTTTGTTTGTTTTGGTCTTGAAAAATCAGCTTTTATTTTACAGAAATCTTGGAAAGTAATTGTTCAGAAAGTTTCTATTATTTTGTGGCTCAGCGTGGTGTTAGTCTGTCAACTGCAAATATTCTTCTGCACATTGGAGCTAGAAAACAATTACATAATATTTCTTTGTTGAAATATAATTGACATAATATTTGTTTCAACTATAGAGCATAATGATTTGACATATATGTTGTGAGATCACCACAATAAATCTAGTTAACACCTGTCATCATACACAATTACAAAATTTTTCTTGTGATGAGAACATTTAAGATTTACTCACCTAGCAACTTTCTAATATGCAATATACGTTACTAGCTATAGACACTATGTTGCACATTACATCACCATGGCTTATTTTATAACTGGAAGTTTGTACCTTTTGTACCCCTTCACCCATTTTGCCCATCACCCAGACCGTGCCTCTGGCAAACACCAATCTGTTTTCTATATCTATGAGCTTAGATGTTTTGTTTTTCAGATTCCACATAAAGTGAAATCACACAGTTTTTGTCATTCTCTGTCTGATTTATTCTTAGCATAATGCCATCAAAGTCCATCCACATTGTCACAAAGTGAATTTTTATGAGTTTTATTAAAGTAAATTTCACATGTAACAAAATTTACCCTTTCAAAGTGTATATCTCAGTGGTTTTAACATATTTATAGATTTGTGTAATTATCACCATTATCTAATTCCAGACATTTTTCATTACCTTCAGAAGAAACCCTGTAAACATTAGGAGTCACTCCTCAATTCTCCTCCAACTCCCCCCCACCCTGGCAAACACTAATCTAATAATTCATTATACTGTATGAATTTACCTGTTTAAGACGTTCCCTGTAAGTAGAGTCATATAGTGTGTGACCTCTTAGGTCTGGCTTCTTTAACTTGACATAATGTTTTATTTTATTTTATTTTGGCTTGGTAAATTTTTATTTTAATTCCAGTTAGTTAACGTACAGTGGTATATTAGTTTCAGCTGTGCAATATAGCAATTCAACAATTCCATACATCACCTGGTGCTCATCACAAGTGCACTCCTTAATCCCCATCTCCTATTTAACCCATCCCCCACCCTACCCTCTGGTAATCATCAGCTTTTTATAATTAAGGGTCTGTTTCTTGGTTTGCCTCTCTCTCTCTCTTTCCCTTTGCTCATTTGTTTTGTTTCTTAAATTCACATATGAGTGAAATCATATGGTATTTGTCTTTCTCTGACTTTCTCTTAGCATTATACTGTGCAGCTCCATCCATGTTGTAGCACATGGCAAGATTTCATGCTTTTTATAGTTGAATAATATTGCATTATGAGATATCTTCTTTATCCATTCATCAATCAATGGACACTTGAAGTGCTTCTATATCTTGGCTAGTGTAAATAATCCTGCTATAAATATAGGGGTGCATGTATCCCTTTGAATTAGTGTTTTTGTATTCTTTGGGTAAATACCCAGTAATTCAATTGCTAGATCATAGGGTAGCTCTATTTTTAACATTTTGAAGAACCTCCATACTGTTATCCTGAGTGGCTGCACCACATCCTTGTCAACACCTTTTGTTTCTGGTGCTCCTGGTTGTTGATTTTAATCATTGCGACAGGGTGAGGTGATATCTCATTGTAGTTTTGATTTGCGTTTCCTCGATGGTAAGTGATGATGAACATCTATATGTATATATACATTTAAGTTTAAATTCTAGTTAGTTGACATGCAGTTCAATATTGGTTCAGGAGTAGAGTTCAGTGGTTCATGATTTTCATATAAAACCCAGTGCTCATCATAACAAGTGTCCTTCGTAATACCCACCACCCCTCTATCCCATCCCCCCCACACCTCCCTCCATCAAGCCTCACTTTGTTCTTTATAGTTAAGAGTCTCTCATGATTTGTTTCCTTCTCTCTCTCTTTTTACCCCTCTTGAATGTTGACTCATTTTGTTTCTTCAATTCCACATATGAGTGAAATCATATGCTATTATGCTAAGGGAAATAAATCAATCAGAGAAAGACAAAAATACCAGGTGAACATCTTTTCTGTGTTTGTTGACCATCTGGATATCTTCTTTGGAAAAAATGTGTCTATGTCTTCTGCCCATTTCTTAATTGGATTATTTGGTTTTTGGGTGTTGAATCTTATAAGTTCTTTGTATATTTTGGATACTGACCTTTTATCAGATACGTCATTTGCAAATATCTTCTCCCATTCCACAGGTTGCCTTTTAGTTTTGTTGATTGTTTCCTTCACTGCTCAGAAGCTTTTTATTTTGTTGTACTCCCAATAGTTTATTTTCTACTTTTGCTTCCCTTGCCTCAGAAGGCATATCTAGAAAGAAATTGCTATGGCCAATGTCAAGGAATTTACTGCCTGTGTTCTAGGATTTCTATGGTTTCAGGTCTTACATTTAGGTTTTTCATCCATTTTGAATTTGTTTTTGTGTATGGTGTAAGAAAGTGGTCATTTCTTTCTTTTGCATGTTGCCATCCAGTTTTCCCAACACCATTTGTTGAAGAGTAATTCTTTTTTTCCCGTTGGACAGTCTTTCCTGCTTTATCAAGGATTAATTGACCATATAGCTGTGGGTTCATTTCTGGGTTTTCTTTTCTGTTCCATTAATCTATGTGTCTATTTTTTGTGCCAGTAACATCATGTTTTGGTTAGTACCATTTTGTAATATAACTTGAAGTCTGGAATTGTAATGTCTCCAGCATTGGATTTCTTTTTCAAAAGTGCTCTGGCTCATTGGGGTCTTTTGAAGTTCCATACAAATTTCAGAATTTAGAATTGTTTGTTCTAGTTCTGTGAAAAACCCTGTTGGTGTTTTCATAGGAATTGGATTATATGTGTAGACTGCTTTGGGTAGTATAGACATTTTAACAATATTTGTTCTTCAAATTATTTTCCATTTCTTTGTGTTGTCTTCAATTTCTTTCATCAGTGTTTATTAGTTTTCAGAGTACAGATCTTTCACCTCTTTGGTCAGGATTATTCCTAGGTATCCTATGATTTTTGGTGCCAATGTAAATGGGTTTTCTTAATTTTCTTTCTGCTGCTTCATTATTGGTATATGGAAATGCAATATATTTCTGTACATTGATTTTGTATCCTGGGACTTTACTGAATGTGTTCATCAGTTCTAGCATTTTTGGTGGAGTCCTTTGAGTTTTCTATATATGGTATCATGGCATCTGGAAATACTGAAGGTTTTATTTCTTCCTTACCAATTTAGATGTCTTTTATTTCTTTTTGTTGTCTAATTGCTGTGACAGGGGCCTCCAGTACTATGTTGAAAAAAAATGGTGAAAGTGGACATCCTTGTCTTGTTCCTGACCTTAGGGGAAATGCTATCAGGTTTTCCCCATACAGGATGATGTTAGCTGTGGGTTTTTCTTATGTGGCTTTATGATGTTGAGGTATGTTCCTCTAAACCTATTTTGTTTTTTGTTTTCTTAATCATGAATGTATGTTGTACTTTGTCAAATGCTTTTTCTGCATCTATTGAAATGATTATATGGTTCTTACCATTTCTCTTATTGATGTAACGTATCACATTGATTGATTTGTGAGTACTGAACCACACTTGTAACCCAGGAATAAATCCTACTTGGTTGTGGTGAATGATTTTTTTAATGTATTGTTGAATTCGTATGCTAATATTTTGTATTCTAGTATTTTGTTGAGGATTTTTGCATCTATGTTTATCAGGGATATTGGCCTGTAGCTTGACATAATGTTTTCAAGTTTCACCCATATTGTAGCATTTATCAGTACTTCTCTGCTTCTAATGCCTGAATAATAGTCCATCATATAAAAACATTATATTTTGTTTCACCATTCATCTGTTGATGGACATTTATGTTGTTTCTACTTTTTGTCTGTTATAAATAATGCTGCTATCAATGTTCATGTGCAAGGCTTTAGGTGGACATATGTTTTTGTGTCTTTTGGGTATATGACTAGAAGTGGAATTGCTGTGTCAAATGGTAACTCTTTGTTTACTATTTTGAAGAAATGCCAAACTATTTTATGAAGTGGCTGCAACATTTTATATTCCCAAAGTGAAATTTGTGGATTATATATCTACAGATTGGTTTCAAAAATTAGAATGTAGTTTATCGTACATGTCCTGGATACTCTGCACTCTTCTTTGCTGTGCAGATTTCATGATATTCCAACATTATAATTTCCCTTTTTACAGGAAAGCTGATCCTGCTGGATAGCAGAAACTCCAGTGCCCCCAAGAATGTTGAAAATAGCAAATATTGTGACTTAAAGAGATTTTAAGAAGTGATATATGATAGTTTAGTTGATGTAGGGAAAGAGGAACTGACCTCTATTTTTTCAAAGTTTATAGTATACCAATATGCAACAGAGAAATAAATCATACCACAAAGGAATCATTATAGCAGCATTTCATCAAAACCAAAGTTTTTGTATGATCTTTCTAGAATTAGCCTAACATTCCAACCCTTGCCTACTGGTCACAGGTGGAGGTAATATTGTTTAAGGGACAAAAGTTTAGTCCAAGAAGAGTGCAAAGAGTATTACTACCAGGGATAAACACATGACTATTTGACTCCAGGATTGGGAGGAAGGGTTTTACAAGACTTTCCTGCTGAAATAGCATGACCATGAGCACAGGATGAGAAGAGGTTACATATTGGAAAGTTTGCCAGAGGCTGACCTCTCTTAAGATACATTGTCTATGGATTCAGGTATGTCCTCAAGGGAATTATTCTCCTCTTAGGACTTTTCCTTTCTCTTCTGGTTTACAATACGGAAAGACAAAAGCCTTAATCTTAAACCTTAGAATAGTTAAATAAGAGGCCTTTCAAGGGAATTATCACACCCAAAATTACACATACACATTATTTATTATTCAAAGAAATTTATTAATCTTGTTTCAAACTTTATTCCCAGGCTTCCTCAGGTTAATTAGCTGCAAAGAATGAATTGTGCATAAGCAAAAACCTGAAAGATCCACAGTGTCCAAGGGGGTTGGGCTTAAAAATATTAGAGATCTAGATTTTATCAGATCCATCAACAAGATTTTATAAAAAGTAATCATAAAATAGCAGTTTCCAGTAACTTCAAATTTTATCTTGTTCCAAAGTTGACTCAATTAAGTTTACTTCATTCTTGGAGGCTTCATCAAAATTCTCCACAAGATCTGGAACTTCATCCTCCTCCTCCTCTCTGGTAGCAAGTGGTGCTTTTCCATTTGCAGATTATTTGGGCAGAGCTTCAGGCAGTCTTCTTAAACAAGTTGGACTGTCTGTACCAAGTTGGCTTAAGATGCTGGGTAGCATTTCTGTCAGCTGCTTTGTCTCATCATGGCCTGTAACAGTGAAAGTGTTCACTGCCAAGGATGCCTGAACTGTAGGGTTGTTAAAGTGGATCACTGTTCCTTGGTTTGTGAACATATTCACTTCTTCAATACCAGAGTTATTGTTTACCCCAACTTCTTTAAGAAGGTCCAAAGTTGGGTTTTTTTTGTTGTTTTTTTTTTATCATTTGCTGTAGTTGTTCTATGAACCAACTTCTTTTGACAAGTAGTCCTTTCCCACCAATGCACACTTGTGCTTGCAGTTTGGTGAGTTTCTCCTGGTTCATGGTAGTATCTTTCACATGATGGAGCAGAAATGGGACCACCTGGGGCTCTAGGATCAGTGCACAGGGGGTCTCAGGAGGACTAGCTGAGATGAGGTACACACACACACGGGGACACAAGATGGCAGCTAGAGGGCATGCACACACATTTATAAATATGTGTATTACACACATACATATAAATATATATTATGTTAATGATAAAAGGAAAATACTTAACCATAAGTAATTATTTATCAAAATACTCTGACTATAGTTCTGCTTAAATTTTATTAATAAATAAGCAGTAAATATATATGGAATAAAAATTAAAAAAAATAAAACAACACCTGAGTACACACAGTGAAAATCAGTCACTCTCCAGGAATAAAAAAATAGAGTTGGAGAAACTTTCTAGAAATCTCAATTAAAGCCACTGACTGTCAGTGTAGAAACTCAATATAGAAACTTAATGTAGGCGCTCACTGTAGGAAATATTTCATTCATGTGTGAGAGCTTTGGTTTCTGACTTACTGAGGGAAGTTGATTGGGCATGGATTCTCAAAGAACATTTTCCCTTTAGCAAAATCAATTAATCAAGTAATATAGGACACTTCACCAGAGCTGGTTTTATCTGTAAGTAAGATGATGTCATGGTCTCTGGGAAATGTTTCTGGCATTGCCAACTCTCTTAGTACTTGTCTAATGCAAAGTACAAAGTCCATTTTAAATTTCCCTAGGATTTTGTAATTTTCACATCTTTCAGTTGTTTACATATTAGTATGAATGAAAGTGTGAGAGTTGGTGCTGATGAAAGGAGGGAGTTCCCTGGGCAAAGAAAGGCTAATGGATAGAGATTGTGTACAACTAGGAGAAAAGAAGATTTGGGGGCCCAAATACTTAACTGTTTCAGATTTTACCTCTTTTTTGAACCCAGAACATTTTCTAAAGAAATGTATTTCAAAATTTTATTGAAGATGCTTGACTTCTCTTTCTTGCCAACAAAATGAAAGTCATTTCACAAGGATTATTCTTCATATGCAAACTGAGTCCATGTCTACTTTACCTGATGCATTCCTAGACCAGGTTTCTTTTTCTGATCTGAATCAAATTGTCAAGCCTTTCTAGTTGGGTCATGAATAGTTACAAATTCCTCCTCTAGGAGATCATTACAAGATCCTAATATTTATCTTAAATGGCTTGCAGAGTTTTGCAAAGAAACCTTTAGAACCCCCTAGGACTTATTTATATCTAAATCATTTTTAACCACCAGGCAAAAGTTTTTTTTTTCTCCGGATGCTCAAGGTTTACATTTTATGGGGCAGCAGCTTCTCTGAAAAATATATACCTTAGTCTAAAAACAGAGCACAAATGCTCTTCTCAGACTTTCTGGCTTTAGACTGCTTTATACTGCTGGGGCATAATCAATGGAGCATCAGTGCATTGTCTTGGTTTTATAAAAAAACTTTCATAAAGTCCTGCTTTCCTGAAGGACTGAGTAAGGAACAAAGCATTTGTTTTCCTTGTATTGTCTCTGAAGTTAACATGCATGATTTAATGAATGTGTTTTTGCTTTCCCAAGAAAGATACCTAGCAGTACTATATATTCCAATGATGTTTCCTTAGAAGTTCAAAACTTTTGAGTGTAGACCTTTTATTTAGGAGCAGGGAAGGTAAGAGGGGTGGTATTTGAGGAATCAAGAGAATTGCGAAATGTGTCCTATTATAAAGTTTTATTGTTTTGTAACTTTTTTTTTCCGACTGTATCTGCCATGGAGTTTTCTTATAAATGTGATTCCTTCATAATCTGTTTAAAAAACCACAAATACATCACTCAGAGGCATATTTAAGGAACCATGAAGAAGGAAAAAAATCTCATTGGTTTAATGGAATGCTGTCAAGTCAAATCAGCATCATGAACGACACTGGGGCAGAATTGATACTTTTGCACTGACATGTTAGAAGAAAAGCCCATGCATTATTTAGAAAACTCAGAAATCTGTCAGCTGTATGATTCCCAAGTTAGCAGAAGCAGGAGGATGCTGTTCAAGTTGAAAAGAAATGCGTAGGCACAGATCTATATTGTAACCTTTCATGTTCTACACCCACCATGAATAGTCAGCTATTATGCGGTCAGCATTTTTTAGTTTTTCTCTTTTAAATTTTCAAGTGTTTCAAAAGGCAAAAGAGGTAGATCTTTTATTCTAAAAAAGCAAAATGTCTAGGCTGTTATTTTAGTGTTGAAGATGACAAGACCAAAGAAAGACTGTTTTTCATCTTTGTGAGTGCTGTGCAAGTTTCCCAGGAGTGTTTTGGGGTTGTTAAGGTATGTAATATTTTTACACATTTATCCCATGAACAAAGTATTTTCTTAATCATTTTCTTTTCAACAAACAGGAGAAAATACTTTGTTTTAGTGCTTTAAACACAGTAACATATCCTTTATAAACATGGAAAGTTTTGTTCTCTACTAATATAAAAATGACATAGTATTTTAATTATTTTAAAATATATATTGCCAAAATATAGCTATTGATCTCCTTATGCCCTTGTATTACTCCTGTGAGGCAAGTAAGAAGCCAATACTCTTCCTATTGTCATAGAAAAGAAAGGCACAAACAAATCCAGTGCCTTCCTTAAAGTTACATAGTTTAACAATAAGAGAAATTTAGTGGTAATAGAAACAAGACTTTTATGTTTTCAGTCTGGTGATCCTAGTATTTTCTATAGTATGGTTATACCCTGACTTTTCTCTGTAAGTAATTGTGCATTTATAAGTTTGTCTCTACATCAGAACATTTAATAAAACTCTTCTATTCCATATTATCTTAATAAAATATTCTATTTAACAAAATAGTTCTATTCCATGTTAGCTGCTAATTGATAGTCAATGAAGGAAAAAATCACATAACTAGCTAACCAGGAATAATGGCATAAAATTGGAAAATGAGATTTTTGGTGTCATTATATTTTGGAGAAGTCTCAAGAAAGGTTGTAAAAGTTGGATTCCTAGTGAGGTGGTCCAATTTAAAATTGCACCTTACTTTGGTAGAAAATTATAAACTTTTTGATATTACCACTGGAAATAATGCATAGGAGTAATTTTTTAAAAAGATTTTATGTATTTATTTATTTTGGATGAGGTGGGGGTGGGCAAAGGGAGAGGGAGAAAGAGAATCTCAAGCGGACTCTGCACTGAATGCAGAGCCCAGCATGGGGCTTGATCTCATGACCCTGAGACTGTGACCTGAGCTGAAACCAAGAGTCAGATGCTTAACTGACTGAGCCACCCAGGTGCTCCTAGGAGTAATTTGTAGAACACGTTATCCCCTGATTTCTGGGTCTCCAGCCTTTCTATGGAGAGAGATGTGCATACTTGGGCATATGGATGGTTAAACTTTCTTTTTGTAAGTTCTTGTGGGGTTTGTGTTCCATAGAGGACTGTTTTGGTTGGAGTATAGATTTACACTTTTTTTTTTATTTTTGGAAAACTCATAATTATCACCATTATCTGAAAGTTCTACTGACAAAATCACAGTAAGTGAAACACTCAGGGAGCTCAACTGATATTTTCAGTCTACCTGTGGAATGATGTGAGGTCTAAATCACCACTTATGCCTAGCTCCTGTGTTTCTTAATGATGTTTCCAACTCTATCCTCTCCTTTTCCTCTTCACCATCCTCTTTTTACTGCATTTCTGAGCTGAGTCTACTTTTGGAATTACCTGCTGGGTATATTAATAGCATTTCATATACTGAAATAATGTTTCTGGAAGTGTGTGAGACAGAGAAAGAGAGAGAAAAGAGAAAAAGAAGAGAGACATGTCCCTCCTAGGCAAAATCTTCCTGACAATTTCTGATTATTTCCCATTTTGGATGTTATCAATATCTGTTATAATTATTGATGAAAATACATTTGGTACATACTTAAATTTATAAAGTATTTGTGTGGGTTGTAGATAATTGGATTACATTTGAGCAGGCTGAATCCCTACCTTCAGGCAAGAAACAAGAACTGTCAGGATGGTTTGGAAATGAGGAAAAATAAGAGGATGCATTTGAAACTAAGTTGCAAGGTCTCAGAGGAAGCCAAATGATTATTGGATATTAGAAGATCTGGGTTCTAGAACCATGTCTGCCAAGTAGCAATCCTCTTCCTGTATCTGACCCTCTGTGTTATTTTTTAATATATATAAAAATAGGAAGTGGGTGACATTTAAGGTCAATACCAGCTATGGTAATTCTACCTTTGGGTATAGGGTAACTGGTTATTCTAGCACTCTAATTTCAGAAGGGAGCAAGAGAAGTGTTCTATACATATGTAAGGGTGGCCATTTAGTTCAGAGACTGCCTATAAATAAATTTTAGAAAACTAATAATGCACATATGGTTTGATTATCAGCCTTCTGTTTCTTTTCTAGAATACTAGTATAACTAGAATACATCTTCTTAATACACATGAGATAATGCTGAATTGCTATATAATGCATCTCAACAGCACATGACAAAAAAACATAGTCCTGGTCCAAAGACCCCCAAAATAAAAGTGTGAAATCATTAATATATGATAGAAAAAGAATTGGGCTTATCATTGTTCTTGAAAGAGTTAAAACTGAAATGAGAAACCTTCTCTCTCATTTACTTATACAACCAGATCAATTATCTTTATCTTCCTCCAGTTTAGAAAAGCTCTGATCTTCATGAACTATATGTCTTAACATACTATGAGTAGCAAAACATTAAAGGTCTCTTTGGACTATCTAAACAGACTTTCCATAAGAAAAGCTGTAACTAAATAAAATGCCATCAGTTGTGTACTTCAGTCATTCAGCAATACTTCAAGGTTTAGTCCTCCCTGGAAGCATTAATGTTAATGGACTGGCATGCATTCATTGAAGGAAAATATATACCTCTTAGTTTGTATTTCAGCCATTTAGGCATGTTGTATGATCTACTTTATTTATCTAGTCTATAACGTCTCTTGCATTCTAAAAACAGACACTGCATTTTAATAGCAGAAAAAAAAACTTTGTCACATTGAATCAAGGTTACCTACTTGCAAGTAATCCATTTTCTTATGTAAGCTTTGTTGTACCAAATTTACTTTGAGATATGTAGAACAATTCTTTGTAGAGCACAAGGACATACCTCCAGGCACCTGCCAAGTAATAAGGAAGGAGCCTTTCAGTTTCTTGCTATTTTTACTATCAGAACTAAATACAATGGAACAAAACTAATGACAAAATGCAAGTAGCATAGTTAAACTGTTTAGAAGAATGAAGCATTTTTACATGTCTATCACCTAATTGATCTTCCACAAATTTATGGTGTCTGAGTACAGAGGTCTAAATCTTCAAAGCTTGAAAAACAGAGGTGGAACATGAACTAATCTTCATTTTTTCTCTATCATCTTACAGCAGCACTAATGGAAATGTATTTTGTTTAATGACTCTGAAATCCTGTTTGTAATTAGATGTGGGAATTGGTCTTACTTTGTAACAGATGATACTGGAATAATAATATGAGAGATGCTACACTGAGACCACTATCCTCCTAAATCTATATCATTTTTCATTTTATTGACAGGAGATGTGTGCAAGAACAAAGAAATTGATTTTAAAAAGGAGGAAAATGAGATCTAATAAAAACTTCCAATCCAAATATTTTAGTGTTACTTTCAATATACTGACTGTAGTGGGGGAAGGAAAGGGCATGTATCTTGTGTTTAATTTTAGGAAACAAGGGTTTTATATTTGTTGCTTTGTTCCTGATAATGATCTTTGAATGTTATTGCAAAGACTAAATAGAGAAGTTTAATTAAGTGCCAGAGACCATATTACTGAAGCATGTATTTTACATTAGTATGATCACACAAAATAATACCTTCTTTTAGAGAACAATTTTATCTTCAAACCGAAGAATTTAAAGACTGGACAGACTGAGTGCAACAGCTATTTTGTACATCATGCTCTTCATTGTCAGTAAATGCTACTGCCACAAATCATTCTGGTCACTAAAGATTTAGTAATGTTTGTAGGTTTTACATCTTTTTCCATTTAATGCTAATGGACTCCCGGAGCCACAAAAAAAGTCTTACAAAGAAATGTATTATGGATAGGTTTCATCTTCCCTCCAAAACACATGTATTATTGACATTTATGGTAGTAAGAATGGTTGGACACTTGGAGATTTTGATTAGTACATACGTAATAGTATATGATGATCAATTTAGTTGTTACTGCATTCCTTTGCTTTCTAATTCATGTGTTGAACTCTTCTTAGTAGATCCAAGACTTGGCAAAAGAGAAAAAATATTGTGAGGCCCTTCTTTGGAAGCTCAAATTTGTTTAGCAAATTAGCTCACAAAGCAGTTTCACACCTATTTATTTCCTTTGATTATCACAAAAATTCTGCAAAGTAAATAGAACAGGTATTATTACATTTTGGTAGTTGAAGAAACCAATACCCAAAGAGGCTCAGCAATTTGGCTAAGTTCAAATAGATAGTACATAAGTCAAATACATTACTTTAAACTTCAAAGACAACATTCTTCCATGGCAAAATAACTCATGGTGGAGAAATTAAAGCGAGAACTCATATGGTTTCATCAATATACAGGTTAATAGATTTTGGTGACTTCATAATGGGTAGGAACACAATGTAATGAGAAAGGAAATTTTCCCAAACAGTGGGTTCATGATTCTGCTAACATTGGAAAGCAAGTAGATTTCAATTTGATAATGGTGAACAGAATCTTTATTTGCTATGATAACTAGCATTTTTTTTCATGAAACATTAGACCATCAATGGGTTCCCTACTCTTTCTTTGCAAAATAAATCAAAGATCATATCAGTGACACAGCAACAATTATAAAATCCTTGTTTCTTAAGATTAAAAGCAAGTGGTGTGCTGTTTACCTCCCTTCTGGCAATATATTGCAAACACAGACACATATATATGGTTATCATTAGATTTTCTTTTTCCACTTCTTAAAAACAATGTCTTTGTTATTGGCACACATAATATGTTAGCTATAAGAGCTAATGAAATGACCTGTTTGAGTTCAAATGTACAAATTAACTCTAGGGATTCTAGCTGTTCCATTATGAAATGCTAGAAAGCTCCTTATACTTATGCAGCAATGTGATAATTGTCTAGTTTTCCTAGAACAGTCTCATACATAAATTTGGTATGAAAATATGTAAAGGATAGATCAATTGTATCAAATTTGGCAGCTGTTTCTGGAATATAGTTGGTAGTCAATAAATATTTACTGGATGCTGATTGTGTAGTATGCCATTTCATTTTATATATAATACTGAAAGTCCTATGGATTAATATACGGTAGGACACACTGTAATTCTAGCTGTGTCTTCATTATTGACAAAAAAATTTTTTTTTCCAATTAGAAACAAAGAGCTACATTCCCCTGCAATGTCCAAAATAAATACATAGATGGAAATTTTATAACTAACATTGTTTTGTCTTCTAAACAGCCTACAGGAAAGTATGCTTAAAGATAAAATAGTTAAAATGAACAATTCTGTAATAACTTTTGATTTAGAAACTTCCGAGGAAAAAATTAAATTTGTTGCTGTGAGTACTGCAAGAAAAGTCAACCAGTCTATTATAGTAGTTCTTAACAATGGGTTATTTTGGATAACTTCCAATTTGAAAGATAGGTTTTGTCTTGGTGATGGGAGCATTAGTACAGGGAAACTCAGGCATTAGGCATGACAGGTAATGTAAAAAAGTGATCATAGAGAATTTGGAGAACATTTAAAAAAACTGAAAGTACTAGAGTATAGGATCTATACTTTTTATTTTTCATGTTTACATCTATATTCATAGTTAACAGACAGTGTGATATTAGTTTCAGGAGTAAAATTTAGTAATTCTCCACTTACAAAGAACACCCAATGCTCACAAATACCATCCTTAATACCGACCACACATTTAGCCCACCCCCCACCTCCTCACTGGCAACCCTCAATTTGTTTTCTACGCTTAAGAGTCTCTTTTATGGTTTGTCTCCCTCTCTTTTTTTTTCCATTTCCCTTATGTTCATCTGTTTGTTTCTTAAATTCCACATATGAGTGAAATCGTATGGTATTTGTCTTTCTCTGACTGACTTATTTCACTTAGCATAATACACTGTAGCTCCATTTGTGTCACTGCAAATGGCAAGATTTCATTCTTTTTCATGGCCTAGTAATATTCCATTATATATATATATATATATATATATCACTTCTTTTTCCATTCATCTATAAATGGGCACTGGGGCTCTTTCCATAATTTGTTTCTTGTTGATAATGCTGCTATTAACATAGTAGCATCAAGGCGCACGTATCCCTTTGAATCAATATTTTTGTATCCTTTGGGTAAATACGTATTAGTATTATTTCTGGGTCATGGGGTATTTCTATTTTTAACTTTCTGAGGAATCTTCATACTGTTTTCCAGAGTGGCTGCACCAGTTTGCATTCCCACCAACAGTACAATAGGGTTCCCTTTTCTCCACATCCTCACCAGCACCTGTTGTTTCTTGTGTTGTTGATTTTAGCCATTCTAACAGGTGTGAGGTGATATCTCATTGTAGTTTTGACTTCTGTTTCACTGATAATGAGTGATGTTGATCATATTTTCATGTGTCCATTGACCATCTGGATGTCTTCTTTGGAAAAATATATATTCATGGCTTCTGCCCATTTTTTATTGGGTTATTCATTATATGGGTGTTGAATTTTCTAAGTCCTTTATATATTTTATATACTAACCCTTTATCAAATATGTCATTTGCAATTATTTTCTTCATTCCTTAGGTCACCTTTTAGTTTTCTTGATTGTTTCCTTTGCTGTACAAAAGCTATTTATTTTGATAAAGTCCCAGTAGTTCATTTTGCTTTTGTTTCCCTTGCCTTCTGCAATGTGTCTAGTAAGACCTTGCCACAGCCCGTGTCAAACAGGTTGCTGCCTCAAGGTTTTGATAGATTCTTGTCTCATATTTAGCTCTTTCATCTATATTGAATTTATTTTTGTGTATTGTGTAAGAAAGTGGTTCGGTTTCATTCTTCTGCATGTGGCTGCCCAGTTTTCCAAACACCATTTGTTAAAGAGACTGTCTTTTTTCCATTTGATATTCTTTCCTGGTTTGTCAAAGATTAGTTGACCATATAGTTGTTGGTCAATTTCTGGATTTTATATTCTGTTCCATCGATCTGTGTGTCTTTTTTTGTGCCAGTACTATACCGTCTTGATGACTACGGCTTTGTAATATAACTTGTGCTGCCTCCAGATTTGTTTCTTTTTTTTCAAGATTGCTTTGGCTTTTTGGGGTATTTTGTGGTTCCATACAAATTTTAGGATTATTTGTTATAGCTCTGTGGAAAATGCTAGTAGTATTCTGATAAGGATTACATTAAATGTGTAGATTGCTTTGGGTAGTATAGACATTTTAACAATATTCTTCTAATCCATGAGCATTGAATGTTTTTCCATATCTTTGTGTCATGTCCAATTTCTTTTATAAGTGTCCTATGGTTTTTAGAGTACAGATCTTTTACCTCTTTGGTTAAGCTTATTTCTAAGTATCTTATGTGTTTTGGTGCAATTGTACATGGGATGGATTCCTTGAACTCTCTTTCTGCTGTTTCATTATAGGTGTATAGAAATGCAACAGATTTCTGTACACTGACTTTGTATCCTGTGACTTTGCTGAATTCGCATATCAGTTATAACAATTTCTTGGTAGAGTACCATGTTGTCTGTAAATAATTAAAGTTTGAGGGGCTCATGGGTAGCTCATCAGTTAAATGACCAATTCTTGCTTTGAGCTCTGGTCATGATCTCAGGATAGTGAAATCGAGCCCTGCATCAGGCTCTGCACTCAGTAGGGAATCTACTTGGATTTCTCTCTCCCTCTCACTCTTCCCCTCCTGCTTGTGCTCCCTCTCTGTAAAATAAATAAATGAAAGAAAGAAAGAAAGAAAGAAAGAAAGAAAGAAAGAAAGAAAGAAAGAAGAAAGAAAGAAAGAAAAAGAAAGAAGAAAGAAAGAAAGAGAAAGAAGGAGAAAGAAGGAAGGAAGGAAGGAAGGAAGGAAGGAAGGAAGGAAGGAAGGAAGGAAGGAAAAGAAACTTACTTTGATTTTTTCCTTGCTGATTTGGATGCCTTTTATTTCTTTTTGTTGTCTGGTTGCTAAGGTTAGGAATTCCAGTACTTTGTTAAATAACATTGGTGAGAGCGGACATGCCTGTCTTGTTACTGACCATAGAGGAGAAGTGCCCCATTAAGTATATTAGCTGTGGGTCTTTTGTATATGGCCTTTATGGTGTTGCATATGTTCCCTCTATCCCTACTTGTTTGGGGGTTTTCATCAAGAATGGATGTTGCATGTTTTCAAATGCTTCTTCTGCATCTATTGAGAGGATCGTATGGTCTTTATCCATTCTTTTATTAATTTGGTGTATCATATTGATTTGCAATTATTGAATCACACTTGCAGCCTAAGAATAAAGCCCACTTGATCGTGGTGAATAATTCTTTTAATGTACTGTTGGATTTGATATGCTAGTATTTTGTTGAGATTTTTTGCATTCATGTTCATCCAGGATATTGGCCTGCACTTCTCCTTTTTAGTGGGGCCTGTTCTGGTTTTGGAATCAAGGTAATGCTGGCCAGGTAGAATAAGTTTGGAAAATTCCCTTCCATTTCTATGTTTTGGAACAGTTTGAGAATACATATTACTCTTCTTTAAATGTTTGGTAGAATTCTCCTGGGAAGCCATCTGTTCCTGGATTTGTTTGTTGGGAGATTTGTGATTACCGATTCAACTTCTTTGCTGGTTATAGGTCTGTCCAACTTTTCTATTTGTTCCTGTTTCAGGTTTTTTAGTTTGTATGTTTCTAAGAATTTGTCCATTTCTTCCAGATTGCCCAATTTGTTGGCATATAATTTTTCATAGTATTCTCTTATAATTGTATTTCTGTGGTGTTGGTTGTGATCTCTCCTCTCTCATTTGTGATTTTATTTGTGTCCTTTTTCTGTTCTTTTTGATAAGTCTGGCTATGAGTTAATAAATTTTATTAATTCTTTCAAAGAGCCAGATCCTAGTTTCATTGATCTGTGCTCCTGGGTTTTGTTTTTGCTTTGTTTTTTTCTTCTCTATCATTTATTTCTGCTCTAATCTTTATTATTTCCCTCCTTCTGCTGGCTTTAGGCTTCATTGGTTGTTTTTTTTTTCTAACTCCTTTAAGTGTAAGGTTGTATTTTTGAGACTTTTCTTGCTTCTTGAGATAGGCCTGTATTGCTGTGTCCTTCCTCTTAGGGTCACATTTGCTGCATCCCAAAGGTTTTGTACCATTGTGTTTTCATTTTAACTTGTTTCCATGACTTTTTAAAAAAATTCTTCTTTAATTCCTGGTTAACCTATTCATTCTTTAGTAGGATATTCCCTACCTTCCATGTATTTGTGGTCTTTCCAATTTTTTTCTTGTGACTGACTTCATATTCATAGCATTGTGTTTGGAAATATTTATGGCATGGTCTCAATCTTTTTGTATATGTTGAGGCCTGAGTTGTGACCCATGTGATCTATTCTGGATAATGTCCCATGTTCACTCTAAAAGAATGTGTATTCTGCTGCTTTAGGATGAAGTATTCTTAATTAAGTATTCTTAATATATCTGTTAAGTCTATCTGGTGTATATTTCATATATATTCATATATATTTGTATACGTTAAGTCCATCTGGTCCAGTGTGTCATTCCAAGCCCTTGTTTCCTTGTTGATTTTCTCTTTAGATGATCTGTCCATTGTAGTAAGTGGGGTGTTAAAGTCCCCTACTATTATTTTATTATTATCAATAAGTTTCTTTATGTTTGTTATTAATTGTTTTATATATTTGGGTGCTCCCAAGTTGGGCGCATAAACATTTACAATTGTTAGATCTTGTTTGATAGACCCCTTTATTTTGATACAGTGTCCTTCTTCATCTCTGGTTACAGTCTTTGGTTTAAAATCCAGTTTGTCTGATATAAGTATTGGTACTTCAGGTTTCTTTTGAGGTCCATTTGCATGATAAATGGTTCTCCATTCACTCACTTTCAATCTGTAAATGTCTTTGCATCCAATATGAGTCTCTTGTAGCATACAGATTGTTCTTTTTTTTTTCCCATTCTGATACTCTATGTCTTTTGATTGGAGCATTTAGTCTATTTACTCTCAGAGTGACTATTGATAGATACAAATTTATTGACACTGTATTACCTGTAAAGTTGGTGTTTCTGGAGATTTTCTCTGTTCCTTTCTTTGTTGCTTTTGGTCCTTCTTTACCACTCAAAGAGTTATCATTAATATTTCTTGCAGTGCTGGTTTAGTAGTCACAAACTCCTTTAAATTTTGTTTGGGCAACTCTTTATCTCTTCTTCTATTATGAATGGCAGCCTTGTTGGAAAGAATATTCTTGTCTGCATATTTTTCCCATTCAGCGTGTTGAATATATCATGCCACTCTCTTCTTGCCTGCCAAGTGTCTGTGGCGATATCTACTGGTAACTTAATTGCATTCACTCATAATTTAGGGATGGCTTTTCTTTTGCTGCTTTTAGGAGTTTTTCCTTATCTCTGTAATTTACAAATTTTACTACAGTATTCTTGGTGTTGTCCTGCTTTTCTTGATTTTGATGGGAATTCTCTCTTCCTCCTGGATTTGAATGTCTGTTTCTTTCCCCAGATTAGGGAAATTCTTTGCCATAATTTGTTTAACTAAACCTTCTATTTCTTTTCTGCTCTGTCCCACTTCTGGGATTCCTATGATCTAAATGTTATTAAGCTTTATGGAATCACTGAGTTCCCTAAGTCTACATTCATGATCCAATATTTTTCTTTCCCTCTTTTTTTCAGTTTCATTGTTTTCCATAATTTTATATTCTATATCACTTATTCATTTCTCTGCTTCTTCCATCCTTATGGTCATTACATCCAGTCAGTTTCACATCTCAGTTATAACACTTTTTATTTAATCCTGACTAGTTTTTAGGTCTTTTATCTATATAGTATGGGACTTCCTGGTGTCTCCTATGCCTTTCTCAAGCTCAGTTAGTAACCTTAAGATTGCTGCTTTAAATTCTGGATCAGGAATATTAAATCTGTTTCAATTAGATCCCTGGCCATGACCTTTTCTTGACCTTTCCTTTGGGATAATTCCTCCATCTTGGCATTTTGCTTAGGTGTCTGTCTTATTCTGTGTTAGGAAAGACTGTTATGTTTCATGCTCCTGAGAGTAATTCCTTTATTAAGAAGAGGTCATATACTGTCCAGGGCCCAGTGCTTCAAGAGGTGTCTCTGGTGTATGCTGTGTGTACTCTGCTGCTGTGTTTGACTTCTCTTTCTCCCAGGCCAGTTCTCTGTATGGCTCCTTCTTGCCTGCCATGGAAAGTGTTTGGACCTTGTTCAGAATGTGGTAAGTTTTAAATAGGCGTGTTTTGGTCTGCTTGTTAGAAGAGGCCTGATCCTATTTCCATTAGAACTGAAGCTTTGTAGTGTTCTATGGTCAGTCGACTTTGTGCTCTTCTTTTGGGAGAGGGGACCACTGATCTGGTTCTCACACCTGCCCTAGAAAAGAAGCACCTGCAGTGCACAAATAAGGCATGACTTGGTGTAAGTGGCTCGGACCTCCACTGTCGATAAAATCAGTTCATACTGATGGGAGGGGGAGGAAAATGGCACCAGCCCTGTCCCTTGTCTTTTGATTCTATCTACTCTCCAGAAAGCCCTCATAGAAGATCAAATAATCTTTCCTCATGTGTCTCAGATGTCCCTCCGATCCCCACATTCACCCTCTATGCCTGGGCCATCTGCCCACCTTGCATCATTGTGCACCTGTGTTGTATCTCAGAAACACAAGTTGAGTTTCAAAATTTCAAGCTTTAGGGACCTGGTGCAGTGAGGTTCCATGCTGGCCTTCTAGAGGAGGGACTTGCCACACTGGGGCTGGTGCCAGTTTGTCCCAGAAGGGCAGTTGCACCAATGTGTAGGAGTTGAGTTTAGAGTAAAGCACAGCAAAAAGCCCGAGTCCAGATTAACTGCCCTTGGCAAGTATCTCTATGCCTAAGCTTAAGGGGTAGAGTGGAACAATGGTGTCCACCAGGTGTTTTTCCCCTGAGAGGCAATACCGCCTTTCCTAGATGCACTCTAAGAGGGGGGAACTCTCTATCCCAGTGCATCCCAGGGGAGTCTCTAATGACACCATCTGCTCCTGGGCTTCTGCCCTCCTCCACAGGAGCATTGCAATGCCCACCAGACTCAACACCAGCCATGGTGCAGACTTCTTAAACCCCAGTTTTTGTGGTCCACTCGTTGTAAGAACCCCTGTGTCCTAATGTGGACACACCTCTCTACCTATCTTTTTGACCGATGAATAGAAAGAGGTTTTAGCAGTTCAGCCACTATGTGATAGTATGATCTTAATTCTCATCTGTGTGAATCTGTTTTGTCCATCCAAAACATGATCATTTAATGTGATGTCTTGAGCACTGGTTGTTATACACAACTGATGAATTTTTGAACACTACATCTGAAACTAATGATGTACTATATGTTGGTTAATTGAATTTAAATAAGAAAAAAGAAAACAACAACAAAAACAAACAAACAAAGATCATTTAGTTGATGACGACACCTCACTAATGCTTTAAACTCCTTAGGGTGCAATGGGGGAGCCAAAATTGGGGAGCTAAGCATGTGGGGGAAAAAGATCATTTAAGAACTTTCAGCTGAAATTTACTGCTGCTATAAGCACAAATTAGAATTTGTTTCTCTTCTTATCTAGGACATGAAGGGATAGGGTATGGACAATGTTGTGATGATCAAACTAACCAGCATATTTTCATTCACCCCTTATTGTGGCTACATTGTGGAGTCAATGCTATCTATCCATTTGGTGCAGACAGAATTGCTGATAACAGAAAGAAATGGGAATAGGGTGTTTTTAAACAGATATATTAAGGATGTAAATAGTAATAGCCTCACAATCCAAATGCTTAAAGCATATTCACTTGCATTGAATGTTCAATTTTTAGTGACCTAATTGAATTTTATGTATTACAGTGATAAAAGACTATCTCATATGTACTATATCAGTATAAAATGGACTAGATAAAGCTAGAAATAAATATAATTATTTTCTAGCATCACAATTCTCAGTGATCCTAATTGTATATATGTGATAGCTTCTAATTCAATCAAGATCAGCTATATTCTACATTAGCTTGTCTGTTAAAATCTATGCATTGTGCTAGGGGAAAAAAGCATTAACTTAGTAATATCAATTTAGCTAGTTTTAGCTTATTAACATTGACACCAAAATTGTTATAGAGGAAGGATCTTTGGATAATTTTGTTACTTACATAGTTCCCCAGAGCTGTAAAGACTTCTTGCAACCTTCTGGTCTTTTCTTTGCACTTTCAGTGACAGCCAAACTTCATCATTGGTTCATTTTTACATATGCATTCAGAGGGCATCATTTATTACTGTTGTTTGAAAATCACCTTTACAGACACTCAAAAGAGAAATCACTTATCCTTACCTAGCCACAATCTCTCAGTTGACAACTTTGAAAGTCACAATTCACTGTAAACATCCAAGTGTTTTACCAGAAAAGGTTGTAAACGGTTCACTGTTGAGCTTGCTCCATCTTGAACTGATTTTTACTGGTGTATATGTATGCTTGATTTTTGTTTGTTTGTTTTTGTTTTGTTTTTTAAAAGATTTATTTATTTATTTGAGTGAAAGAGAGAATGTGTGTGAGTGGGGAGATGGGCAGATGGAGAGTATCTTCAAGCAGACTCCCCCCTGAGCATGGAGCCAGTTGTGGGCCTCAGTCCCACAACCCATGAGATCATGACCTGAGCCAAAGCCCAACATTTAAACAAACGAGTCACCCAGGTGCCCCTGTATGGTTGTTTTTTCATCTTTTACAGATGAATGGTCAAAAGAGCAGACTAGAATGATGTTCAATGTAAATCAATACTACAATGATGTTCAATATAAATCAAGACTACTCATTAAGATGTTCAGCTTGTTAAGGATAAATAACATCATTGTGAATAGAAATATTTTGGGTATCCAGTGTTTATCTTTTCTGGCTTAAGAATGACATTGCACAAATTATAAATCAGTTACTTTTCTAGATTTTGGTTTGTCTTATTTGAAAATACAAGATTTCTATCTTATAAAGAAATAACAGCTTCAAGCTAGCTTTGTACACTCTGGTAATCTGGACATATCATTTACTCCTATCCCATCAGTATTTGCTTAAAAGAAGTCTTGCCCTACACACTAATGTAACACTAACTACTGTTAAATAATTTGCTTCTTAGAACCAAACGGAGTATCCAAATACTATTGTGTGTATTTTTCCCTTTGTTATATATTTTTAAAATTCAAATGTAAAAATATGTAACACATATGCAAATTATAAAGTACAATAATATAAATGTCAGTGAACACACCATGCAACTCAAAAACTAAAACATTATCAAAAACTTGCATCTATTTATATATCCATCCCTTTTCCTCTACTTCTGACTCCCCACCAAAGGTAAGCACTCCCTAAAATTTTGTGTTTAACTTCTTGTTTTCTTACACTGCTTATTTGAAAGGAAATATTTATTTTTAGAAACAACTTACAGAATTATAGAATGTCAGAGCTGGAAGGTACCTGCGAGATCATTCAGCTCAACTCCATCATTTTACATAAAGGGAAACTGAGACCCGGGGGAGGTAGAATGAGGAGAGCTGGACTTTCTGTGGGAATTTAATCATCAGTTGGGAGGTTGGAAATATACTAATGTTCTATGAGTCTACTATCTATTCAGTAATAACTGCAATCATAATAATTGATAGTAAAATATTTAACAATAAAACTAGATGCTATAGGTCTTAAATCAGCAGTCTTTGTAACTTAAAAATATAAAAATTATATAATAACATATCTACAGAAAAACTGCCTATAAATAAGAATTGTATATATCGTAACTTAGTCTCTGAATTCTATTATAAACCCAGAGCATCAGTCCCATTAAAAATATTTAAATGTTCATTAAATTCTTTTAAAAGACACATCTCAATAAAAAAATTCTGACAAAAATATTAATGTGTTCTGATTTTCTTTGGAATTATATTACTGCATACATTAAATAGTATGATGAACTAGTGTACTAATACATATAATATTTTCATACCAGCTAAGCAGATTATTAATTTCTAAAACTGTCTTTAGAAATTATAGCATATTATTCTTTTGATATCACAGTCATCTCCTTTCAGAATTGATAATCTAAGACTTCTTTCTGATGGCTTGTCATTGTCACACTTCATATGTTGGTTAATGGATTCATTTGAGGGGAATTGTGGATAAAATGGCACTGATGTAGCTAAGGAATGCTACAATAGAATATTATACAGCCATAAAAAGGATGACCTATTGCCATTTGTGGCAACAAGGATGAACCTAGAGGGTATTATGCTAAGTGAAATAAGTCAGACTGAGAAAAACAAATACCGTATGATTTCACTCCTATGTAGAATCTAAAAAAACAAATGACCAAACAAACAAAATTAGAACCAGACCTATAAAAAAATAAACTAATGGTTGTGGAGGGGATGGGCAAAATATATGAAGGGGAAATAGAGATACAGGCTTCCAGTAATGTAATGAATAAATCATGGAAATGAAAGGTGCAGCATAAGGGAGAAAGAATAACCTTTGTCAAAGTTTTCTAAAGCCTTAAAAAGACATGGGTGCTTTGTAAACACACCATAATGTGTTTCTAATTGTTTATCAACTGAGGCTATTTAAACTGGAGCTTCTTACTCTCATAGTGAGGAAATTAAAGGAATTCCAAATTCTTTTTTTTAAAGATTTTATTTATTTATTTTTTGGGGAAGGAGCAGAAGAGCAGAGGACAAGCAGACTCTGGGCTAAGTGTGGAGCCCAACACCGGGCCCAATACCATGACCCTGAGATCATGACCTGAGCCAAAATCAAAAGTCAGACACTTAACCAACTGAGCCACTCTGGCACCCCCTGAACTTTTTTGTAAATTGAAGATTCAGTATTTGATTTATTTGTTCTTAAATTCATAGTTTTGTCCACAGTTCAATATGACTAATTCGTGTTAATGGGAAGATAGTAAGTCTGAAATATAGACCAGTACTGACCAACAGAGCTTTCTGTAATGATGAAAATTATTTTCCATGCTGTCCAATATGATAATCACCATTCACATTTGACTAATATAGCCCTTGAAATGTGGCTATTGTGATTGAGGAATTGAATTATTACTTTTATTTATTTAAATAATTTAAATAACAACATTTGGCTAATGGCTATCATTTTGGGCAGTTCAGATAGAAACTATCAAAAGGTTAATTTGATGATGTTCAAGAAATAAGGATATAACCTTAAAGAGTCATCCTACTAGACACATTTGCCTGAGTTGATAAGCATTTGTAATTAGTATACTGTTTGTTTTGACATAAATAATTTTAGGCTAGTTTCTTACATGAGTGAAACAAATCAAAATTGAGGAAGGGTTTTATTTCTTGATACATCCCTTTTTGTAATGTGGGGAGAAATCCATCACCCTACACCCTATTAGTACAGCTACATATTCTAAAACTATTAGTGCAGATTTATTGTTTTCTCACAAGGACTAACAATAGAGAGGCACACAGTGATACAATTTTTTATTAAACACAAGAAATAATAAGAATAATGTCAATGACAAAATAGAGGAAAAACTACCAATCAAAATACCAGACCTCAAAATATTTAGTTCCTATGAAAGCATCTTAACCAAATACCTGGTATAACCATTTCTGTGGTTAGGAGAAGGGATCTTAGAATTAACTGAATCAGTGCCTAAAATTTTTTTGTAGTTAATTTTTTGCTGAGTTGCCATTTTCATTTAGGAAGCATAATAATAATGACCTTAATATGAATATGTAAATTTCATCCATGAAAATATTGGTTTTGCCAGTCTCTAAAGATCCATTAGAGCTGGTTTGTGAAGCAGGCTCTACCTTTTCATTGAAAACTATCAAAAAGGATGCTATTTGCAGATTATATTCCTAAAATCAAAAGAGAAGCTTCTTTTCATCAACGCTTGGCTTCTAATCATGTAAAAAGGAAAACATTGCCACTCTCTCCTAAACACCGGACTACAATTAAGGCAAAATAGGCTTTAGATCCTCAATGTACTGAGGTTGTAAACAGTAGCCTGACATCAACTGAGAACAAGGAAATAGGGTGTAGGGTGGATTATTCCTAAAGTATAGCAGGTGCAGTAGTCCTGTGTGATATGGACATTAAAAGACCATGTTAAAACAACTTTACCAAACAACTAACTCAGTTATCAGAAGTGAAAAGTGAATTCTCAAGTTTTACAAAGTACAAGAGCTTTGGGAAGTGTGTATTTGTCATTATGGTTAATTTGCACATACCTCACTGAAGAAGAGGCCAGGGGAGCTAGGCTGAGAACACAGCTGTACAGGCGGCTCAACTAATTGCCTCTCCATTCTCAACCTCATTTATCTTCATTTCTTCCCAATTATAACAAATTATCAATAGTCTCTGTTGTATCAGAGTCTTAATCCCCTTTATTCAGGCAGCATTAGATAGTGGCAGATGAATTCTTGGAGGGAGTCAGAATAAATAGCCATGAAATGCCACCTCTGGCAGATGGCATTGCTCACAAGAAATGTGAAAAAACATTTGGAATTTGTAACTGGGCATTGGTATGAGGATGCAAGCTGTTAATATTTTTTCTAAAGATAATCAAGGTGGTACATAGTAAAAATGTAACGCATATATTAAAGAAAAAATACAAAGGTGCAGGTGTTCACATCTCAAAAGATTAATACATTTTTAGATAGTATATTCCCATTGAGCACTGTAGCCATGAAATCCTTTCATGCCATGATATTTTATGATAATAAATGGCCTATTTTCATTTGAAGCAAGGAACACACATTCTGTGTTCAAAGATACAATATCATTTATTTTTCTTTCCTATCAAATAACAGACTGTGCAATATTTATTGTGTTTATTTCCAAATTGAAAATACGCTTTAAAATTGGAAAACAAAGTGAACATAAAAAAAAATATCAGTGAGAAAACATTTAAATTCTTTATTTGGGAAAAATAAAAGAATAAAAATCATTTTTTTGCATCATTTACAAAATATCAGTAATGGAAATCTAAAAAAGAATTCTTTTCGTTTGATCAACAAATTTGTTGATTTGCCAAAATAATTACATAACAAATATGTTTTTATGAATTTAATCCTCAGAAGCCTATGAGCTACAGATATTATTACAAAGATGTAATGGGTGAGAGAAATAATAAATAAATAACAACCTTTAAAATGAAATATAAAATAAAATAGGCCCCTTTAGTGTATCTTATTATCAAGCCAAAGATATTTTAACAAGCACTAGCGGATTTATCTTTGGCTTTTTCTATAACACAGCCCTGCTTAGGGAGTGGTTATCTGTCATATACACATTAGATGCTGAATTCAATGGAATGACCACAAATTTGATTCCTTTCATCAGTGACACAGAAGGGGAAAAGTGGACAAAACTATGAAGCTGCCTGTTTCCATGGCATTCCAAGGTTCCAGATCTCTATGTCCTTTTATCTTTCTCTTCTTAGGCTACTCCTGGGTAACTGAATCTTATATCATCATCTATCTCCTACACTCTCCTATCTATGTTTCATCCCAGAAATATTCCTTCTCATCTTAGTTTCTTCAATAGTTTAAATTTTGCATATTTACTTTATAAAATATAAGACTGCATGAAGGAAACATGTATGAATTGAGTTGTTACTTGAGCTTGGAAAATAATAATATCTAGCTTTTTCTTCCCAAACTCACTCTTGAGGCTCCTTATTTGGAACCCAAATTCCAAGGCTACTTTGTACTGTGCACCATTAGGTTGGGCCAGTTTAGGAAATTTGTGTGAAAGCATAGGATTAATTGTCCCCTCACTGATGTATCAACAGTTCATCCTAAATTTAGAGTTTGGATCTGTGCTGTTTTCTGTTCTACAACCTGGGAAAAACATTATTACTGTTGACAGCTTAATGCAAAAAATATTATAGACAAAATACAAACACTTCAATTGTCTATAGTATTATAATGTCAATAACTCTGGAGTTACTATTACTTTATAAAACTTTGAAAAGTTACTATTAAAATGTAACATAAATATTTGCTTTCAGTGTGAGGCATAGGTGATATTATTTTTTTCCATATGTATTCATTATGCCAGATTGTCAGCCTTGGAAACAAAAGTTTGTAAATTGGCCAAAAGTACCAGACATCTTTTGCTACCTTTGCTGCACTGCCAGCCCTAAACAGCTGAGGTGCGTGGTGTGTCAGTGCATATTTAACCTTTCAACCTTACAGGAATGAGTCTGAGCTTAATGGTGGTTATGTGTTGGGATTTAGTAGGCTGAGAACAATAAATAGAGAATCCCATTGTAACTATAAATTGAATTAAGCAAATGACGAGCAAAATAGACTCATTTGTTTAAGTTCTATCCCTCTTCTCTGAGTATAGCATACATGCCATGAAGAGACCAATTCGAATAATTCGAAAATGTAAAAATTCAATTTTTAATTAAAAATTCTGAGTATTAAATTGTATTATTTTTAAGATCAATTTTGTACCTGCATATATTGCTGAATTTTGAAAAAGAGTATTGAAATATAACCAAAAGCTTCTAAAACTTTTCTAACTATTGCACCGCTCCTGATAAAATACAATTTGTTAAAGGTAACTAAGGATCATCTAGCTCTTTTTGCAGAATATGTAATCATGTTTTGAAATATTTGTGCTATATATATATTATATGTAATATATTTATTTAAAAAATTGCAGCTTAATGATTATCATTAAGTATTTTTACACAATATTTTATTTCTTTCTTTCAAAAATGTATTCAAAGGAAATATCTGGAGTCCAACTATCAGACAGTTTTTTAAAAAAACTATCCTGCCTGTGGTGCATTGAATGGCCATTTGGAGACCAAATAATAGTGCTTCTCCTTGATCACTTAAAAATTTAGTGGATATCTTAACTACATTCATCATTATTTTCTTCTAACAATCTTAGTGGTTTTTCTAAGTAAATTTATTTTAATTATTTAATTCATAATGACTCATTTATCTTGGTTTTATTTTTTTATTTTTATTTTTTATTTATAATAATTTTTTATTATGTTATGTTAGTCACCATACAGTACATCCCTAGGTTTTGATGTAATGTTCCATGATTCATTACTTGCGTATAACACCCAGTACACTGTGCAGTACGTGCCCTCCTTAATACCCATCACTGGCCTATCCCCTCTGAAGCCCTCATTTATGTTGGTTTTAAAACAGGATATTTCTTTAACTAGACCTCAGTTCATAGACCGTTGAGATCATATGTTTTACACTCATAAATCCGTATGCATGTCTGACTCCATTCCATCATGCTTGATATGATTTTCTTGAATTTGTTTCTTTATGATATGGTAAACATATAAATAATATAATATCAAGAATGCAGCTATGAAAATATGTATTTTAATCTATATCGCCATCTATATAATTCTCTCTACTTAAGATATTTTTATTGTATTTTGAATTAGATATATTTTCAAAACTTTAAGCCCATGACTTTTAGTGTCTTTTTCTGAAGATGAAACAAGTGTTTTGACAATTATATTGGTTGCAGTAATGCTACCTTATTCACCTGAATGATTCTTTTCAACTGTGACATTAGGCCTTATATGATCCATCCTCTTTTCAAAAGTGATTGACTTCCAAGGAATGCCATTATTTTTCCACTTTTTTTTCTTTTCAGGAATCAAGTTGGCTTTTTTCCCCCTTGATATTTTGCAGTCCTATCCTTGTTTTCAAAATACAGAGAAAATAATACCCAGAGGTAGCATACATGACATGTATTTTTAAGACTTTCTTTTAAATGAGGGGCCTGTGCATTGATTTTGTATCCTGCTATGTTGCTGAATTGCTGTATGAGTTCTAGTAATTTGGGGGCAGAGTCTTTTGGGGTCTCCACATAAAGTATCATGTCATCTGTGTAGAGAGAGAGTTTGACTTCTCCTTTGCCAATTTGAATGCCTTTTATTTCTTTCTGTTGTCTGTTGAGGCTGGGACTTCTAGTACTATGCTGAACAATAGTGGTGAGAGTGGGCACCCCTGTCATGTTCCTGACCTTAATGGAAAAGCTCTCAGTTTTTTCCCATTGAGAATGTTATAGAAGATGTGGTTCATATATACAATGGAATATTACCCAGCCATCAGAAAGGATGAATACCCACCATTTGCATTGACATGGATGGAACTGGAGGGGATTATGCTAAGTGAAATAAGTCAAGCAGAGAAAGACAATTATCATATGGTTTCACTCGTATGTGGAATATAAGGAATAGTGCAGAGGACCATAGCAGAAGGGAGGGAAAACTGAATGGGAAGAAATCAGAGAGGGAGCCAAACCATGAGAAGCTCTGGACTCCAGGAAATGATTGAGGGTTGCAGAAGGGAGGGGAGTGGAGGGATGGGGTAACCAGATGATGGGTATTAAGGAGAGCATGTGGTGTAAAGAGCACTGGGTTTTACACACAACTAATAAATCATTGAGCACTACATCAAGAACTAATGATGTACTATATGTTGGCTAATTGAACTTAAAAAAAAATAAAAAGATAAAAGAGGAACCTAAATACAAAAGTGGTTTTCTGACTACTTCCAATTGAGAGGTTTTCCTTGAAGACCTTCCTTCTTCATGACTCAGATCTGCTCATTACGGATCTCAGCCTAGTCTAGTAAGACTGCCTTTGAAACTACCACTTTCTCAGTTTTCTTCACAAAGTGCCTCATTTTGCCTCTCAGAGTTGAAACAGTATCATTCCCATTCACAATAAATGGTTTAGTTAAAAATATTAACGTCAATATGTCTTGTATAATCAACATTGATAAATAGTGGTTTCATGTGTGTGTTCTGGAGCCTGTTTTAATTCAATTCCTTACTGGCTATGTGAGCTTGAACAAATTACTTAATCTTTTCAAGCTCAGGTTTTTTCTATATAGTGTGACTGATCATAGTACTCACTATATAGGGTTGTGAAGACTAAATGAATAGTTTCTGTCACATATCAAGTGCTCAATGTGCCTTGAACATTTTTCTGGCACAATTTAAGGGCTAAATAAATATGATTCCCATAGATATTAGACTTATATATTGTAATTTTTTCTAAGTAGTGACTCATAACGACTAATTGTAGTTTTAGTCAACATAGTGATAAAGTGCATTTATTAACCTCTTTGATACCATCAGCAGTAAGTCACAAGTCCTTTCATATTAGAAGTGAAAGACTCATTACATACATCCATAGGCATCAGGAATGTAGACTTAGTAAATGTTTCTTGTCAAATTTATAATTGTTATATAATGTTATTGTTACTTTCATTCTATAATTATTCATTTCCATCTCCTACAACATTCTTTTCACTTTAGTGCTTATTCCATCTCATTAAGTATGTTGCTTTTTCTTATGGTTCTTCTTTCCAGAAATCCTAGGATTAATACCTACTGTCTACCAGACAAACTCAATCTCCTTTGTACAGAGGGAAAGAGAAAAAAGAACCATCTCCCTCTGCTTTTCCAAGAGGAGACCATGCTATACATGGTTGTTTAGATCTCACGTACCCTCCTTAATGCACTCCTTTTTTTATGAAAAAAAATACACTTTCAGAAATGCCCAATATTTTTGTATCTTCTCCTTCTATCTGCTTCTAGAACAAAGTTTGATTTAGCTAATATTATATTTTTAAGAAAAAAATGGAGTATACATTTCAATATTCAAGGGAATTTTATTGTATAATTATCAATGTATTCCTTCACCTAAATGCCGACAGGCATATTTTTTAAGTATGACTGACTGATGGACAGATTGGGAATTGCAGAATTAATGGGCACATTTCAAATCTTTGGCAAGGCTGGCAGTAATTACATCTGCTGAAACACTTGATATGTGGTTGGAAGTAACCCAGTAAATGCATATCTGGAGTTCTTTATTTTCAATGGTTTTACATAGCAGATTATACAGTTCATTTCAAGGACAATATGTTAAAATGCATATGGTGATGCAAATGAATGTGCTACCTGCAAAAATAATGGATTTTCACCTTTGTGGATTATCTATTTAATTATTGGGATCGCTGGTGGTCTTCATCAGGTTGGTAGTATTGTTAAAAAGGTATTTATCCTGTGGACAAGTTAATGGTGTTAATATCTGAAAACATTTTACTTTGCCCTTTATATTCTAAAATAATTGAAATGATAACAGGTTATACTTATTTAGTGCTTAATATGTCCACAGATACTGTGCTGTTTTACATTTTCTATCTCATTTAATCCATAAGACAACCATAGAGTAAGTGGATACTATTATCTCCATATTCAATTTAGGAAACTAAGCTTAAAAAGCTTTAATATTCTTTCAAAACCCATAGCTATTAATTGGAGGAGCCAAGATTCAACTGCAGGTCTGTCTGATTCTCATTCTACCATGCTATTATAATTTTGGGAGAATACAGTTCTTCCCTCTCTATTTTGCATCTGTTTCTATCTGACACTATTTTTCATAGACCTTTGCCAGTTGACAACTGCCAGTCAAGATGACGTTAACCTCACCACTTGAAGGCATAAAAATAGATAGGCTGGTATCCTAACAAGAAAAGTTATTGTATGTGTAATAGTTAACTCTCCTCATTTACTAAAAAAAAATCAAAATGACCTCATTTTAACTTTATGGGCAAAATTAATTCTCTCGTGTAGAGACCACTTTTTGGTTCCTCCAAATAATTTTTTATACTCGCAAGAATCACTCTGACAGGAAAGTATTAATGCTTGTAAGGATGATATTATATGTGTATAATATTACACATATTATCAAAGGCACACATAAAATAATTATGTATATCACCATTAAGAGGGACTAAAAAACAGAAAAGATCAATTATTCTGCTCCATTCCGTATATCCAGTCATGTCTTTTCCTTTTAGGTCTAACTCATTAGCTTTAGAAGTATTGATTATTTGTAAAATTAATAGTGCAATAGAAGGAGTACTTAAGTTAACAGTAGATTTATAGACCATAAATCAAGTGTGTAAAAAATGAACAGTTGTAAAATTTAATATTGTGAATACATATTTTGTGAAGATTTCTGATTGATTGTGTAAAGAGGTTTGTTTGTGTTCCCTTTATTATTATTATTATTATTTTAATTTAAGACAGTTGCCTAAAGTCTTTTGTTCATGCACATCACCAGGTAAATAATGAGGCTGTTCTCTTAATATGCATAATTGAATTATGACCTATATATATGTGCTGATGTTAGTACACAAGATAAAAATTAAATGGTGAGACTAAGATTAAAAGCAGGACTTCAATTAATATATTTTATTTATTAATGATATAAAAGCTTTAAAATACACATTAATATCTATGAGAAATACAAGTAACCTGTCCAATTTGAAGACCTTAACAATATTTTTCCGTCTTAATGGAGGTGACAAAGAGTTCCTAAAGAAGTAGAAGTATCACTTCAGCTACTTTATTGCACTTTTCCCGTGCTTGCATTATCTTCAATCTGTGATTGTGTTGTCCATTAAATAAGAGTTAGTTTAGTTAGAATTAATGGAACATACAACTCAACATAAAAAAAAAACAAACCAAAAACCCAACAACAAAAACACCACAAACAATCCAATTAAAAAGTGGTCAGAAGGAGCTAATAGGAGGTCCCTAACATAATCTCATCACTCAAACACAACTAGATAACTGTCAAATCATTCTGAATACTCAGGAAGAAATTGATTTTATAAATAGGCCAATTAATTAAGAAGAGATTGAGTCAGTGATAAACAACCTTCCAAATAAAAAAACTCCAGGCCCAGACAGTTTTCCTGGGGAATTCTACCAAACATTCAAAGAAGAAACAATACCTATTCTCCTAAAGCTATTTCAAAAAATAGAAACAGAAGGAAGGCTACCAAACTCATTCTATGAGGCCAATATTACCTTGATCCCCAAACCAGGCAAAGACCCCATCAAAAAGGAGAATTGCAGACCGATCTCCCTAATGAATACGGAGGCCAAAATTCTCCACAAGATCCTTGCTAATAGGATCCAACAGTACATTAAAAGGATTATCCATCATGACCAAGTGGGATTCAACCCTGGGATGCAAAGGTGGTTCAACATTGGCAAATCGATCAGTGTGATAGATTATATCAACAAGAAAAGACTCAGGAACCATATGATCCTCTCAATTGATGCAGAAAAAGCATTTGACAAAATACAGCATTCAACATTGGCAAATCGATCAGTGTGATAGATTATATCAACAAGAAAAGACTCAGGAACCATATGATCCTCTCAATTGATGCAGAAAAAGCATTTGACAAAATACAGCATCCTTTCCTGATTAAAACCCTTCAGAGGAACACGACAAGGATGCCCACTCTCGCCACTATTATTCAACATACTACTAGAAGTCCTTGCAACAGCAATCAGACAACAAAAAGGGATAAAAGATATCCAAATCGGCAAGAAGAAGTCAAAATGTCTCTCTTCGCAGATGAAAGGATACTCTATACGGAAAACCCAAAAGACTCCACCCCCAAACTACTGGAACTTGTAGAGCAATTCAGTAATATGGCAGGATACAAAATCAATGCTCAGTAACCAGTTGCATTTCTATACATGAATATTGAGACTGAAGAAAGAGAAATTAGGGAATCCATCCCATTTACAATAGCACCAAAATTCATACGTTATCTTGGAATTAACCAGAGATGTAAAGGATCTATATTCTAGAAACTATATATCACTCTTGAAAGACATTGAGGAAGACATAAAAAGATGGAAAAATATTCCATGCTCATGGATTGGAAGAATTAACATAGTTAAAATGTCCATGCTACCCAGAGCAATCTACACTTTCAATGCTATCCCGATCAAAATACCGAGGACATTTTTCAAAGAACTGGAACAAATAGTCCTTAAATTTGTATGGAACCAGAATAGGCCCCAAATTGCCAAAGAACTGTTGAAAAGGAAAAACAAAGCTGGGGGCATCACAATGCCGGATTTTGAGCTGTACTACAAAGCTGTGATCACAAAGACAGCATGGTACTGGCACAAAAACAGACACATCGACCAATGGAACAGAATAGAGAACCCAGAGATGGACCCTCGGCTCTTTGGGCAACTAATCTTTGATAAAGCAGGAAAAAACATCCAGTGGAAAAAAGACAGTCTCTTCAATAAATGGTGCTGGGAAAATTGGGCAGCTACATGCAAAAGAATGAAACTTGACCACTCTCCCACACCATACACAAAGGTAAACTCCAATTGGATGAAAGATCTCGATGTGAGACAGTCATCCATCAAAATCCTAGAGGAGAACATAGGCAGCAACCTCTACGAAATTGGCCAAAGCAACCTTTTTCATGACACATCACCAAAGGCAAGAGAAACAAAAGAAAAAATGAACTTGTGAGACTTCATCAAGATAAAAAGCTTCTGCACAGCCAAGGAAACAGTGAAAAAAACTAAGAGTCAGCCCACAGAATGGAAGAATATATTTGCAAATGACGCTACAGATAAGACTGGTGTCCAAGATCTACAAAGAACTTCTCAAACTCAATATGCGAGAAACAAAAAAACAAATCATAAAATGGGCAGAAGATATGAACAGACACTTTTCCTTTGATGACATACAAATGGCTAACAGACACATTAAGAAATGTTCAAAATCATTAGCCATCAGGGACATTCAAATCAAAACCACACTAAGAGACCACCTTATGCCAGTTAGAATGGCAAAAATTGACAAGGCAAGAAACAACAATTGTTGGAGAAGATGTGGAGAAAGGGGATCCCTCCTACATTGTTGGTGGGAATGCAAGTTGGTACAGCCACTCTGGAAAACAGTGTGGAGGTCCCTTAAAAAGTTTAAAATTGAGCTACCCTATAACCCAGCCATTGCACTACTGGGTATTTACCCCAAAGATACAGACGTAGTGAAGAGAAGGGCCATATGCACCCTAATGTTCATAGCAGCATTGTCCACAATAGCTAAATCGTGGAAGGAACCGAGATGCCCTTCAACAGATGAATGGATTAAGAAGTTGTGGTCCATATATACAACGGAATATTACTCAGCTATCAGAAAGAACGAGTTCTCAACATTTGCTGCAACATGGATGGCACTAGAGGAGATAATGCTAAGTGAAAAAAGTCAAGCAGAGAAGGACAATTGTCATATGATTTCTCTCATCTATGGAACATAAGAGCTAGGAAGATCGGTAGGGGAAGAAAGGTATAAAGAAAGGAGGGTAATCAGAAGGGGAAATGAAGCATGCAAAACTATGGACTATGAGAAAGAACCTGAGGGCTTCAGAATAGAGGGGGTGGGGGAATTGGATAGACTGGTGATGGGTAGTAAGTAGGGCATGTATTGCATGATGCACTGGGTGTTATACGCAACTAATGAATCATCGAACTTTACATCAGAAACCAGGGATGTACTGTATGATGACTAACATAATATAATAAAAAAACATTGAAAAAAAAAGAAATCAACTTGAGGGCTGACAGAACAAAATTCTCAACCAGAGGGAGAGAAAAGGCCACATCGAGGAAGGTAGAAAGTGTGGAGACATGGTTTTGTGGAAAAACTTATCACAGATGCTGCAGAGGGGAGGGAGCTCTGGCCTCAGAGAAAAGTAAGAGAGAGGAACACAGGGAACACACAGGGAGAATATATCCCCAAAGCCATTGTGTGGGAAAATGAGAGGGGTTGATTTTTATGAGTTCTTGTTACCAGTGGTGCTTGAAGACTTTTTTGAGGTCAGCAGCCTTGGCTGGGATAGAGCCCTGAGGCTACTACCCTACTCCTGGAGAAAAGGTAGGCAAACAACACAGGAGGAGGTGGCAACTTCTGAGGAATGCCTGGCACATACAGTGGGGGAGATTATTGCTCATCTGGAGCACATCCATGAGAGGTAGCATTCACAGAGATGTCTTTCCAGGGACAAAGGAGCTGGCTGGTGCCAATTATATCCCTCGCCCTTCAGCATAAATGCAGAGCCACCTCCTGAGGGCTGCTTAGCCCCAACACTGGCTTCCTAGCTGCTTGCTCCAAGTCCCACATCACTGTGCTCTGGTGCACCTGCCCTCAGGCAGACTTCCCTCAGTCCCAGCACACTGAGATCCTTCCCCAAAAGACCAGTGCAGCTCCTGCTTACACCACATCTCTAAAGCCTGGAGTTTGAAAAGTTGGCAAGCTGGACTGGGATAGAGCCTGAAAGGCACTGGGCTGCTCCTGGAGAGAAGGCAGTCAAACAACAGAGAGGCAGTCAGTGTGAAAACAGCCATCTGAAAATGCCTGCGACACACACGGGTGAGACAATTCCCTCTTCTCAGAATGCTTCCCTGAGAGCAACAAACACTGAAACCCCTCTCTAGGGACAAAGGAGCTGACTGGCTACATTTCCCTCCACCACCCTTCAGTATAAGCACAGAACCACCTTCAGTAAACAGCACAGCTCTGACACTGGCTGCCTAACCAGCTTTCACCAGGTCCAACTCCCCTGCACTCTGCCAGTACTGCCCTTCACGGTCAAGTACTCCTCAGTCCCAGCACAGTGGGCCCCTTCCCCAGAAAACAGCGGAAACCCCTGACCACACCACATCACCCAACCGGAGACTTCTGCAGGGCTTCAGTTCTAGAGGAAGCAGCATCAGGTCTCATTTAACAAGCACGCCAGAGCACACTTAGTTAAAACCTGCAACACTCTGGCCACAGACCAAACACTGCCCGTGGCAGGCAAAGGAGCCTCTGCAGGCAACTGGCCTGAATGATAGAGAAGCCTAAACATAGCAGCAGAGTGCATGCAGCACACACAAGAGACTCTCCCTGAAGTGCCAGGCCCTGTAAACTATATGACTATTCTGCATAAAGCCATTACTCTCGGAAGCAGGAAACATAACCAGCTTTCTAACACAGAGAAGACAGAGACTTAGACAAAATACCAATACAGAGAAATTCATCCCAAATGAAACAACACAATAAGGTCATAACCAGAGATCTAAGCAAAACAGATATAACTAATAACCCTGTTGGGGAATTTTAAATAATGATCATAAGGGTATTCGCTCAGCTTAAGAAAAGAATGGGAGACTCCAGGGAGGCCCTTATTGCAGAGAGAAAAGAGTTAAAAAAACATTCAGAAATGAAAATTGCAATGACTGAGACTCAAAACAAACTGGTACAATGACACAAAGATGGAAGAAGCAGAGGAATGAATAAGTAATATAGAAGATAAAATTGGAAATAATGAAGCTGAACATGAGAGAAAGAAGAATTATAGATCAAGATAATAGATTTAGCATATGGTTTCACTCATTTATGGAACATAAGAAGTAGGAAGATTGGTAGGAGAAGAAAGAGAAGAAGAAAGGGGGGGTAAACATAAGAGGGAATGAACCATGAGAGACTATGGACTCTGAGAAACAAACTGAGGGCTTCAGAGGGGAGGGGGTTGGGGAATGGGATAGGCTGGTGTTAAGGAAGGTATGTATTGCGTGGTGCAATGGGTGTTATATGCAAGTAATGAATCATGGAACGTTACATCAAAAACTAGGGATATACTATATGGTGACTAACATAATATAATAAAAAAATATTTTTAAAAAAAGAGAATAGATTTAGGGAACTCAGTGATTCCATCAAAAGTAATAGCATTCATAATATAGTAGTCCCAGAAGAAGAGAGAGAAAAGGGAGCAGAAAATTTATTTGAGGAATAATAGCTTAAATCTTTCTTAATCTGGGGAAGGAAACAGACATCCAGATCCAGGAGGCAGAGATCTACCATCAAAATCAACAAAAGTGGGCCAACACCAAGACATATTATAATTAAATTTCCCAAAAAAAAGTGATAAAGAAAAAATCCTAAGTAGCAAGACAAAAGAAGCCCCTAATTTACAAGAGAAAACCCATAAGGATAGCTACATATCTCTCACAGAAATGTGGCAAGCCAAAGAAGACTAGCATGATATATTCAATGTGCCGAATAGGAAAAATCTGCAGCCAAGAATACTCTAGTCAACAAGGCTATTGTTCACAATTGAAGGAGAGATAAAGGGTTTCCCATACACACAAAACCTAAAGGAGCTTGTGACTACTAAAACAGCCCTGCAAAAAATATTAAAAGGGACTCTGAGTGGAAAGGAAGTACCAAAAGTGAAAAAGGCAAGAAAGGAACAAAGAAAATCTCAAGAAATGATGACAAAACAAGTAATAAAATGGCACTAAAAACATATCTATCAATTATTCTGAATGTAAATGAACTAAATGCTCTGATCAAAAGATAGTGGGTGTCAGAATGGATAAAAAATGATGGGTAGTAAGGAGGGCACATATTTCATGGTGCACTGGGTGTTATATGCAACTAATGAATCATTGAACTTTACATCAAAAACCAGGGATGTACTATATGGTGACTAACATAATATAATTAAAAAATATTATAAAAAAGCTAGACTGATTTATATGCTGCCCATAAGAGGCATATTTTAAACCTAAAGACACCTGCAGATTGAAAGTGAAGAGATGGAAAAACATATATCATGCAAATGGACATCAAAAGAAAGCTGGAGTAGCCATACTTATTTCAGACAAACTAGATTTAACAAAAACAAACAAACAAACAAAAAACTATTCCATTAAACCAAAAACTGTACAGGAGATGAAGAAGAGCACCATATCATAATAAAGGGACTATCCAACAAGAAGATCTAACAATAGCAAGTGTTTATACCCCTAATATGGAAGCACTAAAATATATTAAAAAATTAATAACAAACATAAAGAAACTCATTGATAATAATACAATAATAGTAGGGGAATTTAACACCCTACTTACATCAATGGACAGATCATCTAAGAAGAAAATCATCAAGGAAACAATGGCTTTGAATGTCACATTGGATCAGATGGTCTTAACAGATAGATTCAGAGAATTTCATCCTAAAGCATCAGAGTACACATTATTTTTGAGTGCACATGGGACATTCTCCAGAGTAGATCACAAATCAGGCCTCAACAATTAACAAAAAGATTGAGATCATACCAGGCCTATTTTCTGAACACAACACTATGAAGCATGAAGTCAAGCACAAGAAAAAATTTGGAAAGACCAGAAATACATGGAAGTTAAACAACATGGTACTAAGCAATAAATGCATCAACCAGGAAATCAAAGAGGAAATAAAAAATACATGAAACAAATGAAAATGAAAATTCAATGTTTTAAAATCTTTGGAATGCAACAAAAGTGGTCCTACGTGAAGAAGCAAGACAAACCTCAAATAAACAACCTAACCTTGCACCTAAAGGAGCTGGAAAAAAAGCAACAAATGAAACCTAAAGCCAGCATCAGAAGAAAAATACTAAGGATTAGAGCAGAAATAAATGATATGAAAGTTAAAAGCAAAAAACAAGCCAAAAAACAAACAAAACAATGGGACAGATCAATGAAAGCAGGAGATGGACCTTTGAAAAAATTAATAAAATTGATAAGCTCCTAGCCAGACTTACCAAAAAGAAAAGAGAAAGGACCCAAATAAATAAAATCATAAATGAGAGAGGAGAAACAACAACCAACACGACAGAAATATAATTCTAAGAGACTATTATGAAAAATTATATGCCAACAAATTGGACAACCTGGAAAAATGGATAAATTCCTAGAAATACGTAAACTTCCAGAAGTGAAAGAGGAAGAAATAGAAAACTTCAACAGACTGGAAATCAGCAAAGAAACTGAATCAGTAATCAAAAATCTCCCAACAAACCAAATTGTATGGCCAGAAGGCTTCCCAGGAGAATTCTACCAAACATTTAAGGAGTTAATACCTATTCTTCTCAAACTACTCCAAAAAAAAAAAAAAACAGAAATGGAAGAAAAACTCCCAAAATCATTCTGAGGCCAGCATTACCCCGATGCCAAAAAACAAAACAATGACTCCACTAAAAACGAGAACTACAAGCCAATATCCCTGATAAATACGGATGCAAAAATTCACAATAAAACTCTAGCAAAATGAATCCAACAGTACATTAAAAGAATCATTCAGGGGCGCCTGGGTGGCACAGCGGTTAAGCGTCTGCCTTCGGCTCAGGGCGTGATCCTGGCGTTCTGGGATCGAGCCCCACATCAGGCTCTTCTGCTATGAGCCTGCTTTCTTCCTCTCCCACTCCCCCTGCTTGTGTTCCCTCTCTCACTGGCTGTCTCTATCTCTGTCAAATAAATAAAAAATCTTTAAAAAAAAATCATTCACCATGATCAAGTGGGATTTATTCCTTGGCTGCAACAGTGGTTCAATATTCACAGATCAACTGATGTGGGGGGATGGGGTAACTAGGTGATGGGCATTAAGGAGGGCACTTGATGTAATGAGCACTAAGTGTTATATGCAACTGATGAATCCTGAATTCTACCTCTGAAACTAATAATACACTATATGTTAATTAATTTGAATTTAAATATTTTTTTAAAGTACAAAAACCGTATGATCCTCTCAATAGATGCAGAGAAAACATTTGACAAAGTCAAAGTCAGGAACAAGACAGGGATGTCCATTCTCACCATTGGTATTTAACATAGTACTGGAAGTCCTAGCCACAGCAATCAGACAACAGAAAGAAATAAAAGGCATCAAAATCACCATGGAGGAAGTCAAATTTTCACTATTTGCAGATCACATTATGTTCTATGTAGAAAACCCAAAGACTCCACCAAAAAAATTGCTAGAACTAATACACAAATACAGTAAAGTCTCAGGATATGGGATCAATGTACAGAAATGTATTGCATTTCTATACACCAATAATGAAGCAGGAGAAAAAAAAATCAAGGAATTGGTATTTACAATTGTCTGAAAAACTAAGATACCTAAGAATAAACCTAACCAAATATGTAAAAGATCTGTAGTCTGAAAGGTATGAAACATAGATGAAAGATATTGATGATGACAAAAAATGTAAAAAATATTCCATGTTCATGGATTGGAAGTAAAAATTTTGTTAAAATGTCTATATTGCCCAAAGCAATCTATACATTTGATGCAATCCCTGTCAAAATACCACCAGCATTTCTCACAGAGCTATAACAAACAATCCTAAAATTTATATGGAATCACAAAAAGACCACAAATACTCTAAGCAATCTTCAAAAAGAAAAGCAAAGCTTGAGGCATCACAATTCCAGACTTCAAGCTATGTTACAAAGCTATAGTGATCAAAAGAGTATGGTACCGGCACAAAAATGGACACATAGATCAATAGAACTGAAGAGAAACCCAGAAATGAATCCACAACTGTATGGGCAATTAATCTTCAAAAAAGCAGGAGGGGCGCCTGGGTAGTGCAGTCGTTAAGCATCTGCCTTCAGCTCAGGGCGTGATCCCGGCGTTCCGGGATCGAGTCCCACATCGGGCTCCTCCGCTTGGAGCCTGCTTCTTCCTCTCCCACTCCCCTGCTTTGTTCCCTCTCTTGCTGGCTGTCTCTCTGTCACATAAATAAATAAAATCTTTAAAAAAAAAGCAGGAAAGAATATCCAATAGAAAAAAAGACAGCCCTTCAACAAATGGTGTTGGGAAAACTGGACAGCCACATGCAAAAGAATGAAACTGAACTACTTTCTTACATTATACACAAAAATAAATTCAAAATGGATGAAAGACCTACACGACAGAAATATAAGAGAATACAGCCAGTCACCTCTTTGACACTGGCTGTAGCAACTTCTTACTAGATATGTCTCCTGAGACAAGGGAAACAATATCAAAAATAAACTATTGAGACATCATCAAAATAAAAACTTCTGCACAATGAAGGCAACAATCAACAAAACTTGAAGAGAACCTATGGAATGGGAGAAGATATTTGCAAATGACATATCTGATAATCCAAAATCTAGAAAGTATTTATAAACCTTACACTCAAAAGTCAAATAATCCCATTAAGAAATGGGCAGAAGGCATGAATAGACATTTTTCTGGAGAAGACATCCAGATATCCAGCAGACACATGAAAAATGCTCAACATCACTCATCATGAGGGGAATACCAATCAAAATTGTTATGAGATATCATCTCATAGCAGTCAAAATGCCAAAAATAATAACACGGGAAACAGCAGGTATTGCCAAGGATGGGGAGAAAAGAGAATCTTCTTACAATGTAATTGGGAATGCAAACTGATGCAACCACTCTGGAAAACAGTATGGAGATTTCTCAAAAAGTTAAAAATAGAAATATCCTAGGATCCAGCAATTGCACTACTAGGTATTTACCCAAATAACACAAAAATACTAATTCAAGGGGATACATGTACCCCAGTGTTTATAGCAACATTACCAAAAAATAACCAAATTATGGATATAGTGCAAATGTCCATCAACAGAGGAATGGATAAAGAATATGTGGTTTACATATACAGCTATACAGCTAAGTGGGAGGTGGAGCCCTTGCTGGGACAGTGTGGTCTCAGGATCCTTGGTTTATATATACAGTGTAATATTACTCAGCCATCAAAAAGGATGAAATCTTGCCTTTTGCAATGATGTGGATGGAGTTAGAGAGTATCATGTTAAGGAAAATGTCAGTCAGTGAAAGACAAATACCATATGATTTCACTCATATGTGGAATTTAAGAAATAAAACAGATGAACACAGGGGAAGGGGAAAAAAAGAGAGGGAAGCAAACCATAAAAGACTCTTAATTATAGAGAACAAACTGAGGACTGATGGAGGGAGGTGGGCAGGGGATGGACTATATGGGTGTTGGGATTTGTTGTGTTGAGCACTGTGTGTTCTATGTAAGTGATGTATCACTACATTTTACTCCCAAAACAATTTTTATCCAATACATTAACTAGCTAGAATTTAATTAGAACTTGAAGTGAAAAAAACGAGATAAATACCATGATTTCACTCATATGTGGAATTTAAGTAACAAAACAAATGTACATGGGGGAATAAAAAGGAGAAGCAAACCAAAAAATAGGCTCTTAACTATAGAGAACAAACTCATGGTTACCAGAGAGGAGGTGGGTGGGGGGAACAGGTTAAATAAGTGGTGGATATTAAGGGAGCACTTGTGATGAACACCAGCTGTTGTATGTAAGTGTTGAATGACTAAAATCTACACCTGAAGCCAATATTACACTCTGTTGACTAATTGAAATGTAAATGAAAATTTGGAAGAAACAAAAAGGTGGGCAGAAGACCTGAATAGACATTTTTCCAAAGAAGATGGCCAACAGAGACACAAGATGCTTGACATCATTAATTGTCAGGGAAATGCAGATCAAAACCACAATGAGGTATCAGCTCACACCCATCAGAATGGCTAGAATCAAAAATACACTAACAGTTGTTGGTGAAGATGGTAAGAAAAAGGAACCCTCAAACAACGTTGATGAGAATGTAGGCTGATACAGCCACTATAATAAACAGTATGGAGGTTCCTCCAAACATTAAAAATAGAAACACTATGTGATCTAAGAATTCCACTATTGGGTATTTACCCAATGAAAACGAAAACACCAATTTGAAAAGATTGGAATTGCCAATGGCCAGCCACTTACTCTGCTGTGAGCTCCCACTTTTCCTTTACCATAATTTTGGCATTTGACTGGTGAGGGCATCACTGATGATCCATACCTTAAATATTACTGAGACATAATGTACTTTCTTCTTAGTTAAAAATAAAAATTGAAACTTTAATATCTTGCTTTATCTTCATAAATCATTTTTTGGGATATGCATACCTCACCTCAGAGACCTTGAATTTAAGTTATATTTCACAAAATCATATGTCACAGCTTCTGAATTCTAGGACCCATCTTTTTAAAATAAATCCTTAGCATTTATTCTCAGCTGTTGATGTTCAGCATTTTAGAAATATGACAGAAAAGTTGAAAAGACAGATATTGGTATTATAATTATTTATTGCAAGTGACTTGTTAACACAGTTGTCATTTAGACAACCACATGCCATTAAGGGTGATGAAAGGAACCCAAATTCAGATTAAGAAAGTATCATCAATACCCTGAACTTGTATTAGCTTTTGAGGATCTTTCAACTTGTACTACTTATACCAGCAATAAGTGAATCCAAACTTCAAAATACTATCTTGTGTCACACAAAGAAGTTCTGAACTAGTCATGGTGCACAGTGTATAGGAAATTAAAGGATTTTTTTAAATATGGTTTCAGAAAACACTCAATTATACCATAATAAATAAGAGGACAATCTAAAAGTCTGTGGGGCTCATAGGAGCGTGATTAAGGTTATCATTTGGAATTGCAAAATAATACGAGACAAAACCCTATTTTCTTCCTATGTCTACAGCAAAATTCCTTTTAACCAGAGTCTTTTTCAAGTTATACAAATGAACAGTTTGCAAGAGTTTCTCCAACTCCGTCATAATCAGCAGGTCATATAGGAGAGCATTGAGGCTTCATCTTCATTACATGCGATTTAATTCCTATATGTCTGAACTAATCTTTGAAACTCAATAACACGATGGGTGTTCAGGTTTTGGCCACTGTGCTTTAAAGTGACACACAGGGAATATGTACAACTTGTAGCATCTTAATTTATAAACAAGTGTACTGGGACTTCATTTGAGTTTTACATTTACTTAGTGAAACATGTCAGCTTAACTCTTAGAATGATGTATGAGTCCGTGCAATTTCTGTGCATAAGCCTGTGAGGAATATTTATCTTTTAATTATTTAAGTAGACTTTTAAGTAATATTTCCCATGAAATCCAGATATAAGCTTATTCAGTAACTATTAATTTTTGAAGATTTTGGAACTGATTCCATATCCTTTAGAATGATGATGGTAAAAGAGTAGAGCTTATTTTTCTTAGAGTGATTCTGATATATTGATATATTGATTTGTAGACCATGTTGGTCCAGACTCGCTCTCATCTCTTAATGTTTATTGTATGTAAACTTTGTGGCCGTAGAATGAATGTATGACTTTCTTGCTTTGTGGATACTGCTCTGTTCAGTTTTTTTTTTCTGCTTTTCCAGTTGTCTCTTCTAATACTTCCTCTTATTTATTTTTGTTTTTGATAGCTTACTTTGGCAGCAGTGACAAGGGTCACTTGGAGAAAAACATCCTTGAAGTAGGAACGTTAGTTAAGAGGCTCTTGAGATAGTAAAAGGAAAGAGTAAGGAGGGTCCAAATGAAAGTGATGGCAGTGGGGATGGAAAGAAAGCCAATGCAAAGTTGATTCCAGGAACTTGGATACTTTGGCAGGGACTGAAGAGATAGATGGCAATGATACTTACTAAACAGAGATCTTTGAGGACAAAGACTCTCTGTATTCTCAGTAACTGGGAATAGCACCTGACACATATTAGGAACTCAAAAGTTTCCAGTTAAAACAATTAAATTGTTCAGATACCAGATAGAAAGAATCAAGGAGTGAGATCTCTTTCATTGAATAATGGTCAATTTACAACTGGAAATGTTGAATTGAAGATCTTAGATACCTCTGCGTGTTAAACTGTTTTATACAAACTTACCAGTGACTCCTTATCCTTTAGAATAGCACTAATGTAACTTTGAAGGAAATGACCAATATCTACCTTCCCCAGTATGGTGGTCATTAGTCATAAATAGCATTTGAGCACGTGAAATATGAGTATAACCAAGGAGCTGGATTTATTTTATTTTATTTCATTTTAATTTGTTTAAATTAAAATTTAAACAGCCAGATGTGAAAAGTAGCTACTGTATTGGAGAGTGCAGTCCTAGAGGCCCATCAATGAGTGTCTATTGTACCTCTGATAAAACTTGAAACTTCTAAGCTATAGCCTTAGGATGTGGCTGTTCCTATAGGCAGCATTTCAAAGCAAAAGAGAAGACAAACTGGTAAAACACCTCTTCAACACTTTTATTGAATATTCGTTATCTATTCGATAAATGTCTTTCAAAATTCCAGTTGCAGTGCATGTATTGCATTAACAATCTGGTCCAATATACAAAGTTGTTAAGTATCCTATTTTTTGGATGCGTATAAGGAACCAAGCAAAAGCATATACAAATAATATGAAAAGGTTTTAGATTATAGCACTCTTCACACATACTCCTAGTTTTCCATTCACAAATTCAATTTTGGAGTGTTCTAAACCCTGGATTAGTGTCTGTCTCTAATCTATCATCTATCTATCTATCTATCTATCTATCTATCATCTATCATCTATCTATCATCTATCATCTATCTATCTATCTATCATCTATCTATATCTATCATCTATCATCATCTATCATCTATCTATATCATCTATCATCTATCTATATGTATGTATACTGACATACACATATACACACATCCCATCATTATTTAGAGAAAACAATGATGCTTTTACTGGTTTAATTATGACTTAACTTTGTTTTGAATGCATAGAATTTTACTTCTTTCCATTTGGCTGCTTGCTCTGTGCCTTATGTATATAAGGTTACTTAAAACATGATCAATTTAGGTCCATATTTTCAAGTAATCAGAGTTATGTATTTTTTGTAGCTACAGAAATATGAGACTTATTATAAACATTTACATTTTTCATATCCACACCCATACTTTTGGTTTTATTAATCAACTTAGATTTTCTCATAATAGGTGGTTTTTACATTTGTTCTTTCTAATCTATAACAGCAACTCCTACTATATTTTACCACAAATTTCAAAAGACAAATTCAACTTGAGTCAGTAGACAGAGATCCTTTTTTAATATGAAACCCTTGTATATGATTCCCTTAAACCTAGTAGTCTTAGAAACTCCAACCCACAGAAAAAGTAGCCTATGAATTTATAGATGATTACTAACCTATAATTGGGGGATTATGAACACTGACTACTAAATTATCTAGATACCCTTCAATGTGATTTCAGTCAATGTCTTATTAGCACCCCTTACTCATTCTTTTTAAAAATATTTTATTTATTTATTAGCATGTGAAAGAGAGAGGGAGAGAGAGAGAGCATGAGTGGGGCGAGGGAGGGGGAAGAGCAGGCTCCCCTCTGAGCAGGGAGCCTAATGTTGGGCTCCATCCCAGGACTCTGGGATCATGACCTGACCTGAAGGCAGCCACTTAACCGACTGAGCCACACAGGCAACACCCCTTTACTCATTCTTAATAGCAAAGCATATAAAGAAAGTGAGGACCAGTGTTCTGATAAAATGAGAGTGTTAAGGTTAATAATGGTGTTTGGTATTTTTATGTATAGCCTTAATGCTTTATTTCTTTTACATCCACTTAAAGTACTTTAGGATTTTGGCTTGTAGGCCTATGATAATTTGTTTGAAACAAGTAATATTTTCCATTCCCTTCCACAAACCTGACTATAGTAAGTATTCTGTTATTAGATGTGTTGGCAGAATGGAGGTTGAAGAGTACTAAATAGGCAACATTTTGGTGAATTAAAATACTGCATCACCCTGCTATGCTCCTGCTCCCTTTTCTAGATTATCGTTTTTGAGAAAATGAATATAAAATCCTTTCCATCTCTGAAATTCTATGTGTCTATTGTAAAGTCCCCACAATTCAGAGATCTCTGCTCTGTGGCCACTTGGCCTACAAGAAAAAGCAGCAAATTGAATAATTCTCTGGGAACCCTAACATTTTACAATAGGTTCTAAAGAACAGCATTTAAAATTACAGAATTAAGAGTTTTTAACTAAGGCAAGGAAAGGTTGAGAAATGCTTTGTCAAATTAACATTTCCCCGTAGTTCATCACTTAATTATTCTTACATTGATTCTCATTATTTCTGCTAGGTGGGCGATAATAAAAAATGTAATTCTCTCTAGTTTTCTCATTGGAAAGGTTGGGATTGAATTAATTATAGTATTAATGTAGTAACAGTCTCAATTTCATAGCTTTAGTTTTACTACACTTTGAGCTGAAATAGTGATAAGTAGTTGATAAGGAAACACTGAAATCATTTATTCAATTCATGAGGATTTACTGCACATTCCTTTTTTAAAAAGTTTTTATTTTAATTCCAGATGGTTAATATACCATCTTATATTAGTTTCAGGTGTACAATAGAGTGATTCAAAAATTCCATACAACACCAGGTGCTCATCATGACAAATGCACTCCTTAATCCCCATCACCTATTTAATCTTTCTCCCCATAACCCTCCACTCTGGTAGTTATCTGTTTGTTCTCTATAATTAAGAGTCTGTTTCTTGATTAATCTCTCTTTTTTTCCCTTTCCTCGTTTGTTACTTAAATTCCACATATGAGTGAAATCATATTGCACTTGTCTTTCTCTGACTAATTTTCCTTAGCGTGATAATCTCTAGCCCCATCCATGTTGTTGCAAATGGCAAGATTTCATTCTTTGTACATCTGAATAATATTCCATCATATATATATATACTAGATATAGATATATAGATAGATATAGATATATGGATCATATCTTCTTTATCCATTCATCAATCAGTGGACACTGGACACTTGGGCTGCTTCCATAATTTGGCTTTGTAAATAATGCTGCTATAAATATAAACATGCATCCCTTTGAATTAGTGTTTTTATATTTTTGGGGTACATACCCAGTAGAGCAATTGCTGGATCCTAGGATATTTTTATTTTTAACTTTTTGAGGATGATGAGCATCTTTTCATGTCTTTTGGTCATATGGGTGTCTTCTGTTGGGCAAATGTCTGTTCATGTCTTCTACCCATTTTTAATTGGATTATTTGTTCCTTGAATGTTGAGTTTTATAAGTTCTTTATATTTTTTGATTACTAACCAATTATCAGATATGTCATTTGCAAATATCTTCTCCCATTCTGTAGGTTGTATTTCAGTTTTGTTGATTAGCTCCTTTGCTGTGCAGAACCTTTTTCTTTTGAAGTCCCAATAGTTTATTTTTGCTTTTGTTTTCCTTGCCTGAGGAGACATATCTAGAAAGAAGTTGCTATGGCCAATGTCAAAGAAGTTACTGCCTCTATTCTCTTCTAGGATTTTTATGTTTTCAGGTTTCACATTCAGGTATTTAATCCATTTTGAATTTGATTTTGTGTATGGTGTAAGAAAGTAGTCCAGTTTCATTCTTTTGTGTGTGGCTATCCAGTTTTCCCAACACCATTTGTTGAAAAGACATTCTTTTTCCCATTGGATATTCTTTCCTTTTTTGTCCAAGATTAACTTACCATACAATTGTGGGCTCACTTCTGGATTTTCTACTTTGTTCTATTGATCTATGTGTCTATTTTTGTGCCAGTACCATACTGTTTTGATTACTATAGCTTTGTAATATAACTTGAAGTCCAGAATTGTGATGCCTCCAGCTATGCTTTTCTTTTTCAAGATTGCTTTGGCTACTTAAGAATCTTTTGGGGTTGTTTATTCTACCTCTGTGAGAAATGCTTTTGGTATTTTGATAGGAATTGCACAGAATGCTTAGATTGCTTTGAGTAGTATAGACATTTTAACAACATTTGTTCTCCCAATCTATGAGCATAGAATGTCTTTCCTTTACTTCTGTCATCTTCAATTTCTTTCATCAGTGTTTTATAGTTTTCAGTGTACAGGCATGTCACCTCTTTTGTTACATTTATTCCTAGGAACCTGATTATTTTTGATACAGTGTAAATGGGATTGTTCTCTTAATATCTCTTTCAGCTTCTTCATTGTTGGTGTATGAAAATCCAACAGATTTCTGTACATTGATTTTGTATCCTGTGACTTTACTGAATTCATTTATCAGTTCTAACCATGTTTTCATGGAGTCTTTTGGGGTTTCTATATACAGCATCATGTTGTTGGCAAACAATAAAAATTTTACCCCTTCCTTATTAAGATGCCTTTTATTTCTTTTTCTTTTTCTTTTTCTTTTTCTTTTTCTTTCTCTTTCCCTTTTCCTTTTTCTTTTCCTTTTCTTTTTTCTTTTTCTATTTCTATTTCTTTTTGGGATTGCTGTGACTAGCTCTTCCAGTACTATGTGGAATGCAAGTGGGGAAAGTGCATCCTTTACTTGTTCCTGCCCTTAGGGGGCAATATCTCATTTTTTCCCACATTTAGGATGATGTTAGCTGTGGGATTATCATATATAGTCTTTATTATATTGAGGTATGTTCCTTCTACACCTACTTTTTTGAAGGTTTTTAACAAGAATGGATATTGTACTCTGTCAAAAGTTTTTCTTTTTGTATCTACTGAAATAATCATATGGTTCTTATCTTTTCTCTTGTTGATGAGATGAACAACATTGATTTGTGAGTATTGAACAACCCTTGCAACCCAAGAATAAATTCTCCTTGATTGTGGTGAATGATTCTTTTAATGTATGGTTGAATTTGGTTTGCTAGTGCTTTTTTTTTTCATGTTACTAGTACCTTGTTAAGAATTTTTGCATCTGTGTCCATCAGGTATATTGGCCTGTAGTTCTCTTTTTTTTGTGATGTCTTTATCTGGTTTTCATATTGCAATAATGCAGGCCTCATAGAATGAATTTGGAATTTTTCTTCCTTTTCTATTTTTTGGAATAGTTTGAGAAAAACAGGTCTTAATTCTTCTTTAAACCTTCCATAGAATTCACCTGTGAAACCATCTGATCATGGACTTTTATTTGCTGGGAGTTTCTTGATTACTGATTCAGTTTCTTTGCTAGTTATCAGTCTGTTCATATTTTCTATTTCTTCCTGTTTCAGTTTTGGTACTTTATGAGTTTGTGGTAATTTATCCATTTATTCTAGGTTATACAATTTGTTGACATATAGTTTTTCATAATATTCTCCTCTAATTGTTTGTATTTCTGTGGTGTTGGTTGCTATTTCTCCTCATTTGTGATTTTATTTATTTGGGTACTTTCTTTCTCTCTCTCTCTCTCTTTTCTTTCTTTCTTTTCTTCTTTTTTTTTTTTGATAAGTCTGCCTAGTGGTTATCAGTTTTATTGATTTTTTTCAAAGAACCAGCTCCTAGTTTCTTTGAAGATCAATTGTCTTTTTTTTAAGTTTCTATATCTTTTATTTCTGCTCTAATCTTTTATTTCCTTTATTCTAATGGTTTTACACTTTGTTTGTTGTTTTTCTAACTCTTTTAGGTGTAAGGGAAGTTTGTTTGAGATATTTCTTGCTTTTTGTGGTAGGCATTTATTACTATAATCTTCCCTTATAGAAACACTTATGTTTCATCCCAGAGGTTTTAGACCATTGTGTTTCCATTTTCTTTTTTTTTTTTTTTTTTTTTTTTTTTTTTTTTTTAAGATTTTATTTATTTATTTGACAGAGATAGAGACAGCCAGCGAGAGAGGGAACACAAGCAGGGGGAGCGGGAGAGGAAGAAGCAGGCTCATAGCAGAAGAGCCTGATGTGGGGCTCGATCCCACAACGCCAGGATCACGCCCTGAGCCGAAGGCAGACGCTTAACCGCTGTGCCACCCAGGCGCCCCCGTGTTTCCATTTTCATTTGTTTCCATGTCCTTTTTTTAATTTCTTCTTGTATTTCCTGGTTGACCCATTCATTGTTTAGTAAAATATTATTTAACCTCTATGTATTTGTGTTCTTTCCTGATTTTTTCTTGTGGTTGACTTATAGTTTCATAGCATTGTGGTCAGAAAAGACACATGGTATGATTTCAATTATCTTGAATGTAGTGAGACCTGTTTTGTGACCTAATATGTGATCTATTCTGGAGAATGTTTCATGGGCATTTGAAAAAATGTTTATTCTGCTGTTTTATGATGGAATGCTCTGAATATATCTGTTCAATCCACTTGTACAGTGCCATTTTTTCTTTGATAATTTTCTGTTTGGATGATCTGTCCATTGATATAAGTGGGGTGTTAAAGTCCCATAGTATTATTACATTATTATTGATTAGTTCCTTTATATTTGTTATTAACTAGTTTATGCATTGGGTTGCTACTATGTGGGTGAATAAATATTTACAATTGTTATATTTTCTTGTTGGATTGTCCCGTTTATTATTATATAGTGTCCTTCTTTGTCTCATGTTACAGTCTTCATTTTTACATCTGAAATGAGTCTCTTGTAGGCAGCACATAGATCCTCTTGCTTTTTTTAAATCCATTGGAACCTTTTGATTTCAGCATTTATCCCATTTATATTCAAAATAGTTATTTATAGATACATCATTTTAGTATTTGTTTTGTCACTGTTTCTGAAGATTTTCTCTGATCCTTTCTTCTTTCTCTGTTTTGTGGTTTGCTGATTTTCTTTAGTAATATATTTGCATTTCTTTCTTTTTATTCTTTGCATGTTATTAGTGCTTTTGATATATGGTTACCATTAGGTTTGCATCTAACCTCTTCTACATAGAACAGTTTATATTAAGTTGATGGTCATTCAAGTTTAAATCCATTTTTTACCCTCTCCTCCCCATGTTTTATATATATATAATTTTGTGAGTTCCTTAAATGATTTTTTATATAAATATTCGTTTTTACTACTTTTGTGTTTCCTACCTTTACCAATGTCACTTTTGGTCTCTCCTTTCCACTCAGTCCCTTTTAATAGTTCTTGAAGGGCTGGGTTAGTGCTCATGAACTACTTTTTGTATTTCTGAGAAGCTATCTATCCTTCTATTCTGAATGACAACTTTGCTGGATAGAGTATTATTGGCTACAGATTTTTCCCATTCAGCATGCTGATTATATCACGCCACTTTCTTCTGGCTTGCCAAGTTTCTGCTGAAAAATCTTCTGCTAGCCTTATGGATTTTCCCTTGTAAGTTACTATCTTCATTTGTCTTGCTGCTTTTAATTTTTTTTCTTTATCCCTATATTTTTCCAATTTAATTACAATATGTCTTGGTGTGGGGTCTGCTTTTTTTTTATTGTGATGAGAGTTCTCTACCTCCTGGATCAGGATGTCTGTTTCCTTCCACAGATTAGGGAAGTTTTCAGCTATTATTTCTTGAAATAAATTTTTTGCCCCCATTCTCTCTCTTCTTCTGGTACTCCTATAATATGAATGTTATTATGTCTGATGGAGTCATTGAGTTCCTCAATTTTATTCTCATTTTGTATGATGCTTTTTCTGTCTCTTCCGTTAAGCTTGGTTACTTCCCATTGCTCTGTCTCTATGTCATTAATCGATTCCTCTCCTTAGCCAGCCTGCTGTTCACTCCAGGAAATGTGTTTCTTATTTTGTTTATTGAGCCTTTTATCTCTGATATGTTATTCCTGATCTGTGTGCTAAGGTCTCAGTCATGTTTTCCACACTTTTCTCAAGTTCAGCGAGTACCCTTATGATCCTTGCTTTAAATTCTCAGACATGTTATTTAAATCTGTTTCACTTAGATATCTGGCCATGCCTTATCTTGTTCTTTCATTTGGGATAAATTTCTGTTTCCTTATTTTGTCTGCTTTGTTTTTCTGTGTTAAGAAAAGCAATTATGTCTTCTGCTCTTAAAAGTAGCGACTTTATGAAGAAGAGGTCGTGGAACGACCTGCAGTGCAGTGTCCCTGTTCATGAGAAACTGACACTTCAGAAGAGTATCCTATGCATGTTGCTTATTTCCTGCTCTTGTGTCTGAGTCACTTTTCCTTCCAGTGCAATCATCTGCACTGACTCTGCTTGTTGTGGGCTGTGCTTTCTGTCTGTGATGTTAGTGGGACCCAGGAAGGCCAGTTTTGAGAGGGCATGCCTGCTGGGGAAATTGGGTTTGAGGCAGCATTGTTGGCAAAAAATTGTGCTGAGCTTTAGCCCTATGCTGGATCCCCCCAAGCACTGTGACTGCTGGGGTCTGCACACCAGTGAGTGTGGCTGTGGGTGTGAGGCTGGGCACTGAGCTTGGCAATGGCTGGATACACCTGGGCATGGTGCAATGATGTGGGTTGGTGCTGCAAGTTGTCTTGGCATACCACATTGTGGCAGCTGTGTACCTGACAGCTGCATGTGATGCATGCGAAGCTTAACAAAAAATTCTGTGAGCCCAGAGCTGCAGTTAGCAGGCTTGGAGTAGGTGAGTCCTCAAGAGAATTTGTGGACATGGTGCATTGCTAGTGTGTTAGGTAGAAAGTGTCTATGCTGCCCAGCCTCCCACAGGTGGCCCTTTGTTTATGCTAGGGGGCAGAGAAGGTGAATGGTGACTGCCAGCTCCCTCATTTTCAAAGTCCCCCAACACGGTCCAAAATCAGTATGTAAAAATCTGTCTCTCATTGGCCCCAGTGTTGTATAAATTACTCTTTTTATGTTGCCTTTATGTGCAGGCTGCTGTGTCTTTAAGGGTAGTAACCCTGCTATCACTCACCCACCCAGGTAGCCCATGCTGAGTCAGCTGACTTTTAAACCTCTAGGGTCCAAGTCCCACTGGTTATACAAACTGGGGATTCAGCCCCTGTGGTTTTCAATGCCAAAAGTTATGGGAATTAATCTTCCCTATGTAAGCTACCTCGTGTGAGGGCCCATTTCCCTGCCTTCTCCCTGTATGCAGCTCCCTCCCTCTTGCAGGCAGCCTTCCTCCACCTTTCTAATTTCCCTAACCTTTCAGATGCAGCTTCTTTGTATTTGGTTGTGGAATTTTTCTGTCAGTCTTTGAATCAATTTCTGGTTTATTGACTTGGATGTGGATGATACCTAGTTGTAAACATGGGACTGGGCTAGCTCCTACTCTGACACATGGACTGAGCACCAGATGCCTCTCATATGTTAAATTTTAATCTCCAATGTAATAGTATTTATTTAAGAGGTCATGAATAGGATAAATGCTTTCATAAAATAGACCCCAAAGAACTTCTGAGATCCCTTATGCCATGGGAGGACATGGTGAGAATATGGCTATCTATGAACCAGAAAGTGGGTCCTCAACATACACTGAATCTTCCAGTCTATGCTATATTTATTATGTTGTTTTTGCTCTGGCAGCCCAAAAGGACTAAGACAATACAGAATTGTCAGTTAAAGAACACAAATTTATATTCACACAGTTTTGGAGGCTAGAACTCCAAGATAAAAATGTCAACAGGTGTGGACTCTCCTGAAACCTCTCTTCTTGGCTTGCAGGTAGCCACCTTTTTCCTGTGTTATTATATGGTCTTTCCTCCATGTGCACACATCCCTGGTATCTCTGTGTAATTCAGAATAGTGACAAATTTACAGCAAACTCAAAATTCGATGTTTAATAAATTATAGTACAATAACTCAGTAGACTACTATGTAGCCTTTACATTTAGCCATTGCATATTTACTTTGTAAATGTGATACCTGAAGTAACATGGCAGAGTGTTTCAAAAGTAAAACTTGGTATCCATATGAGAAAAGGGCTGGAAAGATCTCAAAGAGGTGAAAATATATTTTATGTTGGATGTTAAGAATATGAGCATGTGATTTCTTCTTTATAAATGAGTAAATGCACATATTTTACAGAGTGTCAAAGATTCCCGACCCATACCCTTTCACAAAACAGAGTCAGTGTTTTAGGCAGTATATGTCAAAATTCCAGAAAGGAAATGGAAGCAGGACCACTGCCCTCTGAATGAATGAACCACATCAAGCAAATAGACGGGAGCCCACACAAATATTTTATTTTCTTTTTTTCCCCCAAATTGTATTTAAATTCTAGTCATTTAAAATATAGTATAATATTGGTTTCAGGAATAGAATTTAGTGATTCAACAATTACATATAACACCCAGCTCATCACAACATGTGCCCTCCTTTACGCCCATCACCTATTTAACCCAACACACACCCACCACATTGCATCAACCCTCATTTTGTTCTCTATCATGAGTCTGATTCTTAATGGTTTGTTTCCCTCTCTTTTTTTTTTATCTCTTCCCATATGTTCATCTGTTTTCTTTCTTAAATTCCACATATGAATGAAATCTTATGCTATTTGTCTTTCTCTGACTGACTTATTTGCTTAGCATAATATACTATCATTGCAAAGGGCAAGACTTCATTGCAAAGGGCAAGACTTCATTATTTTTGATGGCTGAGTAATATTACATTATATATGTCATTGCAAAGGGCAAGACTTCATTATTTTTGATGGCTGAGTAATATTACATTATATATATATATATATAATCTCCCACAATGAACATTTGGGCTCTTCCATAATTTCACTATTGTTGAAAGTGCTGCTATAAACATTGGGGTGCATGTGACCCTTTGAGTTATTATTTTTGTATCCTTTGGATAAATACTTAGCAGTACAATTGCTGGTTTATAGGGTAGTTCTATATTTAACTTTTTGAGGAACCTCCTTACTGTTTTCCAGAGTGGCTGCACCAGTTCGCATTCCCACCAACAGTACAAGAGGGTTTCCCTTTCTCCACATCCTTGCCAGCACCTGTTGCTCCTTGTGTTGTTGATTTTAGCCATTCTAACACTGTGTGAGGTGGTAACTTATCATGGTTTTGATTTTTATTTCCCTGATGAGTGAGGTTGAGAATTTTTTCATGTGTCTGTTAGTCTTCTTTGGAGAAATGTCTATTCATGTATTCTGCCCATTTCTTAACTGGATTATTTATTTTTCAGGTGTTGACTTTGATAGGTTACTTATAGATTTCAGATTCTAGCCCTTTATCAGAAACATCATTTGCAAATATCTTCTTCCATTTTGTAGGTTGCCTTTTAGTTTTCTTGTTTCCTTTGCTGTGCAAAAACTATTTATTTTGATGAAGTCCCAATAGTTCATTTTTACTTTTGTTTTCCTTGCCTTCTGTGATGTGTCTAGTAAGATGTTGCTACAGCCGATGTCAAACAGATTGCTGCCTATGTTCTCCTCTAGGATTTTGATATTTTCCTATTTCACATTTAGGTCTTTCATTCCTATTGGATTTATTTTTGTGTAGGGTGTAAGAAAGTGGTCCAGCTTCATTCATTTTGCATGAGGGTCTCCAGTCTTCCCAAGACCATTTGTTGAAGAGACTGTCTTTTTCCCCTTGTATATTCTTTCTGTTTTGTCAAAATGAGTTGACCATATAGTTGTGGGCCCATATGTGGGTATTCTATTCTTTTCCGTTGATCTATGTGTCTGTTTTTGTGCCAGTACCATACTTTCTTTATAACTACAGCTTTGTAATATAGGTTGAAATCCAGAATAAGATGCCTCCAGGTTTGCTGTTCTTTTTCAGGATCGCTTTGGCTATTCAGGGATTTTTGTGGTTCCATACAAATTTTAGGACTGTTTGTTCTAGCTCTGTGAAAAGTGCTGGTGTTATTCTCATAGGCATTGCTTTCAATGTGTTGATTGCTTTGGATAGTATAGATATTTCAATAATATTTGTTCCTCTAATAATGAGCATGGAAAATTTCCCAATTCTTTGTATTTTCTTCAGTTTATTTTATAAGTGTTCTATTGTTTTCAGGGTATAGATACTTTAACTATTTAGTTAGGTTTATTCTTTTGGAGCAATTGTAAATGAGATTAATTCTTTGATTTCTTTTTCTGGTGCTATATTATTGGCTTATAGAAATGCAACAGATTTCTATAGATTGATTTTATATGCCTTGACTTTGCTGAATTCATGTATCCATTCTAGCAATTTATTGGTAGAGTCTTTTGGGTTTTCTACATAGAGTATCATGTCATCTGCCGATAGTAAAAGTTTAACTTCTTCCTTGCTGATTTGGGTGCCTTTTATTTCTCTGGTTGTCTGTTTGCTGAGGCTAAGATTTCCAGTACTATGTTAAATAGCAATGGTGAGAGAGGACATCTCTCTCTTGTTCCTGACCAAAGAGGAAAAGCTCTCAGTTTTCCCCATTGAGTATTATATTTTCTGTGTGTTTCTTGTACATGGTTTTTGTGGTGTTGAGGTATTTTTCCACCTAAACCTACTTTGTTGAGGGCTTTTATCAAGAATGCATATTAAATTTTGTCAAATATGTTTTCTTTTTTCAAGATGTTATTTATTTATTTGACAGAAAGAGATAGCAAGAGAGGGAACACAAGCAAGGGGAGTGTGAGAGGGAGAAGCATGCTTCCTGTAGAAGCCCGATGTGGGCCTTGATCCCAGGACCCCAGGATCATGACCTGAGCTGAAGGCAGATGTTTAATAGCTGAACCACCCAGGTGCCCCCATCAAATATTTTTTCTGCATCTATTGATTTAAAGGATAATATGATTCCTTTTTAAATTAATTTTTATTTTTTTAATTTTTAAAGTTTATTTATTTATTTATTTATTTATTTATGAGAGAGATATAGAGAAAAAGCATGAATGGGGTGGAGGGGTAGAGGAAGAGGGAGGAGCAGACTCCCCCCTGAATGGGGAGCCTGATGTGGGGTTCAATCCCAGGACCCCAGGATCATGAACTGAGCTGAAAGCATATGCTTAACTGACTGAGCCACTCAGGCACCCTAGAAAAGCATATGATTCTTATCTTTTCTTTTATTAATGTGGTGTATCACATTGATTGATTTGTGAATATTGAACCACCCCTGCAGCCTAAGAGTAAATCCTGCTTAATCCTTTTGAATAATTCTTTTAATGTACTGTTGGGTTTGATTTACCAGAATGTTGTTGAGAATTTTTGCATCCATGTTCATTAGGGATATTGGCCTGTAATTTTTATTTTTAGTAGGGTCTTTGTCTGGTTTTAGAATCAGGTTATTGCTGGCATCCTTGAATGAGTTTGGAAGTTTTCCTTCCATTTCTATTTTTTTGGAACTGTTTGAGGAGAATACATACTAACTCTTCTTTAAATGTCTGGTAGAATTCCCCTGGGAAGCCATGTGGCCCTGGACATTTTTTTGGTGGGAGATTTTTGATTACTTATTCAATGTCTTTGCTTGTTAAGGGTCTGTTCAAATTTTCTATTTCTTCCTATTTCAGTTTTGGTGCTTTGTATATTTCTGGTAATTTGTCCATTTCTTCTAGATTGCCAGTTTTTTTGGCATATACATTTTTTATAATATTCTCTTATAATCATTTGTATTTCTGTAGTGTTGGTTGTGATCGCTCCTCTCTCATTTGTGATTTTATTTATTTGTGTCCTTTCTCTGTTCTTTTTGACAGTCTGGCTATGGATTAATTAATTTTATTTATTAATTTTTTTGAAGAACCAGCTCTTAGTTTTGTTGATCTGTTATACTGTTTTGTTTCTATATTGTTTCTGTCTGCTCTAATCTTTATTATTTCCCCTTTTGCTTGCTTTAAGCTTATTTGCTGTTCCTTTTCTAGTTCTTTTGGGTGTATGTTTATATTGTGTATCTGAGACTTTTCTTATTTCTTGAGGTAGGCCTTTTTGATTTATACTTCCCTGTTTGGACCTACTTTCCTGCTCCTAAGTGTTTTGAACTGTCATGTTTTCATTTTCATTTGTTTCCACGTATTTTTTATTTCTTCTTTTATTTCCTAGTTAACCCATTCATTCTTCAGAAGGATGTTCTTTAACCTCCATATACTTGTGGTTCTTCCAAATCTTTTCTTGTCGTTGACTTCATGTTCATAGTACTGCGGTCTGAAAATATGCATGGTGTTATCTCAATCATTTTGCACTGGTTGAGGCCTGATTTGTGATCCAGTATGTGATCTATTCTGGAGAATGTTCCATGTGTACTCAAAAAGGATGTGTATTCTGCTGATTTAGGATGAAATGCTCTGAATATATCTGTAAAGATCATCTGATCCAGTGTGACATTCAAAGCCATTGTTTCCTTGATGATTTTCTGCTAGACGATCTTTCCATTGCTGTAAGCAGGGTGTTAAAGTCTCTTACTCCAATTTTATTATTATCAATGAGTTCCTTTATGTGTGTTATTAATTGATTTATATACTTGGGTAAGCCCAATTTGGGGACATAAACATTTACAAATGTTAGATCTTCTTGATGGATAGACCTTTTAATTCTGATATAATGCCTTCCTTCACCTCTTGTTACAGTCTTGTTGGGTCTTTAGGGTTTTCTACTGAGAGTATCATGTCATCTGTATGTAATGAGCATTTGACTTCTTCCTTACCAACATGGAAGCATTTTATTTCTTTTTGTTGTCTTATTGCTAAGGCTAGGGCTTCCAGTACTGTGTTGAACAACAGTGGTGAGAGTGGATATCCCTGTCATGTCCCTGACCTTAGAAGAAAAGCTGTCAGTTTTTCCCCATTGAGGATGGTATTAGCTGTGGGTTTTTTGTATATGGCCTTTATTATGTTGAGGTATGCTTTTTTTTTTTTTGTTTGTTTGCTTTTTACCATACTACTTTTTTTAAATGATTTTTTATTATATCATGTTAGTCACCATACAGTACATCCCTGGATTCCGATGCAAAGTTCGATGCTTCATTAGTTGCGTATAACATCCAGTGCACCATGCAATACATGCCCTCCTTACTACCCATCACCAGTCTCTCCCATTCGCCCACCCCCTCCACTCTGAAGCCTTCAGTTTGTTTCTCATAGTCCATAGTCTCTCATGTTTCATTCCCCCTTCTGATTACCCCCCTTTCTTTATCCCTTTCTTCCCCTACTGATCATCTTAGTTCTTATGTTCCATAGATGAGAGAAGTCATATGATAATTGTCTTTCTCTGCTTGACTTATTTCACTTAGCATTATCTCCTCCAGTGCCGTCCATGTTGCAGCAAATGTTGAGAATTTGTTTTTTCTGATAGCTGAGTAATATTCCATTGTATATATGGAACACAGCTTCTTAATCCAGTCATCTGTTGAAGGGCATCTCAGCTCCTTCCACGATTTAGCTATTGTGGACAATGCTGCTATGAACATTGGGGTGCATATGGCCCTTCTCTTCACTACGTCTGTATCTTTGGGGTAAACACCCAGTAGTGCAATGGCTGGGTCATAGGGTAGCTTAATTTTTAACTTTTTTAAGGGACCTCCACACTGTTTTCCAGAGTGGCTGTACCAAATTGCATTCCCACCAACAATGTAGGAGGGATCCCCTTTCTCCACATCCTCTCCAACAATTGTTTCTGGCCTTGTCTATTTTTACCATTCTAACTGGGTAAGGAGGTATGCTTTTCTATCCCTGCATTCTTGATGGTTTTTGTCAAGAAATGATGCTGTATTTTATCAAATCTTTTTGCTGCATCTTTTGACAGGTTCATATGGTTCTTATCATTTCTCTTATTAATGTGGTATTTCATGGTGATTGTTTTGCTAATATTGAACCACTTCTGAAGCCCAGGAATAAATCCTACTTGATCTTGGTGAATAATCCTTTTAATGTACTGTTGGATTCAATTAGCTAGTATCCTGTTGAGAATTTTTACCTCCACGTTCATCAGGGATATTGGCCTATACTCCTTTTATAGTGGGGTCTTCATCTGGTTTCAGAATCAAGGTAATGTTGACCTCATAGAATGAATAGAAGTTTTCCTTCCATTTCTATTTTTTGGAATTGTTTGAGAAGAAAAGGTATTCACTCTTCTTTAAGTGTCTGGTAGAATTCCCCTCAGAAGCCATCTGGCTCTGGACCCTTGTTTGTTCAGAGATTTTTGATTATTGATTTCTTTGCTTCTTATGGGTCTGTTCAAATTTTCTCTTTCTGTTTCAATTTTGTTAGTTTATATATTTCTAGGAATTTATCCATTTCTTCCAGATTGCTCAGTTTGTTGGCATACAGTTTTCATAACATTTTCTTATAACTGTATTTCTGTTGTGATGCTGTGATCTCTCCTCTTTCTTTCCTGATTTTATTTATTTGGGTCCTTTCTCTTTTCTTTCTGGTAAATCTGCCTAGGTTAAATTAATTCTGTTAATTCTTTTAAACAACTACCCTCTAGTTTCACTGATCTCTCCTACTGTTTTTTTTAACTTCTATACCATTTATTTCTGCTCTAATCTTAAGTATTTGCCTACTTTTGCTGGTTGAAGTCTTTATTTGCTGTCTTTTTCCAGCTTCTTTAGGTATAAGGTTAATTTGTCTATTTGAGTTTTTTGTTTTTTGTTTTTTGTTTTTGTTTTTGTTTTCTTGAAGAAGGCCTGTAGTGCTTTTACTTCTATCTTATGACCGCCTTTGCTGAGTCTCAAATGTTTTGGACTGTTGTGTTTTCTTTTTCTTTCTTTCTTTTTTTTTTTTTGTTTCCATGTGTTTTTAAAAATTTCTTCTTTAATTTCTTGGTTAGCCCATTCATTCTTTAGTAACATGTATATTAATCTCCATGTATTTGGGGGCTTTCCAATTGTGTGTGTGTGTGTGTGTGTGTGTGTGTGTGTGTGGTTGACTTCCAGCTTCATATCACTGTGGTCTGAAAATATGCATGGTGTGATCTCAGTCTTTCTGTCCTGGTTGAGGCCTGATTCGTGACCCAGTATGTGATCTTGAGAATGTTCCATTTACACTCAAAAAGAATGTGTATTCTGCTGGTTTAGGATGAAATGTTCTGAATATACCTGTTAAGTCCATATTGTCCAGTGTGTCATTCAAAGCCATTTCTTCCTTGTTGATCTTCTGCTTAGATGATCTTTCCATTAATGTTAGGGGGGTGTTAATGTCCCCTACTATTATTGTATTATTATCAAGGAGTTTCTTTGTTTTTTATTAATTGATTTATATATTTATGTGCTCCCAAGTTGGGAGCATAAATGTTTACATTTGTTAGATCTTCTTGTTGGATAGACTGCTTTATTATGACAGCCCTTCTTCAGCTCTTGTTACAGTCTTTGGTTTAAAATCTATTTTGTCTGATATAAGTATGGCTACTCCAGCTTTCTTTTGATGTCCATTAGCATAATGTATGGTTCTCAACTCTCTCACTCTCAATATGTAGGTGACCTTGGGTTTAAAATGTATGTCTTGTAGGCAGCGTATTGATGGGTGTTGTTTTTTATCCATTCTGATACCCTTTGTCTTCTGATTGGAGCATTTAGTCCACTTACATTCAGAGTAATTACTGATAGATATGAACCTAATGCCACTGTATTACATATAAAGTCACTGTTCCTGTAGATTGTGTCCCTTTCTAGTCTTTTTTTGTTTTGGTCTCTGTTTCCTACTCAAAGGGTTTCCTTTAATATATCTTGCAAAGCTGGTTTAGTGTTCATGAACTCCTTTATTTTTGCATCTCTGAGAAAGTATTTATCTCTTATTTTCTGAATGACAGCTTTGATGAATATAATATTCTTGACCACGTATTTTTCCCATTTAGCATGTTGAATATCACATGCTACTTTTATCTGACCTGCCAAGTTTCTATGGCTGGGTCTGCTGCTAACCATTTGTATCTACCTTTGTAGGTTAAGGCATTTTGTCCCTAACTGCTTTCAGAATTATCTTCTTATCTATTTATTTTGCTAGGTTCACTATGTTCTCTTGGTTTTCACCTATTTTTGTTTACTTTGAGGGGAGTTATCTGTGCCTTTTGGACTTAAATGCCTGTTTCCTTCACCAGATTAGGGTAATTCTCAGCTATATGCTATAATTTGGTCAAATAGACCTTCTGCACCTTTTTCCTGCTCTTCTGCTTCTGGGACTCCTATGATACGGATATTCTTATGCTTTGTGGAATCTCCGAGTTCCCTAATTACATTTGTGATCTAATTGTTTTCTCACTGTCTCCTTTTCAGATTCATTATTTTCCATAATTTTATATTCTATATCACCTATTCATTCCTCTCATTATTCCATCTTAATTGTGATTACATCTAATTGGTTTTCCATCTCAGTTATAGTACTTCAGCCCTAACTCGATTTCAGGTTTTTAAATCCCAGAATCCAGGGCTTCTCTTGTGTCTTTATGCTTTTTTTCAAGCCCAGCTAGTACTGTTTTGACTGTTGTTGTACATTCTTGTTCAGGTATATTGCTTATATCTGTTTTGAGAAAGTCCCGGTTATGATTTCTTGTTGATCTTTCTTTTGAGGAGAATTCCTCCATCTTGTCATTATGTCTAAGTTTCTGTCTTTTGTGTGCTATGAAAGCTTGTTATGTTTCTTGCTCCTGAGAGTAATACTATATTAATAAGGGGTCCTGGCACTTCAAGAGGTGTTTCTGGTGTATGCTGTGTGTACTCTGCTTTTGTGTTTTGGCTGCTCTTTCTCACAGGCTCAGTCCTCTGCAGAATTCTTCCTTGTTTGCAGTGGGAAGTGTTTGGACCTTTAACTAGGTGTGTTTTGATTTGTTTGTTAATATAAGCCTTAAAAAAAAGCCTGATCCAAGAAAAGTGAAAAGAAAAAGAAAAAAAAGCAAGCAAACAAACAAAAAACTATAAGCTGATTCCAAAGAAAAACAAAAACAGAATAAAGAAGAGGGGAAAAAAAAGAATCTTGTTCCAAAAGGAGAGGCTTAAATAAATAAACGAACAAATGAACAAAAACTATAAGCCTGATTCCAAAGAGAAAAAAAAAGAGAGAAAAGAAAAGAAATTAAATTTTAAAAATTTAAAAAATAAAATAAAAAAGAATAAAAAAAGATCTGGTCCTATGTCTACCATAACTGAAGCTGATCCTTTGATAATCAGTAGATTTGGTATATGTGGGTGCCCTGCATTGGTCCTCTGGGAGAGAGGCTCACTGCTCTAGCTTACAGTCAGACTTGCCCTTGTAAAGATGCCCCTGCCAGGCACAGGGTGGTGTGGTTCAGTGTATGTGAGTACAGCCTTTACTGGGGGTGCTGTTTTTTTCTCTGAAGTCCAACCATACTGTTGGCCTGGTTGGGGGGTAGAAGATTATGTCAACCTGCACTCATTCACAGGAAGGGGAACTCAGGGCCACCACTGTTCCTGAGGACCTCAAAGACAGGAACAGTCTTCCCTCCTATGTCCTGTGTTTTTGTCCCTCAACCTGTCTGTGTCTGGGCCATCTGCTTGCCCAGTGCCATAGTTCTGTGTTTTATCTCTGGTCAGTGGCTGGGATTCAAAACTCCAAATCTTAAAGACCTGACAATATGCAGACCCAATCCCCTCCCCCATAAGAGCCTCACAGCACTGCACCTGACACCGTTCTGTCCCAGAAAAGCAATTGCATTGCTGTGCGGGTCCCTGGAGTCTATTGTGAATTATAGTGAAAAGCTGCAACCAGATTATCTGCCCTCCCTTTGGTCCCCTGCTGTTAAACAGCCACTCAATGGCACTGGGTGGGTTTTTTGGCCTTGGAGAGGCAATATACCCTCTTCTAAATGTACTTCAGGAAGGAGAACATTCTCTCCCACTGCGACCCAGGGGATCCCCACACCACAGTGTCTTGCATGAGCCCTATGCATTGCTCTTTCTCCCACTCTCTCCCTCTCCTCAAAAAGGGCTCCCTCTCCTCTGCAGCACCATGGTTTTTCTCTCCCCCAATTAATGTCTCTGAATATTGCATCTGCCACATTCTCTCTCACCCTCCATTTGTGCAAAGTGTTTTCTTTTTTTTTTTTAAAGATTTTATTTATTTATTTGATAGAGAAAGAGAGAGAACACAGCAGTGGGAGCAGCAGGCAGAAGCAGAGGGAGAAGCAGGCTTGCCAAGCAGGGAGCCCAATGCAGGGCTTGATTCCAAGACCCTGGGATCATAACCTGAGCTGAAGACAGATGCTTAACAACAGCCACCCAGGCACCCTTGTGCGATGTTTTTTAATCCTCAGATTGATATCCTAGTTGTTCAAAATAATTTGATGTTGATCTAGCTGTATTCATGGGACAAGGCAAACCCAGGGTCTCCCTAATAGTCTGCCATCTTACTTCCTTCTCCTATGTGAAGTCTCCATTCATTCATTTTCATTCTGCAGGTATCTTTAGGTCTAAAATGAGTCTCTTATAAGCAGCATATAGATGGTTCATGTTTTTCAATCCATTCTGATGCCCTATGTCTTTTGATGGCAGGATTTAGTCCATTTACATTCAGAGTGATTATTGTTATGAATTTAGTGTCATTGTGTTACCTGTATAGTTGGTGTTTTTGGTGATGTTCTCTGTTACTTTATATTCTGTGTTGCTTTGGTCTTTTTCCCCACTAAAAGAGCCCCCTTTAATATTTCTTGCAGGGCTCATTTAGTGCTCATGAACTCCTTTACTTTTTGTTTGTCTGGGAAATCTTTTATCTCTCCTTCTATTCTGAATAATAGGCTTGCTGGATAAAGTATGCTTGGCTGCATATCTCCCCATTCAGCACATTAAATGTATCATGCAACTTTCTTCTGGCCTGCCATGTTTCTGTGGACAGATCTGTTGTGAAACTGATCTGTCTCCACTTGTACGTCAAGGACTTTTTTTTTTCCCTTGCTGCTTTCAACATTCTTTCCTTTTCTGTGTATCCTGTGTATTTGACTATGATATGTCTTGGTGATGGCTGGCTTCTGTTGAATTTAATGGGAGTTCTCTGTGCTTCTTGGATTTTGCTGTTTCCTTCCCCAGATTTTCATCTATAACTTGCTCAATTAAAACTTCTGCCCCCTTTCCTTTCTCTTCTCCTGGAACCCCTATGATATGAATGCTAATATGTTTAAAGAAGTTGCTGAGTTCCTTAAGTCTACATTTGTGATCCAATACCTTTCCTTCCCTCTTCTTTTCAGCTTCATTATTTTCCATAATTTTATCTTCTAGATCAGTGATTCATTCCTCTGCTTCTTCCATCCTCATTGTCATGGCATCCACTTGGGTTTTCATCTCAGTTATAACATTTATAATTTTGGACTAATTTTTAGCTTTTTAAAAATCTCTGGGATTCTTTAATGTCTTCTATACTTTCTTCATGCCCAGCTACTACCCTTATAATTGTTGTTTAAAATCTGTTTCATACATCTTATATTTGTATTGATTAAACTCCTGGCCATTACTTCTTCTTGTTCTTTCTTTATGGGTGAATTCCTACATGTTGTCATATTGTCTAGTTCACTGTGTGTGTGTGTGTGTGTGTGATTGTTAGGAAAGACTGTTATATTCGTGATCCTGAGAGTAATGGCTATATAAAGAAGGAGTCCAAAAATAGGGCAGAGGGGGCGCCTGGGTGGCACAGCAGTTAAGCGTCTGCCTTAGGCTCAGGGTGTGATCCCGGCGTTATGGGATCGAGCCCCACATCAGGCTCCTCTGCTATGAGCCTGCTTCCTCCTCTCCCACTCCCCCTGCCTGTGTTCCTTCTCTCGCTGGCTGTCTCTATCTCTGTCGAATAAATAAATAAAATCTTTTAAAAAAAAAGACAAGAAAACAAAAATAGGGCGGAGGTCTTATATGCACTCTGCTGTTGTGTTTTGATTGCTCCCGTCCTCAGGTAAGTCCTCTGAAGAGTTTCTCCTTGCCTGTAGTGGGGGGTGTTTGGACCTTGTCCACTGTGTGACAAGTTTTACCTAGGTGTGTTCAGTCTGCTTGTTAAAAGAACCTAGATTCAAAGAAAGAAGATAGATCTTATTTCTTCTATAGCTGAAGCTTTGCCACACTCTACAATCAGGAGACTTGGTGTGTTGAGGGGTTTATGCTGATCTTCTGAGGAAGAGGCTTGCTGGGCTCATTTTCAGGTCAGTCTGCCCTAGTAGACATAAACCTGTAGGGCATAGCTTGGCAGGGCTTAATGTAAGTAGCTCCAGTCTCCACTGCAGGGCACTGCCTTGTTCACTGAAGTTGGTCTGTGTTGCGGTGCAGGGGAAAGGAATGGATTTGTTCTACTTTCTCCTCCCTGGAGTGGGGAGTTTGAACCCATCACTCTTCAGGAAGCCTTCACGGAAGAGTGAATAATCACCCCTCTTTTGTCCTCAGCTTCTATCAGATCTTTGTCCTCTCCTTGTCTGCCTCTGAGTTGTCTGCCTGCCAAGTAGCATAGTACTCTTGTGCTTTATCTCAGGCATGCAACTGGGTTTCAAAACTCCAAATTTTAGGTACCCACGTGGCACATACCTTCAGTGATCTTCTAAGGGAGGGTCACTGTGCTTTTGCCATTTGCTTGTTTGTCCCAGTAAAGCAGTTGCATGACCATGCAGTGGTTGGGAGTTTATGGTAAGTCACAGCAAAAAGCCGGCACCAAGGCTTGCTGCCCTCAGCCAGTGTCTTTTTTCCTCTGTTAGGGAACAGGGAAGCACATTGGCACCACCAGAATGGGAGACAGTAATGCTCAGTTAATGGCCTTCAACAAGTTAGTGCCTTCAAAAGCTATTCATTATGATTTCTGATTTGTTTAGACTACCTGTAACTATATCATTTGTTAGAGTTGTTTAGTCTTCTCAGAAGCAGCTTGAAGGCTATTGAAAGTTTTTGAAACCATTATAAAAGTGAGTTACCTGTGTTTAATAATAATTTTCTAAGAAGTAAGATTAATAATTTCACCCTAAAAGGGAATTTTTCAAAAAACCTCTCATAGAAAGTTGCCAAATTACAATCTGTTCATAAAAATGTTTTTCAGGTGGAAGTGAATCCTCCTGGGATAAGGATAAGATGCAATCTTCTCTCGCTGCTCCTGGACCCCAACATGGACTTGCTCATGCAGCCCTGGCTAGCCAGCCAGGACTTGGGGGTGCTCCCACCCTCAATCCACTGCAGCAGAACCACTTACTGAACAATAGTATGTATGCAGTCCTTTCAAAACTCGTTGTGTTGAGAAAAATACCACACAAGACCCACTAGACATGTTGGGCAAGCAGGACTAGTGTATTCTTCTTCCATAATGTTTAACAATTTGAAGTCATAAGGGTAGATTGAGAGGGATTTATTTGAAAGTGTGGGTTTTAAAGTAAAGATAGATTGAGAGGGCATGTAGCAGAGTAGAGATGGGAGGCCATGTAGAAGAGTAATTAAGAATGTTGTTCATAGTCACATAAACTTGAGTTTGAAATCCACATTTTTTAAATTCCATATTACTATTTGACCTCAGAGAATTCATCTAATTTTTCCAAGTCTCAGTGTCCACAAATCTGAGAGAAAACTTCCATTATTTCTTTCCCTGAGATTTGCATTTTCTCACTAAACCTTAGGATTAAAACAACAGAACAGAGGGTTTCTGAGATATTTTAATATGATGTTTTAAATCTTAATGAAATTATCAGTTATTAAGCATACAAAATAAGTTATGGTCTTACTTTAAAAATACTATAAACTCAAATGTGAAGGGTGCCATAAAAAATGGAATGTTAAGCAACAGTAAATAAACAAATGCCAAGAAAGGTATAAATATGTTTTGAGAAGTCAAAAGAGGACTGATTAAGGTAGACTTATTTCATAAAGCAAGAGAACTTGGAAAACTTCCGGTTTCTGGTTTGACGTGTAAAGAGCTTAGAAGTCACTCAAGAATTTAGAAGTCACTCAAGAATTTAGAAGTCACTTCTCCTCAAAGCAAGATCAAAAACTCTTTTAAATCCATCAGAGATTGAATTCACATGGCAGAGCTGTCCCCAAAACTGGAGAGATAGGCAGATACAGATAATCAGAGCTTATAAGGAGCAGAAGCCACAGCTAGAGTCTGGTAAAAACATTGAAATTGTTGGAGACTCAGTGAGGACCTAGCTTGAGAGATAAAAGACCCTGGGGGTCAGTTCTTAGTAGGTGTCTGCACTTTCATGAGTCTAAACTTCAGGAGCACCTTCACATTCTCAGGGAGAATGTGAGAAAATTCCCTTCATGTTTTTGGCTGGGGGACAAGAAAAGTACCCATTTCAAAATATGCTCAGTGTTCTGTTCTCCTCAATAAAGGCCTATCCTCAAAGGAAACAACTTTACCAGAGTTAAGCTATTCTGTTTTATCAGAGCCTAACTGATGTAGGGAAAAGGATATATTAAATCCAGTACCCTGTAATCACTGATGTGAGGTAAGGGAAATGCACATCTCTAGCCCCTTTAACATTTCCTGTGGGGAAAGAGAAATACTTAACTTTAGCCACCTTTAGCCTTTCTCTCTCACCTAGAGAGAAAAAAACCAAAAATCACTTGTGAAAATCACGGGCCAAGGACACATGCTCACTAAGAGACTGAAATCTAATCATATGTTTCTCCTCCTTACACATTTTACCATCACCACACTAAGGCTCTGTGTAAGAACAGTGGGTTACAACTAAGAAAACTGCAGTCCTCAGATGCAACTGAATTTGAACTCTTTAAGATACACCAAAGATAACAGGGGGGATAAGAAATTACTACCACTAATACAACAGCTACAGCAAACAGTAAATATAACCTAATTCCCAGTCAGTTAAAAATAAAGCATCCAACTAAAAGCCTGTTTACCTCAGTTACCTTTAGCCAATGCAACATTTCAGACTTTAAAACAAAAATTACAAGGCATGAAAAAAGCAAAAACAAAACAAAACAAAACAAAAAAACACAGTCTACAGATATAAAACAAGCATCACAACCAGAATTAGATATAGCACATATTTTAGAATTATCAGACTGGGAACTTAAAATAACTATAATTAGTATACTAAGAAAATGGAAAAAATACAAGAATACATGGGAATGTTAACAATGTATGTTACTTATACTTGAATAAAATATACATGGGAAATATAAGCAGAGAGATGAAATTTTTAAGAAGCAAAAGTAAATGCTAGAAATCAAAAACACTCCAACAAAATGAAGAGATTTGATGGGCTGATCAGTAGACCAGACAAAGTTAACAATTGAAGTATGTCAATAGAAACTTCCCAAAATGGAAAAAAAGTAAACAAAATTAAAAAAAAAAAACTGAGGATGTCAGAGGAGTAGGGGACCCTTTTTAATCTGGTCCCCTGAATCGAGCTGGATATCTACCAGACCATACTGAACACCCACGAAATCAGCCTAACATGTAAGAAGATACAACTGGATCTCTACAAACGAACATCTCTTGTGCTGGGTATTGAGGTACACAGCAGGGAGCAGTGAATCTGCACACAGATATCGGAAGATAAACAGAAGGGGGTGGGAGACGGTGAGCTCGGGCACAGGGAAGTAGTAGCCACCTGCACTAGGGAGCAGGCCAGACTCGCAGACTGGGACCCCCGAGAAAGCAGACTGAGACCTTGAGCCTGGGAATGAGCACGCGACCAGACTGAAAATTGGAGATCCGGAGCGTGTGCAAACCACACTGAAATAGGGAGCTTGGGAGCATGCGTGGGAACCAGGGGTGGCTGGCGGAGTTAGAAGCACAAAGGACAGACGCATGCCAGCCCTGGAAGTGAGGGCTAGGAGAGTGGCTATGGGGCTCACAACCTGGGATGCTGTGAGGTTTTTAGCAGCACCAAGGGAAACAGAGTTAGAGTGGCCAGGAGAGCTCAGTAGAGAGTGGACTGTGATCTCTCTGTTCTGAGACAGAGGCTTAGATACGACCACTGCTGCTCTGACCCTCTGAAGAGTCACAGAAAGCCACAAGGGAAAGCCGACAGAGAACAAAATCCCAGTTAAACCAGTTCACACTATGCCCCCCCTCACTGACAGTGGACAGGGCAACTCTACCCAAACAGAGTTGCCTGTGTATCAGCATGGCAGGCCCCTCCCCCAGAAAGCAGCTGAAAGAACAAGAAGCCCACATCCCTAAGGTCCCTATAAAATCAAGTGCATCTTGCTTGGGTCCTGGTCAATAATTTGGGCTCTCTACATCCCTGCAATGACACCTCATCAGAATGACAAAGAGGAGGAACCCCCAACAAAGGAAAGAAACAGAGACTGTGGCCTCTGCCACAGAACTAATGAATATGGATATAACCAAATTGTCAGAAATAGATTTCAGGTAACAATGGTAAAGATGATGTGGACGCTTGAAAAAAATATTAACGAAAATATTAATGAGAATATAGAATCTTTAAGGGCAGAAATGAGAGCGAATCTGGCAGAAATTAAAAATGTTATGAACCAACCATCCAGTCTAAACTGGATGCTCTGACTGCCAGGGTAAACAAGGCAGAAGAATGAATTCATGAGTTAGAGGATGAGATGATAGAAAAGAAAAAGAGAAGAAACATGGCTTAAGAAATTCCACTTTCAAGAAATAAGACTGTGGGGGTTTACTGACTCAATGAAACATTCCAGCATCAGAATCATCAGTTATCCCTGAGGGGGTGGAGAAAGAGAGAGGTCTAGAAGAGATATTTGAACAGATTGTAGCTGAGAACTTCCCTAATCTGGTGAAGGAAATAAGCATTCGTGTCCAAGAGGCAGAGAGGACCCCTCCCAAGATCAGTGAGAACAGACCGACACCACATCACATAATAGTACAATTTGCAAATCTTAGATCCAAGGAAACAATCTTGAAAGCAGCAAGGGGGAAGAGATTCCTCACCTACAGAGGGAGGAATATCAGAATAATGTCAGACCTGTCTACAGAAACCTGGCAAGCCAGAAAAAGCTGGCAAGACATATTCAGAGCACTAAGTGAGAAAACCATACAGCCAAGGATCCTTTATCCAGCAATGCTGTCATTCAGAATGGATGGAGAGATGAGGACCTTCAAGACTGGCAGAAACTGAAAGAATATGTGACTACCAAGCCAGCCCTAGAAGAAATATTAAAGGGGGTTCTATAAAAGTAAAAAGATCCCAAGAGTGATACAGAACAGAAATTTACAATCCATAGAAACAAAGACTTCACAGGCAGCATGACATCATTAAAATCATATCTCTCAACAATCACTCTCAATGTGAATGTCCTAAATGCTCCCATAAAATGCCACAGGGTAGCAGATTGGATAAAAAGACATGACCCATCCATATGCTGTCTACAAGAGACTCATTTTGATCCTAAAGATATATCCAGACTGAAAGTGAAGGGATGGAGAACCATTTTTCATGCCAATGGACCTCAAAAGAAAGCTGGGGTAGCAATTCTCATAACAGACAGATTAGACTTTAAGCTAAAGACTGTAGTCAGAGGTACAGAAGGACACTACAGTATTCCTAAAGGGTGTATCCAACAAGAGGATCTAATAATTATAAATACTTATGCCCCCAACAGGGGAACAGCCAGATACACAAGACAACTCTTAACCAGAATAAAGGGACATATTAATATATTAATACTATATTAATAATAATAATATATTAATAATATATAAATACTAGGTGACCTCAACACTCTGATCTCCGCAGTAGACAGATCATCCAATCAGAAAATCAACAAAGAAACAAAAGCTTTGAATGAAACACTGGACCAGATAGACCTCATGGATATATACAGAACACTACATGCTAGAACAACAGAATATTCATTCTTTTGAATGCACATGGAACATTCTTCAGAATAGACCATATACTAGGTCATAAAACAGGTCTCAACTGATACCAAAAGACTGAGATTATTGCTTGCATATTCTCAGACCACAATGCTTTGAAACTGATACTCAATCACAAGGAAAAATTTGGAAGAAACTCAAACACATGGAAACTAGGAACGATCCTGCTTAAAAATGATTGGCAGGGGCTCCTGGGTGGCACAGCGGTTAAGCGTCTGCCTTCGACTCAGGGCGTGATCCTGGCGTTGTGGGATCGAGCCCCACATCAGGCTCCTCCGCTATGAGCCTGCTTCTTCCTCTCCCATTCCCCCTGCTTGTGTTCCCTCTCTCTCTGGCTGTCTCTATCTCTGTCGAATAAATAAATAAAATCTTTAAAAAAATAAAAAATAAAAATGATTGGCAAACCTGGAAATTAAAGAAGAGCTTAAACAATTTATGGAAACAAATGAGAACGAAAACACATTGGTCCAAAATCTATGGGACACTGCAAAGGCGGTCCTAAGGGGAAAATATATAGTCATCCAAGCCTCACTCAAAAGAATAGAATAATCTAAAATGCAGTTTTTATATTCTTACCTTAAGAAGCTGGAAATGGAACAGCAGAACAAGCCTAACCCCTGCACGATAATGCAACTGATCAAGATTAGAGCAGAGATCAATGAATTAGAAACTAGGAGCATGGTAGAGCAGATCAACAAAACTAGAAGCTGGTTGTCTGAAAGAATTAATAAGATCTATAAGCAACTGGCCAGATTTATTCAAAAGAATAGAGAAAGGATCTAAATTAATAAAATTACAAATGAAAGGGGAGAGATCATGACTAACACCAAGGAAATAGAAACAATCATTAGAAACTACTATCAACAACTATATGCCAATAAATTAAATAACCTGGAAGAAACAGATGCCTCCTGGAAACCTATAAACTACCAAGACTGGAACAGGAAGAAATTAATTATCTAAAGAGACCAATTAATTGTGAAGAGATTGAATTAGTGATCAAAAACCTCCCAAATTAGAGTCCAGGGCCTGATGGATTCCCTGGGGAATTCTATCAAACATTCAAAAAAGAAATAATACCTAGTCTCCTGAAGTTGTTTCAAAAAATAGAAACCGAAGGAAAACTTCAAAACTCACTCTACGAAGCCAGCATTACCTTGATCCCAAAACCAGGCAAAGACCCCACCAAAAAGGTGAATTACAGACCAATATCCCTGATGAATATGGATGCCAAAATTCTCAACAAGATCCTAGCTAACAGGATCCAACAGTACAATGAAAGTATTATCCATCACGACCAGGTGGGATCCATCCCTGGGATGCAAGGGTGGTTCAACATTCCCAGATTGATCAGTGTGATAGATCACATTAATAAGAGAAGTGACAAGAACCATATGATCCTCTCAATAGATACAAAAAAAGCATTTGACAAAATACAGCATCCTTTCCTTTAAAAAAAAAGATTTTATTAATTTATTTATTTGACAGAGACAGCCAGTGAGAGAGGGAACACAAGCAGGGGGAGTGGGAGAGGAAGAAACAGGCTCCTAGTGGAGGAGCCTGATGTGGGGCTCAATCCCAGAATGCTGGGATCACGTCCTGAGCCAAAGGCAGACGCTTAACGACTGTGACACCCAGGCGCCCCCAGCATCCTTTCCTGATTAAAACACTTCAGGGTGTAAGGATAGAGGGTACATTCCTCAATCTCATAAAAACCACCTATGAAAAGCCTATAGCAAATATCATTCTCAGTGGGGAAAAGCTAAAAGCCTTTCCCTTAAGATCAGGAACGCGACAAGGATGCCCACTCTTGCCATTATTATTCAACATAGTACTACAGGTCCTTACAACAGCAATCAGACAACAAAAAGGGATAAAAGGTATCCAAATTGTCAAAGAAGAAGTCAAACTGTCTGTCTTCGCAGATGACATGATTCTCTATATGGAAAACCCAAAAGACTCCACCCCCAATTTACTAGAACTTGTAGAGCAATTCAGTAATGTGGCAGGATACGAAATCAATGCTCAGAAGTCAGTTGCATTTCTATACACGAACAGTGAGACTGAAAAAAGAGATATTAGGGAATTGATCCCATTTACAATAGCACTAAAACCCCTAAGATATCTCAGAATAAACTTAAGCAGAGAGGTAAAGGATTTATACACTAGAAACTACATAACACTGATGAAGAACATTGAAGAAGACACAAAAAGATGGGAAAACATTCCATGCTCATGGATTGAAAGAATAAAGATAGTTAAAATGTCTATGTTACCCAGAGCAATCTACACTTTCAATGCCATCCCGATCAAAATACCAATGACATTTTTCAAAGTGCTGGAAAAATTAATCCTGAAATTTGTGTGGAACCAGAAAAGACCCTGAAATGCCACGGAAATGTTGAAAAAGAAAAACAAAGCTGGGGGCATCATGTTGCCTGATTTCAAGCTATACTGAAAAGCTGTGATCACCAAGACAGCATGGTACTGGCACAAAAACAGACACATAGATCAATGGAACCGAATACAGACTCCAGAAATGGACCCTCGACTTTATGGTCAACTAATCTTTGACAAAGCAGGAAAAAAACATCCAGTAGAAAAAAGACAGTCTCTTCAATAAATGGTGCTGGGAAAATTGGACAGCTATATACAAAAGAAACTTGACCACTCTCTCACACCATGAACAAAGATAAACTCCAAATGGATGAAAGACCTCAATGTGAGACAGGAATCCATCAAAATCATAGAGGAGAACACAGACTGTAACCTCTTTGACATTGGCCACAACAACTTCTTTCACGACATATCTCCAAAGGCAAGGAAAACAAAAGAAAAAAATGAACTTTTGGGACTTTGTCAAGATAAAAAGTTTCTGCACAGCAAAGTTAATAGTCAACAAAACAAAAAGTCAACCCACAAAATGGAAGAAGATATTTGCAAATGACACTACAGATAAAAGGCTGGTATCCAAAGTCTATAAAAAAACTTCTCAAACTAATACATGAGAAACAAATAATCAAATAAAAAATTGGCAGAAGACATAAACAGACACTTTTTCAAAGAGGACATACAAATGGCTAACAGACACATGAAAAAATGTTCAAAATCATTAGCCAGCAGGGAAATTCAAATCAAAACCACATTGAGATACCACCTTACACCACTTAGAATGGCAAAAATGGACAAGGCAAGAAAAAACAAATGTTGGAGAGGATGTGGAGAAAGGGGAACCCTCTTACACTGTTGGTGGGAATGCAAGTTGGTACAGCCACTTTGGAAAACAGTGTGGAGGTACCTCAAAAAGTTAGAATAGAGCTACGCAATGACTCAGCAAGTACACTACTGGGTATTTCCACAAAGATACACACATGGTGAAAAGAAAGGCCATATGCACTCCAATGTTCATTGCAGCATTATCCACAATAGCTAAACTGTGGAAGGAGCTGAGATGCCCTTCAACAAACGAATGGATTAAGAAGATGTGGTCTATATATACAATAGAATATTACTCAGCCATCAGAAAGAACGATTACCCAACACTTGCAGGAACATGGATGGGACTGGAGGAGATTATCCTAAGTGAAAGAAGTCAAGCAGAGAAAGACAAGTATCATATGGTTTCATTCATTTGTGGAACATAAGGAATAGCAGGGAGATCAGTAGGAGAAGGAAAGGAAGAATTAAGAGGGTGTAAACAGAAGGGGGAATGAACCACGAGAGACTATGGTCCTTGGGAAAAAAACTGAGGGTTTCAGAGGGGAATGTCGTGGGGGATTGGGCTAGACTGGTGATGGCTATGAAGGAGGGCACATATTGCATGGGGCCCTGGGTGTTATACTCAAACAATGAATCATGGAACACTACATAAAAAACTAAGGCACTGGAGGAGATAATGCTAAGTGAAATAAGTCAAGCAGAGAAAGACAATTATCATATGATTTCTCTCATCTATGGAACATAAGAACTAGGATGATCGGTAGGGGAAGAAAGGGATAAAGAAAAGGGGGGTAATCAGAAGGGGGAATGAAACATGAGAGACTATGGACTATGAGAAACAAACTGAAGGCTTCAGGGGGGAGGGGTGGAGGAATGGGATAGACTGGTGATGGGTAGTAAGGAGGGCACGTATTGCATGGTGCACTGGGTGTTATACGCAACTAATGAAGCATCGAACTTTACATCGGAATCCGGGGATGTACTGTATGGTGATTAACATAATATAATAAAAAAAATCATTAAAAATAAAAAAAAACTAAGGATATACTGTATGGTGACTAACATCATAATAAAAAATTTTTTAAAAAGCAAAACAAAAACAACTGAGAACAGAATATTGAAGAATTGTGCAGCAATTACAAAGGTGTAGATAAATGTAATGGGAATAACAAAATAACAAGAATGAGGAAAAGGAACAGAAGAAATATTGAAAGTAACGATGACTGAAAAATTTCTCAAATTAATGAGAGACACCAAACAAAAGATTCAGGAAGCTCAGAGATTACTAAGAGGAATAAATATTTTTAAAAATACACCTATACATATTATACTCAAACTGCAAAATCAAAAACAAAGAGAAAATATTTAAAGAAAATCAGAGAGGTACAATTGGTCCTTATTCAAACTAGAATAAAGGTAAGAATTACATTGAACTTCTTTTTAGAAACCAGGCAAACAAGAATAGAGTGGTGTGAAATAGTGTTGAAGGAAAAAAGAAAAAAAAAACACACCAACCTAGAATTCTAAATTCAGTGAAATTTCCTTTTAGTAATGAAGAAGAAAATAAAGATTTTCTCAAAAATGTTGAGGGAAATTTTTACCCTACCAGAGATCTGCCCTATAAAAAATGTTAAAAGAAGTTCTATAGAGAGAGCAGAAATAATTTATGTCAAAATCTTGGAACTACATAAAGGAAGAAGGTTAGAGGAGGAATTAATTAAGGTAAATGTATTTTTTCTTATTCTTATTCTTTTTCTTATTCTTATTCTTATTTGAATAGAATACTCTATTCAAAATAATAACAATATATTGGCAAGTGATATAAATGGCAATAATGTTATAAGGGATAAGAGAGAGGAATTGAAAATATTCTGCTAAAAGATACTTGCAGTACATGTGAAATGGTAGTGTCTTATTTGCAAGTGAATTTATAAGTTGTAAATGCATATTGCAAAGTCCAGGGCAGCCATGCAAATTTTTTAATAATTAAAATTAGTATACTAAGAAAGGAGAGGAATTAGAATCATATCAAATATTCAGATAATACCAGAGTATACAACTAGAGTGGAAGACAAGATTTACAAAAAAGGGGGGGGCAATGAATAGAAAACACTTACAAATATTATAACTAATTATCCAATTATTAATAAATCACTTTAAATATGATTGGTCCTAGTACACCAATTACAAACATAGATTGTCCTATGTACTCTAATGACCAGGAATGTTGATGCCTTGGCCATTACTTGCAATATATTTCTTATATAATCATGTATCAAGCTAAATAACCAAACCAAAACAACAATAATAAAAAAATGAAGATTGTCATAGTAGATCACCAAAGAAGACCAAACTATTTGGTGTCTATAAGAAACTCACTTTAAATTTAAAAACATAATCCAAAGTAAAGCAATGAAGAAATATATACTATACTAACACTAATCAAAAGTAGGAGTAGCTATATTAATTTCAGACAAAGCAAATTTCAGAGCAAGAAAAAGTGTCCAGAATAAGAGAGGTATTACATAATGATAAAGAGGCCAATTCTCCAAGAAGACATTAGCAAGTCTTAATGTGTTTGCTCCTACTAACAGAGTGTTAAAATATGTGAGGTAGAAACTGATAGAATTGCCAGAAAAAATAGATGAATCCACTATTATAGTTGGAGAACTCAATACTCTTCTCTGGAAATGGACATATTAAATTGACAGAAATTCAGGAAGAGCATAATTGAACTGAAAAGCACCATCCATCAACTGGGTCTAATGGACTTTTATATAATATTGTGTCCAACGACAGAAGGATATATGATCTTTCAAAACTGAACCATGAAGAAATAGCAAATCTGAGCAGACTGAAAACAAGTAATGAAACTAAATCAGTAATGAAAACACTTCTCTCTCCCCCTCAAAAATGTCCTGGACCTGATGGCTTCAGAGGTATACTCTACCAAACATTTAAAGAAGAGTTTATACTTATTCTCCTCAAACTATTCCAAAAAATAGAAGAGGAAGGGAAATTTTCAAATACATTATACTAGGCCAGCATTACCCTGATATCAAAATCAGGCAGACACCATAAAAAATAAAAACTACAGGTTTATATCCCTGGTGAAGATACATGCAAAAACCATAACAAAATACTAGCAAACTACATTCAACAATACATTAAAAAGATTATTCAGCACAATCAAGTAAGATTTATTCTGGGGATGCAATATCCACCAATCAGTCAACATCATACACCACATCAACAAAACTAGGGATAAAAATCACATGATCATTTCAATACATGCAGAAAAAGCATTTGAAAAAATTTAACATCTGTTCATTATAAAAACTCTCAATGAAAGTGTTATTATAGAGGAACCATAGCTCAAAATACTAAAAGCCATATATGAAAAACCCACAGATAACACCTTAATAAGAAAAACTGAGAGCTTTTCCTCTAAGATTAGGAACACAAAAGGATGATGTCTAATCTTGTAACTTTTATCAACTTAGTACTGGAAATCCTAGCCACAATAGTCAGACAAGAAAAAGAAATAGATATCCAAATAGGTAAGGAAGAAGTAAAACTTTCATTATTTGCAGATGACATGATACTATACTTTGAAAACCCTAAAAACTCCACTAAAAACTACTAGAAGTAATAAATTAATTCAGTACATTTGCAAGCTACAAAAATGAAACCCAGAAATTGGTAACATTTCTTTACACAAATAACAAGCAGAAAGAAATTTTATGAAAATTCCATTTACAATTGCACTAAGTGGATGTTTTATTTAGGAATAAACTTAACCAAAGAGGTAAAAGGCCTGTACTCTGAAAACTACAAAACACTGAGGATTGAAATTGAAGATGACACAAACAATTGGAAAGATATTCCATGCACATGGATTGGAAGAACTGATGTTTCTAAAATGTCCATGCTACACAAAGCTATCTAGAGATTCAATGAAATCTCTGTCAAAATACCAGCAACACATTTCACAAATCTAGAACAAATAATACTAAAATCTTTGTGGCACCACAAAAGACACCAAATACCCAAAGTAATCATGAGACAAAGAAAACAAAGCTGGAGGTATCACAATTCCAGGTTTCGAGATATACTACAAAGCTGTAGTAATCAAAATAGAATGGTACTGAAACAAAAATAGGCACATAGATCAAAGGAACAGAAAAGAAAAACTAGAAATAAATCCCTGATTATATGGTCAATTAATCTATGACAAAGCAGGCAAGAATGGGGAAGACAGCCTCTTCAATAAATGGTGCTGGGAAAACTGGACAGCTACATGTAAGGAATGAAATTGGACCACTTTCTAACACCATGCATAAAGGTAAACTCAAAATGGATTAAGGAACTAAATGTGAGACCCGAAATTATAGAAACCTTTGAAGAGAACAGAGGTAGTAATTTCTCTGCCATAAGTTGTAACATTTTTCTATGTGTGTCTCCTAAGGCAAGGGAAATTTAAAAAAAATGATTAGGACTACATCAAAATAAAGAACTTTTGCACAACAAAGGAAAACATCAACAAGACAAAAGGTAACCTACTGAATGGGAGAATATATTTGGAAATAATATGCCCAATAAGACATAAATATCCAAAATATATAAAGAACTTATACAGAGCTTAGAAGATGATGGCAAACTAGGAGGACCTTAGTTTCATCTCATCCTGCAAACACAACTATATAACTATCAAATCATCCTAAACACTCTAGAAATCACCTGAAACCTGACAGAAAAAACTCCATAAAAAAAGAGGACACATCAAAGAAGGTAGGAAGTGCAGAGATGAGAGTTAGGGGAGAAACAGATCATAGCTGCTGCAGAGGTGAGGGAGCCATGGTCCTGGAGAAGGGCACAAGAGAGTGGAGCAAACAGGGGAACACACAAGGAAAATAATTCTCCATAGCCCTTAGCTTAGGGAAAAAAGGGCTGAATTTTGTGAGTTCTTGCAACCAGCAGGGCTTAAAGGCTGGAGTTTGAAAGGTCAGGGGCCGTGCCTGATATAGAGCCTGGAGGGCACTGCCCTGCTCCTGGAGAGAAGGAAGACAAATTACCCAGGGACAGACAGCATGGAGTTATCTGACCAGCACATGGGGCACATAGTAGAGAAATTATTCACTGTTCTCTGAGAAGTTCCCTGAATGTCAGTATTCATCGAGATACCTCTCTGGGAAAAAAGGAGCTGACTGGCACCATTTCCCTCCCAAGTCTCTCAGCATAAACAAAAGCCACCTGAAGGAAGCAGTGTAGTTCTAACACTGGCTACCTAAATTGCTTACACCAAGCCCCATCCCCTGTGCTCTGATGGATCTGCCCTACTCAGTCACACTTACCCCATTCAAGTCCAGAGGGCTCCTTCCCCTGAAGACCAGCACAAACCACAGCCCACACCACCTCTCCCCTACCAGAGAGTTTTGCAGGGGCTTAGTTCTAGTGGAGGTAGTGTGAGGTCTCATTTCACAGGCCAACCAGAACATGCCTAGTTAAAACTGACCATATTCAAGCCAGGGACAAAACACTGTCCACAGCAGGCAAGGAAAGCCTCTGCAGAAGAATGTCCTGAAGGAAAAAGCAGCCAAAACACAAAAGCAGAGTACAAGCAGCACACACCAGAGACACTCATTGATATACCAGGCCTTTTACATTACATGACCTCTTCTTCATAAGGTCATTGCTTCCAGGAGCAGGAGACATAACTCCATTTTCTAACACAGAAGAAAGCAGAGACTTAAATGAAATGTCAAGGCAGAGGAATGAAAGAACAAGATAAAGCCACAGCCAAAGATCTATGTGAAAAAAATATATAATTAACATGCCTGAAGGAAAATTTAAAGCAACAATTATAAGGAACTCACTGAGCTTGAGGGAAAATAGAGGACATCAGTGAGACCATTACCACATAGAAAAAAAGAGTTAAAAAGAATAAATCAGAGATGAAAAGTCTAATAAATCATATTAGAACATGTTTGATGCAATGAACAGCTGATTGGAAGGAGCAGAGGAACAAATTAATTACCTGGAAGACAAAGTAATGGAGAGCAATGAAGCTGAACAAGAAGCAAGAAAGAATTATGCAAAACGAGAATAGATTTAGGGAAATCAGTGACTCCACCAAATATAATAGCATTCATATTATAGGTGTCCAAGAAAAAGAAAAAGAAGAAAAGTGGACAGAAAATTTATTTGGGGGCACTTGTGTGGCTTAGTCGGTTAAGCATCTGCCTTTAGCTCAGGTCATGATCCCAGGGTCCTGGGATCAAGCCCCATGTTGGGCTCCCTGCCTAGCCAGGGAGCCTACTTCTCACTCTTCCTCTGCCTGCCTCTCCCTCTGCTTGCTGCTCCCCATGCTTGTATTATCCCCCCATCAAATAAATAAATAAATCTTTACAAAAAAGAAAATTCATTTGAAGAAATAATAGCTGACCACTTCCCTAATCTGGGGAAGGAAAAGATACCCAGATCCCAGAGGCACAGAGAACTCTGAACTCCCATCAAAATCAACAATAGCAGGCCAACACCAAGACATATTGTACTTAAATTAGGAAAATATAGTGATAAAGAAAGTACCTTAAATGCAGCAAGACGAAAGAAGTCCTGAACTTACAAGGGAAGATCCATAATGCTAGCAGGAGATTTCCCAACAGAAACTTGGCAGCCAGAAGGGAATGACATGATATATTCAAACTGCTGAATGGGAAAAATATGCACCCAAGAATATTCTATCCAGCAAGGCTACCATTCAGAATAGAAGGAAAGATAAAGAGTTTCCCAGACAAACAAAAACTAAAGGAGTTCATGACCACTACATCAGCCATGCAAGACACATTGAAGGGGACATTTTGAATGGGAAGGAGAGACCAAAAGTTACAATATAAAGGTAGGAAACATGAAAACAGTAAAAATGAAATTTCTGTAAAAACCAGTCAAGGAAATCACACAAAAATGTTTATAAAATATAATAGCATATACCTAAACCAGGGGGGGGAAGATGAGAAAAGAATGAGTACAAAACTGAACAACCATCAAGTGAATATAGACTGCTATTTGCAGAAAAGGATATATACAAACCTCATGGTAACCATATATCACAAACTACTAATAAACATGCAAAGAATAAAGAGAAAGTAATCCAAATATATCACTAATAAAAAGTCAACGAAACATGAAAGAGAGAAAGACAAGAAAGGATCAGAGAAAATCTCTAGAAACGACCACAAAACAAGTATTAAAATGGCAATAAATACATATCTGTCAATAATTACTTTGAATGTAAATGGACAAAATGCTCCAATCAAAAGACATAGGGTGTCAGAATGGATAACAAAGAAGACCAATCCAAATGATTCTTCCAAGAGACTCATTTCTGACATAAAGTCACTGGAAGATTGAAAGTGAGGGGATGGAGGGATATTTTTCATGCAAATGGATATCAAAAGAAAGCCAGAGTAGCTGTACTATTATTGTCATCATTATTATTAATTATTATTTTTTAAATAGTAATGAAACAGGCAATAAGGAGGGCACATGATGTGATGAGCACTGGGTGTTATATGCAACTGATGAATTACTAAACTCTACAACTGAAACTAATGAAATACTATATGTTGGCTAATTGAATTTAAATTTAAAAATGGTAATTACAGATAAAGAAGGGCACTATAAAATAATAAAGAGAATAATCCATGTAGAACATATAACAGTTGTAAATATTTATGCACACAACATGTGACCACCCAAATATATAAAACAATTAATAACAAACATAATGGAACTAATTGATAATACTACAACAAGAGTAGGGGATTTTAACATCCCACTTAGATCAATGGACAGATCATCTAAACAGAAAGTCAACAAGTAAAGAAAAGCTTTGAAAGACACACTGGACCAGATAACAGATATATGCAGAACATTCCATCCTAAAATAACAATCTGTATTCTTTTCAAGTGTGCGTAGAACATTGTCCAGAATAGATCACATATTAGACCAAGAAACAGGCCTTGACAAGATTGAAGTTATACCACGCACCTTTGCTGACTACAAAGCTATGAAACTAGTAGTCAACCGCAAGAAAAAACTGGAAAGGTCACAAACATACGATGGTTAAAATATGTACTAGTAAACAATGAATGGTCAACAAGGAAATCAAGGAAGAAATAAAAATTATATATGGAAACAATTGAAAATATAAACAAAATGGTCCAAAATCTTTTGAATGAAACAAAAATGGTCCTAAGCGGTAAGTATATAGCACTACAGTTGTACCTCAAGAAGCAAAAAATCACCAGTAAAAAACCTAAACTTATACCTAATGGAGCTAGAAAAAGAACCAGAAACAAAGCCTTAAGACAGAAGGAAAGAAATTATAAACATTAAAGGAGAAATAAGTGATATAGAAACTGAATAAACAATAGAACCAGGAGCTGGTTCTTTGAAAAAAAAAATCAACAAAACTGATAAACCTCTAGCAAGACTTTACAAACACAAGAGAAAAATCCAATTAAATAAATTCACAAATGAGAGAGGACAAATAACAACCAACACCACAGATATATAATCATAAGAAAATATGAAAAACTATATGCAAAAAATTGGATAATATGGAAGAAATGGATGAATTCCTAGAAACGTATAAATTACCAAAACTGAAACAGGAGGGAATAGAAAACATGAACAGACTAATAACTACCAAAAAAAACTGAATGAGTAATCAAAAAACTCCCAGCAAACGAAAGTCCAGTACCAGATGGCTTCACAGGTGAATTTTTTTTTAAAGATTTTATTTATTTATTTGACACAGAGAGAGACAGCCAGCAAGAGAGGGAACACAAGCAGGGGGAGTGGGAGAGGAAGAAGCAGGCTCCCAGCGGAGGAGCCTGATGTGGGTGGGGCTCGATCCCAGAACTCTGGGATCACGCCCTGAGCTGAAGGCAGAAGCTTAACAACTAAGCCACCCAGGCACCCCGGCTTCACAGGTGAATTATACCAAACATTTAAAGAAGACTTAATATTTATTCTCACACTATTCCAAAAAATAGAAAAGGAAGGAAAAAATCCAAATTCGTTCTTTGAGGCGAGCATTACCCTAAAGCCAAAACCAGATAAAAACACCACTGAAAAATAGAACTTCAGCTGAATATCCCTGATGTACATAGATGCAACAATCCTCGATAATATATTAGCAAATCATATCCAACAATACATTTAAAAAATCTTACACCACGATTAAGTGGGATTTATTTCTGGGTTGCAATGGTAGTTCAATATTCACAAATCAATCAAGGACAATCGACAGATGCAGAAAAAGCATTTGAGAAAGTACAGCATCCATTCATGATAAAAAAAAAAAAAACTCAACAAAGTAGGGTTAGAGGGAACATACCTCAACATAATAAAGGGCATATATAAAAATGCCACAGCTAGCATCATCATTAATGATGAAAAACTGAGGGCTTTTCCTCTAAGGTCAGGAAGAAGGCAAGATGGTCCACTCTCACCACTAGTATTTAACATAGTACTAGAATGTCTAGCCACAGCAATCAGAAAATAAAAAGAAATAAAAGGCATCCAAATTGACAAGGAAGAAGTAGAACTTTCACTATTTTCAGAGGACATGATACTATATATAAAAAACCCAAAAGCCTCCACCAAAAATCTGCTAGAAGTGATAATCAAATTCAGTAAGATCCCAGGATAAAAAATCAACATAACTGCTGCATTTCTTTTTTTTTTTACAACTTTAACAATTTATTTATTTTTTTTCTCTTATAATAATATTTTTTTATTTTATTATGTTAGTCACCATACAGTACATCCCTGGTTTTTGATGTAAAGTTCGATGATTCATTAGTTGCGTATAATACCCAGTGCACCATGCAATACGTGCCCTCCTTACTACCCATCACCAGCCTATCCCATTCCACCACCCGTCTCCCCTCTGAAGCCCTCAGTTTGTTTCTCAGAGTCCATAGTCTCTCATGCTTCATTCCACCTTCTAATTACCCCGCTTTCTTTATCCCTTTCTTCTCCTACCGATCTTCCTAGTTCTTATGTTCCATAGATGACAGAAACCATATGAAAATTACTGCTGCATTTCTATACACCAATAATGAAGCAGCAGAAAGAGAAATTAAGGAATCAATCCCATTTATAATTGCACAAAAATAGTAAGATATAAATATAATATATACCTTATCAATGAGGTGAAAAAACTGTACTCTGAAAAGTATAAAACATTTATGAAAGAAATCAAAGATGACATAAAGAAATGGAAAGACATTCCATGACCATGGATTGGAAGAACAAGTATTGTTAAAATGTCTATACTACACAAAGCAATCTACACACTTAATACAATCCCTATCAAAATGCCCCCAGCATTTTTCACAGAGCTAGAACAAATAATCCTAAAATTTGTATGGAACCACAAAAGTCTCCAACCACAAAAGATTGCCAAAGCAATCTTGAAGAAGAAAAGCATAGCTGGAGGCATTACGGTTCTGGACTTCAAGTTATATTACTACTACAAAGTGGTAGTAATCAAAACCATATGGTACTGGCACAAAAATTGACACAGAGATCAATAGATCAGAAGAGAAAACTATGAAAATAACCCACAAATATACGGTCAATTAATCTTTGACAAAGCAAGAAAGAATATCCAGTGGGAAAAAATCTTTCTAACAAATGGTGTTAAGAAAACTGGACAGACACATGCAAAACAAAGAAATGTGAATACTTTCTTATACCATACACAAAAGTAAATTCAAAATGTATTAAAGGTCTAAATGTGAAACCTGAAGCCATAAAAATTCCTGAAGAGAACACAGGTAGTAACTTCTTTGACATTGGCCTTAGCAACTTATTTCTAGATACGTCTCCTGAGGCAAGGGAAAAAAACAAATATATGACTTCATCATAATAAAAACGCTCTGCACAACAAAGGAAACCATCAAACTAAAAGACAACCTACAGAATGGGAAAAGATACTTGCAAATAACATATCTGATAATGTGCTAGTATCCAAAATATATAAAGAACTTATAAAACTCAACACTGAATAAACTAATAATATAATGAAAAAATGGGCAGAAGGTATGAATAGACATTTTTCCAAAGAAGACATATAGAAAGCTAACAGATGCATGAAAAGATGCTCATTAGCACTTATCAACAGGGAAATGCAAATCGAAACTGCAATGAGATATCACCTCAAACTGGTACAAATGGCTAAAATCAACAACACAAGAAACAGTTGTTGGCTAAGATGTCAAGAAAGGGGAACCCTCTTGTACTGTTGGTGGAAATGTAAACTCTTGCAGCATCTCTGGATAATAGTATGGAAGTTCCTCATAAGATTAAAAATAGAATTTCCCGAGGATCCAGCAATTGCACTATTAGGTATTTACCAAAAGAATACAAAAATACTAATTCGCAGGGATACACACACCTTGATGTTTATAGCAGCATTATCTACAATAGCCAAATTATGGAAACAGCCCAGTATCCATGGACTGATGAATGGATAAAGAAGATGTGAGATATATATATATATATATATATATATACTAGTAATAAAAAGAATGATATTTTTCAATTTGCAACAACATGGGTGGAGGTAGACAGTATTAGGCTAAGTGAAGTCAGTCAGAGAATGACAAATACCACGTGATTTCACTCATATGTGGAATTTAAGAAACAAAACAAAGGGGAAAAAGAGAGAGAGAGAGAGAGGCAGACTATAGAGAGCAAACTTATTGTTGCCAGAATGGAATTTGGTGGTAGGATGGGTACAATGGTGATGGGGATTAAGGAGTACAGTAATTGTGATGAACACCAGGTGATGTATGGAAGTGCTGAAGCACTTTCTTGTACACCTGAAACTAATATTACACTGTATGTTAACTACCTGGAATTTAAATAAAAACTTAAAGAAAAGAAACTATACAACTCAACACCAAAACACAAACAAGCAACAATATGATTAAAAAGATGGGCAGAGATATTGAATAAGTATTTTTCCAAAGACACATACAGTTGTCAAAGTACACATGAAAAGATGCTCAACATCAATAATCATCTGAGAAATGCAGATAAAAACCATAAACAGATATCACCTTACATCTGTCAGAATGGCCAGTATCAAAAGACAAGAAATAAGTTTAGTGTTGATATGGACAAAAAGGAACCCTTGTGCACTGTTGGTGGGAATGTAAATTTGTGCACCAATTTGAAAAACATCGAGGATGTTCTTCAAAATATTAAAAATACAAATATCATATCTAATAATTCCACTACTGGGTATTAACTCCCCAAAATGAAAACATTAAGGCAAAAGATATATTCACCACTATGTTTATTGCAGCATTATTTACAGTAGCCAAGATATGGAAGCAATCTGAGCCCATTGATAGATGATTGGATACAGAAGATGTAGTGTATATATATACATTCAGTCATCTTATTCAGTCATAAAAAAGGATGAGATCTTGCCATTTGCAAAGCATGGAGGGACCTAAAAGGTATTATGCTAAGTGAAATAATCAGACAAAGATAAATACCATGCGATTTTACTCATATTTGGAATCTTCAAAAAAAGAAACAGATGAAAACAGAATCATTCTTGTTAGTAGAGAGCAAGTTGATGGTTGCCAGTGGGGGGTGGGCAAAATGGGTGAGGGAGCTGGGAGATATAGCCTTCCAGTTATGGAGTGGATAAATTACAGGAGTAAAAGATACAGCATAAGGAATGTAGTCAATGATATTGTAATAGTGTTGTATGGTGACAGATGGCAGCTATATTTGTGGTGAGCATAACATAATGTATCAACTGGTGAAATCACTGTCTTGCACACTGATTATCAACTATGCCTGAATAGAATTTTTTTTCAAAACTAAGTCTTAGAACTGTAAGTGGATATTTCTAAGTGAAACAAAGCCAGTCTGAAAAAAAAATAGTGTATGATTCCACCTATATGGCATTGAAGGAAAGACATATCTATAGAGACACTAAAAACCAAGGGTAATAATGAAGGGATGAATCTGTGGAGTGCAAGAGATTTTTAGGACAGTCGAACTGATCTGTATGATACTTAAAAGGTTGATACATGGAGAGGAGATATATGGAAATTCTCAGTAATTTCTACTCATTTTTTTCCTGTAAACCTTAAACTTTTCTAAAAATCAAGTCTATGGATTTAAAAAGGAAGGACTTCACTGTACCCAAATAAATAGGGTTAAAGAGGTAGATTCCAGATAGAGGCATGAGTAAGAGTAAGCTAAGGTGAATTCAAATTGTAGAGTGCTGCAATTAGTTCAGTGAGGCTAGAGTAGAGCATACATAGATGAATATCCTGAGATAATGAAGCTAGAAAAGTAACTTCACATGGAACCAAAGAGCTTATTATTTATTTATTTATTTATTTTTGTTGTCGTTTTCTTTCTTTTTTTATTATTATGTTATGTTAGTCACCATACAGTACTTATTTTTTATTTTGGAGATGGTAAGTAGCCACTGAAGTCCTAAAATTGGAGTGGAAAGGTAAATGAAATGGCATAAGAGAACCAACCAGAAAGACAGGGTACCAAACCAGGATGATAGGATTGGTACCTGACTAGAAATGGCAAGATGTTACAGAGGTCAACATCTCTTGGAATTGAAATGAGCATGGGATTTTAGGAGTATTAGAGTATCACTGATGTTTGTAGCCTAGATACCTAGGAAGAGATGGTGCTATTCACTTACATAAAAGTTATGAGTTGCTGGAATACCAAAATTCTTTGAAAATAATGCTTATAGTAGCTAGCATGATGACCTTGGGGTAAACAGGGAAGAGATGATCCATTTTGGTGATTTTAAAAAATAATTTAATTACCATACTATTAAAAGTCTATATATTTCTGGCATGTTACTAAATGAGCCAGATTGTTGGAGTGTGGTGTACTTTTGATGGCCCTTAATTTAATGTTTTCAACTTTGGAAAAAGTTGATTTACATAATTCAGTATTTGCATATGCTTTGCATGTGCAGCTCATGTGGGGTCACTGTTAAACTAGCCAGAGATGTAAATATTAGCTTAGAGTCTAAGGTATTGCAGTCAATTGACAGTTATTGCAGGTCATGATCTGGAAGTGTAACTTTTAAGTCCTTCATGGTCTTTTGAAATGTTTGATGAATTGTACTTTAAAACTGTCAATAAGCTGTTAAATTCTGTTTGTAGTCTGTGTTTAGTTTGTACGTCAATTGGACTTTAAGTAAGCACGTGACTTGAAATGGCCAGTTGATGTCTGAATGACGCTGAAAATCTTTGGAGAATGAGGACAGATTATTACACCGTTAAGGGAAAAGTAAATTGAACAGAGGCTTATTTAAACATTTGTGTGGTAAAGGGAGGCACTGATGGCTACTTTTCATCTACAATTTGGTCAATTTTCTACTAAAACTCTGAGTACACAAAGAAGAATTGAGATCTATAATTATCTTGGGTAAATGAGAGCCTTATATAGAAACCAATTTACATCATTGAGGGTTACTATTATGTTGAGCATAAAGTGAAGGTCTAGGAAAAAGATAAACAGTGATTAATTTAATATGTGTTATGTAATATCATTATAGCAAATTCATATGATGAGTATAGTATAAAAATGCATAGACATCAAGTAATTTTGGAATGCTAACTGAAAAATTTGTAGTTTAAAAGGGGGTGCAGAGGCCATTTTTTAATTCAGTGTTTACACTGTATTGAGGTTTCTTTAATAAATTAATAATCACAGAAGGAAACTTCATAACTGAAAAGTTGGGTTTGGCAGATTGTTCCTTGAAAGGATTTAGAGATAGTGAGCCATAAGTGAATTGATAGGGGGAAAGTTTAAAATTTATTAATATTCTGTGGGGATTTTCAGTTATAGGAAGTAGAGTATGTTCTTCTTGGTTTCCATGCAGAATTTCAGTTTCTAAACTTTTTTAAACCATTGTGTAATTTTATTAAGAGTGCATTTTATGGCTGTTTTTATCACAAATATTGGTGACTGTTGCATTCTTTATATAGGGGTTCCTTCAATTGAGATGATCACTTTAGTGTTGCATGAGACCTGTTAAGTTGTTTTATTGTATTGCACAATTTTGATATTTTGTTGTTGTTGTTAATGGTTTTAATTCAACCATCATTGTTCAGCCTAGGAGACAGTCCTTAATCAACTAATAGCATTTTTTTTTCTAGGCTGCCTTTGTCCTAAAAGTATGTGTTTTGAGAGTTTGTATTACCATTACTGTTGTTTTGAGGAATGATATTTAGGAAGACTCTGTTTATACTTCCTATTGATTCATTGCTGTTCACTAGCTATTGTGATCTTCGATGCAAAAAAAAAATAATGAGGGGACAGCAAAAAGGATAAAAGGATTTTATTAATACTAGATAATTGTGTGTGGGATCAACAAAAACACTATCCATTGTAGATTTCTATAATCTATAATAATTTAGGAAAATTAAAGGCAAGGATATTTCAGAACACCTGTTAAAGATTACTGGTTTCTGGGCTTCTGTCCAAATGAAGGCAAGATTACTGTTGAGGCAACAGTTTAAAATACATTGTAGAGTACCATGTTTTACTTATCATAGTAATGTTAATATCTGTAATGTTAGGCTAACCTTCCCTAACCTCTGCTCAAAGGTGTTTCCTCACAAATCCCAACCTCATAATTTGTTACATTTTTCATGATGTAACACAAGTTACACATATGTAATGTGGATAATACTTGAAAGATATTCATTAAGAAATTTAAAATGTGTGAAAACTATTTCAGTTTGCATAAGAAAACAAACAGAATTCTAGATACTACTCAATGGTGTTGGTATTTGTTATTAAACCGAAAATAATTTAAATGTTTTTATAGAGGAGTTACTCCGTATTGATAAAGGCTTCAAATTAGAGCCATCACGTTCATTTTAGAGATTATGACTAAGAGGGTAGAACATATTCCAAGGGGCACCTGGGTGGCTTAGTTGGTTAAGGATCAGACTCTTGGTTTCGGCTCAGATAGTGATCTCAAGGACATGAGATTGAGCCCTGCATTGGGCTCTGCACTCAGCACAGAATATGTTTCAGATTCTCTCTCCCTCTGCTTCTCCCCCCACTCACACACTTTCTCTCTAAAGTAAATAAATAAATAAGATCTTAAAAAAAAGGACGTATTCCAAGTCTTATTTTCTTTAATAATTCTGAAGCCTAAAGAATCTACATCCTGTCTTACCAGCAACACTATTATATTTTCTAAAGAAGGTGTTAAGTTAGAAGCTACTAACAAATCAATATATTATAATGATTAAAAAGAAAGTTACTTCTTATTGAACAAAATGTTTGGCTTAAGGATTTTTATTTACTTTTATGGGTAAAACAAATTGCGTCATATAAATATTTTGAGAGTGAGAGCAAGAACAAGGAATAGATAGAAGTTTATAGATATAGGAATATTTTTAAAAAGTATAAAGCAATATTAAATCTTAGGTACAATTAACTGCCCAAAGAGATATTAGGATATGATAAAACTTGATTTAAAAGAAAAGCCAACAAGAATGAATCCAGATACTTTTTTTTTTTACTATTTCATAGCATTAATTTTGATGTGATTTTCCTTTTCCAAATGTAGTAATTTAATGTGCACTGTCTCTTTTAGGACTGGATCTGCCATTTATGATGATGCCTCATCCCCTACTTCCAGTCAGCTTACCTCCTGCATCAGTTGCCATGGCAATGAATCAGATGAACCATCTCAATACTATTGCCAACATGGCTGCTGCAGCCCAGATTCACAGTCCACTCTCCAGAGCTGGGGCCTCTGTTATAAAGGTAAGGTTCATGATTTGGAAGAGGGGACAGGCTTTAATTACATGTAAATTTTGAGAAAATATTAGCAATACCACTGAATCTTCAGTATAAACACACAGCTCACTGACTCAGTTGCTTAGCATATAGTATTGATTTTATTTCTGTCTAGGCCTGCTAAGGTGTTTTATTGTTGTTGTTTGTTTGTTTGTTTCCATGACCACAGACATCACTTTTAATTCCAGCTTCATGTCTTGCAATCATGAGCACAGTGTGTGGGAGGCATAGCAAGACTAATGGCACAGTAGAATAGTGTACAAAAATCATTACCATTGCTAGGGTGAAATAAAGTATACACTGTGCATCTTTTTGGTGTTTGGGAAGCAGTTCTGTGGTAGTATAAACCATACAGGACTTGTAGTCAGAAAGACCTAAGTTTTGATTCTGATCCTGCCACTTTACCTCAACAAGCTTGGATATGACATTAACCTGCATGAACTTGTTTCCTCAACTGTAAACTAAATGTTATAGTAATAATCTATCCCACTTACTTCATTCATTGTCCAGAGACAATACGAGTAAAATATAAGTTAAAAAAACTGTGAAACATTAAGCATTTATGATAATTTATAGCATTATCATTATAATCATTAGAATACTATTTTTTTTCAAATTTTCATGACCATTGGGTAATGAAGCACAAGTAATATTTTATAATCTGTCCTGATGTTTTCTATTAGTTTGGCATATGGCCTCTCTGCCCTCTCTGCAAGTATCATGTGAACTTGGCTTTTTAGTATTTTTTCTTTCTTTTGGCAAGGAGATAATACAAGGGTACAGGGGATCAAAAGAGTATGGTTAATAAGAACAACCCATTAACTTGTCACTTATTTCTTTTATTTATTCAACAAATATTATGCCCTTCATGTATACATGTTGTATGGGGCAACATGGGATATAGGTAAAGAAGACATAATGCCTGACTTCAAGTACTCACAAACTAAATGTGATACAAACAAGTGCCCATTTATCTTGCACTAACAAGACAGACTGTGATGAATGGTATAGAATATCACCAAGTATTATACAAATTTAGAGGCGGGGCTTATTATACCTAGCTTGGCAGAAAGAGGGGGAAAATAACAAGAAAAACATTATAGTTGTTGGATTTGAACTGGACCTTGGCAATATAGATATGATTGTAATAGATGTACATGGGGGAATATGGAAGAAAGGCAGAGGAAATGTAAGATTCTGGCTATTTTTCTTTCATTTTAAATTAGCTTCCAGTTTGGGAGATTTTTAAAAAAATAGGGGAAATTTGTGACATAAACTTTTGTGGGAAAGGACAAGAAAAATTGATAATTTTTTATTAAGCTCCATATATATTTACATGGCCAAGTAGAAGTATGATTCCTGCAAAGATTGTGGCCCTCAATAGATCAGTCTACTGTAGCTCATCAAAACTTTGTTTGAATATTTGATCAGAGGCTAAACCAGGAAACAGAGTAATCTTTGAGAAAAATAAAGCATCCATGAACATATTTATTTATTTTTAAAAAAATTTTTAAAGATTTTATTTTTTATTTATCTGACAGAGAGAGAGATAGCAAGAGGGAGAACACAAGCAGGGGGAGTGAGAGAGGGAGAAGCAGGCTCCCCACAAAGCAGGGAGACTGACTTGGAGCTTGATCCTAGGACCCTGGGATCATGACCTGAGCTGAAGGCAGACGTTAATGACCGAGCCGCCCTGGTGCCCCCATCCATGAACATATTTAAAAGATGGAATAAATTTCTGATAATTTTGAAATTGGGTGACTACACTAAGTAAATGTGACCCTCACACAAAATTAGAAAACTATTAAGAAACAAAGCATGGTTTAAAGTACTTGCTTTGAAATGATGAAAAACTGCTTTTAGTAGAAGCATGTTTATGGCTTTTCAAAAATGTATTTATTCAGCTTTCTTAATGATTATTCAGACTGAATCAGCTACATTTTGGTTGAATTCTTGGGACGTATGGTAGCTTTGCCATGAATTTGGAGTGAAGAGGTACTTGGGGAGGAGCTCATGACTAGCATTTGCTTATTGGTGGTGATGATGATGGAAATGGAAATGATAATTATCTTCTCCTTAAATAATCCAAATATTGTTAATATATTAAAGCAATAGAGCTATATTTTTGTTTACTGCTAATTTGACTGTTTCATATGCGACTTTAGAAAGAGAACCTTTACAGACATAAAATTGGATACTGCTTTTTAAAGCTGATATTATATAACATGCTTATTTAAGTCTTACCAAATATGAAATTTGTATCTACTTTCATATAATTATTTTAACCAAGGTCAGTTGAAAACAATCTATTTATTTTGAATGCTCTTTGATAAAATTTTTCTACAGATCTGTAGAAGTAGATTTCTATCAGAGAATGGTAGGGAAATGAAGAAAAAATGTTTTATTTTGTTTTGTTTTTAAATAGTTGATTTCTGTGAATAGTGAGAGGCTTTTAATATTGTTGCCAAGTTTTATTTATTTTTTACAAAGATATTATTATATAATTTCAACTACTAGTTTTAAAAATAATTCACAAGAAATAACATAATAAAAAACTTTCTAATTAATTGCCAAATAGGTGTTAATATATTGAAATTTTTAGCGCTCCTTTCAAGAATAGTTATCAATATGATACTAAGCTCTAAGGACAGAAATTCCACACCTCAGTTGATGTATATTTTAATAGAAATTTGTTTTCAATATGCTTCTTGGTGAAGAACACTTTCAAGTTCAATCTGTTAGAATCCTACAGGCAGTGGGCAAACCTACGTATTGAGACTTTTTCGTATACTATGATTTGGAGGATATGGGGACTATTCAAACAAAAACATGTTTTATTTACATTTACAGATTTTTAAAAGTTTTTATTTAAATTTCAGTTAGTTAACAGACAATATAATATTAGTTTCAGGTGTACAACACTGAGATTCAATACTTCCATACAACACCTGGTGCTTATCACAGCAGGTGCACTCCTTAATCTCCATCACCTATTTAATTCATCTCTCCACCACTCTGCCCTCTGGTAATCATCAGTTTGTTCTCTATGTTAAGAGTTTGTTTCTTGCTTTGACTTACTCTCTTTTTTTCCTATATGCTTATTTGTATTGTTTCTTAAAATCTGTATGAGCGAAATCATAGGTTTTTGTCTTTCTCCAAATGGCATTTCACTTAACATAATACTCTCTAGCTCTATCCATGTCATTGCAAATGGCAAGATATCATCTTTTTTATGACTGAATAATACACCACTATATATATATGGACACACACACACACACACACACACACACACACACACACACACCACTTCTTTATATATTCATCAGTTGATAGACACTTGGGCTCTTTCCTTAATTTGGCTATTGTAGATAATGCTGCTATAAACACCGGGACATATGTATCCCTTTGAATTAGTATTTTTGTATTCCTTCGATAAATACCTACTAGTGCAATTGCTGGATTGTAGGGTAGTTCTATTTTCAACTTTTTGAGGAAACTCCATACTGTTTTCCAGAGTGGCAGCTCCAGTTTGCATTCCCATCAACAGCCCAAGAGGGTTTCCCTTCCTCCATACCCTCGCCCACACCTGTTGTTTCTCATGTTGTTGATTTTAGCCATGCTGACAGGTGTGAGGAGATATCTCATTGTACTTTTGATTTGCATTTCCCTGATGATAAGTGATGTTGAGCATTTTTTCATGTGTCTGTTGGCCATCTGTATGTCTTCTTTGGAAAAATGTCTATTCATGTCTTCTGTCTATATATAATTGTATTAAACCTTTTTGTGTTGTTGACTTTTATAAGTTCGTTTTATATTTTGGATACTAATCCTTTATCAGAGTGTCATTTGCATGTATCTTCTCCAATTCCTTAGGTTTCCTTTAGTTTTGGTCATTGTTTCCTTCACTGTGTAGAAGTTTTTATTTTAATTTAGTTCCAATAGTTTATTTTTGCTTTTGTTTCCCTTGCCTCAGGAGACATATCTAGAAAGAAGTTGCTACAGCTTATGTCAAAAAGGTTACTGCCTGTGTTCGCCTGTAGGATTTTTTTTTTTAGAAAAAGTTAATTCTGATCCTTTATTTAAAATAAAGACATTAACTGTTACCCCATGCTATGTTGGCAAAACATTTAACTCAAGCTCCTGAAGTATACTGCTTTTATACCACAGATATTGAATTGTGATCCTTTACCATTATAGACTAATTAAAAATGAAATTTTATGGCATCTCAGCATGCAATCTGCTTTTATTTATTTATTTATTTATTTATTTATTTATTTTAATAATCATATTTTTTTATGTTATGTTAGTCACCATACAGTACATCCCTGGTTTTTGATGTAAAGTTCGATGATTCATCAGTTGCGTTTAACACCCAGTGCACCATGCAATAATGTGCCCTGCTTACTACCCATCACCAGCCTATCCCATTCTCCCATCCCCCTCCCCTCTGAAGCCCTCAGTTTGTTGCCTCTAGGATTTTAAATGTTTCATGTCTCACATTTAGGTCTTTAATCCATTTTGAGTTTATTTTTATGTTTGGTGTAAGAAAGTGGTCTTTCAGAACTTTCATTCCTTCACAAGTTGCTGTCCAGTTTTCCCAACATCATTTGCCCTTTGTTGAAGAGACAGCCTTTTTTCCATTACGTATCCCCCCCACTTTGTCAAAGATTAATTAAACATATGGTTGTAGGTTCATTTTTGTGATTTGTCCTCTTTTCCTGTGATCTATGTATTTATTTTTGTGCCAGTACCATACTGTTTTGATCACTACAGCTTTGTAATATAACTTGAAGTCTGGAATTGTGATACCTCCACATTTGCCTTTCTTTTTCAAGATTGTTTTGGTTACTCAGAGTCTTTTGGGGTTCATTACAAATTTTAGAATTGTTTTTTCTAGCTCTGTGAAAATTGTTGTTGGCATGTTGATAGAGATTACATTAAATGTAGATTGCTTTGGATAGTATAGACATTTCAACAAAATTTATTCTTCTAATCCATGAGCATGGAGTGTCTTTCCATTTCTTTGTGTCATCTTTATCAATGTGTCATTGTTTTCAGAGTACTATTCTTACACATTTTGGGTAGGTTTATTAGTAAGTATCTTATGGATTTTGGTGCAGTTGTAATTGGGATTGATTCCTTAATTTGTCTTTCTGCTGCTTCTTTTTTCCTGCATAGAAATGCAACAGATTTCTTTACATTGTTTCTATCCTGTGACTTTACTGAATTTATCATTTCTAACAGTTTTTGTTGTTGTCGTTGTTGTTAGTTTGCTTGGTTTTGTTTGTTTATTTTGTGGAGTCATTTTGGTTTTCTATGTATAATATCATATCATCTGCAAATAGTGTAAGTTTTACCTCTTTCTTACCAATTTAGGTGTCTTTTATTTCTTTTTGTTTTACAATTGCTGTGGCTAGGACTTCCAGTACTGTGTTAAATAACAGTGGTGATAGTGACATCCCAGTCTTGCTCCTGACTATAGAGGAAAATCTGTCAGTTTTACCCCATTGAGGACAATAATATCTGTGGGTTTTCATATATGGCCTTTATTATGTTAAGGTAAGTTCCTTCTTTTTTTTCTTTTAAATATTTGTTTGAGAGAGAGAGAAAGAGAGAGAGAGGGGGAGAGAGACAGCATGTGAGTGGGAGGAGAAGCAGAGGGAGAGAATCCTCAAGCAGACTCCCTATTGAGTGCAGAGCCTGAACCAAGGCTTGATCTCAAGACCAATGAGATCATGACCTGAGCCAAAACCTAGAGTTGGACACTATTAACTAAGCCACCCAGGTACCTCTAGGTATATTCTTTCTAAACCTACATTTTTTTTTTATCATGAATGGATGTTGTGCTTTGTCTAATGCTTTTCCTGCATCTATTGAGATGATAATATGGTTCTTATTCTTTCTGCTATTGGTGTGATAACATTATGTTGATTGATTTGTGAATATCGAACCACCCTTGCAATTTGTGAATTGATTGATTTGTGAATATTGAACCACCCAGGAATAAATTCCACTTAATCATGGTGAAAGATTTTTTAAATGTATTGTTGGATTCCGTTTGTTAGTATTTTGTTAAGAATTTTGCATCTATGTTCATCAGGGATATTCACCTGTAATTCTCTTTATTAGTGGAGTCTTTACCTGGTTTTGATATCATGGTCATGCTGTCCTCATGGGTTGAATTTGGAGGTTTCCCTTCTTTTTCTATTTTTTGGAAAAGTTTAAGAAGTATAGGTACTCACTTGTCTTTACATGTTTGATAGAATTTGCCTGTGAAGCCATCTGGCTCTGGATTTTAGCTTGTTGGGAGTTTTTTGATTACTGATTCAATTTCTTTGCTGGTAATTGGTATGTTCAAGTTTTCTATTTCTTCTTGTTTTAGTTTTGCTAATTTTATGTTTCTAGGAATGTGTCCATTCCTTCCAGGTTGTACAATTTGTCAGCATAATATACTCTTAAATTGTTTGTATTTCTGTGACATTGATTGTTATTTCTTTTCTTTGTTTTTGATTCTATTTATTTGGGTCCTTACTCTTTTATTTTTGTTAAGAGGAGCTGGAGGTGTATCAATTTTATGAATTTTTTCAAAGTACCATCTCCTGATTTTTTTGATCTGTTCTGTTGTGTTTTGTTAGTTTCTATATAATTTATTTCTGCTCTAGTATGTATTATTTCCTTCCTTTGGCTGGCTTTAGGTTTAATTTGTTGTTCTTTTTCTAGCTCCTTTAGGTGTAAGGTTAGGTTGCTTATTTGAGATTTTTCTTGCTTCTTGACATAGGCCTGTAATGCTATATACTTCCCTCAGAACCACTTTTGCTGCATCACAAAGATTTTGGACCATTGTGTTTACATTTTCACTTGTTTCCATTTTTTTAAAGTTTATTATTTGATTTCCTTGTTAATCCATTCATTGTTTAGTAGCATGTTGATTAATATTCATGTGTTTATGGTTTTTCCATTTTTTTTTCTTGTAGTTGACTTCAGGTTTCATAGCACTGTGGTCAGAAAAGGTGCATAGTATTACTTCAGTCTTTTTATATTTGTTGAGGCTTGATGTGTGACCTAGTATATGATCTATTCTGGAGAATGTCCCATGTGTACTTGAAAAGAATAAGCACTTTGTGTTTTAGGATTGAATGTTCTGAAAATATCGGTTCAGTCCATTTGTTCCAGTGTCATTCAAAGCCATTTTTTCCTTGATGACTTTCTATTTAGATGATCTGTGCATTGATGTACGTGTGGTGTTAAAGTCCCCTACTATTATTGTATTATTATCAAAGGTCCTTTATGTTTGTTATTGTTTTATATAAGTGCATGTTTCCAAGTTTAGGGCATAAATATTTACAATTGTTAGATCTTTAGTTTTGCTTCTCTAGGTAACTTTATCTCTCCTTCTATTCTGAATGATAGTTTTCCTACATACGGCATTCTTAGCTTCAGATTTTTCCCATTTAGCACTTTGAATATATTATGCCACTCCTTCTGGCTTGCCAAGCTCCTGTTGAGAAATCTCTGGCTAGCCTTCTGTGTCTTCCATTGCATGTTAAGGACTTCTTTTGTCTCGCTGGTTTTAAGATTATTTCTTTACCACCATATTTTGCAAATTTAACTAAAATATGTGTTGGCATGGGTCTGCTTTTGTTGATTTTGATGGGAACTCTCTGTGCTTCCTGGATCTGGGTGTCTCTTTTCTTTCCCAGATTAGGGAAGTGTTCAGTTATTATTTCTTCAAAAAATTTATGTCCCCTTTACTCTCTCTTCCTCTGGGACTCCTATAATACAAATGTTGTTACGTTTGATGGTGTCACTGAGTTCTCTAAGTCTGTTCTCATGTTCCATTTACAAATATCTTCTTCCATTCTGTGGTTTGTCTCTTACTTTTGTTGACTGTTTTCTTTGCTGTGAAGATGATTTTATCTTGATAAAGTCCCAGAAGTTCATTTTCACTTTTATTTCCTTTGCATTTGGAGACGTGTCTTAAAAGAAGTTGCTGTGGCTAATGTCGAAGAGGTTACAGCCTATGTTCTCCTCTCTGATTTTGATGGATTCCTGCTTCAATTTGAGGTCTTTCATCCATTTAGTGTTTATCTTTGTGTATGGTGTTAAGAGAATGGTTGAGTTTTCATTCCTTTGTATAAAGCTGTCCAATTTTCCCAGCACCATTTATTAAAGAGACTTTCTTCCATTGGATATTTTTTCCTGCTTTGTCAAAGTTTATTTGACCATAGAGTTGAGGTCCATATCTGGGTTCTCTATTCTGTTCCATTGATCTATGTGTCTGTTTTTGTGCCAGTACCATTCTGTCTTGGTGATCACAGCTTTGTGATATAGCTTGAAATTAAGCAATGTGATGCCCCCAGCTTTGGTTTTCTTTTTCAACATTTCCTTGGCAATTTGAGGTCTTTTCTGGTTGCATATGAATTTTAGGATTGTTTGTTCCAGCACTTTGAAAGATGCCATTGGTATTTTGATCAGGATGGTATTGAAAGCGTAGATCGCTCTGGGCAGCAACGATATTTTAACAATATCAAAATGGAATGTTTTTCCATCTTTTTGTTTCTTCTTCAATGTCTTTCATCAGTGTTCCAGGGTTTCTAGAGTATAGAACCTTTACCTCTTTGGTTAGGTTTATTCCAAGGTATCTTATGGTTTTTGGTGCTATTGTAAATGGAATCGATTCCCTAATTTCTCTTTTTACAGTTACATTGTTAGTGTAGAGGAAAGCAACTGATTTCTGTGCATTGATTTTGAATCCTGCCACATTACCGAATTGCTGTGAGTTCTAGTAATTTGGGGGTGAAGTCTTTTGGGTTTTCCACATAAAGTATCATGCCATCTGTGAAGATAGAGAGTTTGACTTCTTCTTTGCCAATTTGAATACCTTTTATCCCTTTTTGTTGTCTGATTGCTGTTGCAAGGACCTGTAGTACTATGTTGAATAATAATGGCAAGAGTGGGCATCCTTGTCATGTTCCTGATTTAAGTGAAAGGCTCTCAGCTTTTACCCATTGAGAATGATATTCACTGTGGTCTCTCCATAGATGGTTTTTATGAAATCGAGGAATGTTCCCTCTATCCCTATACTCTGAAGAGTTTTAATCAGGAAAGGATGCTGTATTTTGTCAAATGCTTTTTCTGCATCAGTTGAGAGAATCATATGGTTCTTGTCTCTTCTCTTATTAATACTTTCATCACATTGATCAAATGACACTTCAGATAAAGGACTGGTATCTAAGATCTATAAAGAACTTCTCAAACTCAACACCCAAAAAACAATCAAGTCAAAAAATGGGCAGAAGACATGAACAGGCACTTCTCTGAAGAAGACATACCAATGGCTAATAGACATATGAAAAAATGTTCAACATCATTAGCTATCAGGGAAATTCAAATCAAAACCACATTGAGATACCACCTTACACCAGTTAGAATGGCAAAAATTGACAAGGCAAGAAACAACAAATGCTGGAGAGGATGTGGAAAAAGGGAACCCTCTTACATTGTTGGTGGGAATGCAAGTTGGTACAGCCACTTTGGAAAACAGTGTGGAGGTCCCTTAAAAAGTTAAAAATTGAGCTCCCTATAACCCAGCCATTGCACTACTGGGTATTTATCCCAAAGATACAGACGTAGTGAAGAGAAGGGCCATATGCACCCCAATGTTCATAGCAACATTGTCCACAATAGCTAAATTGTGGAAGAAGCCAAGATGCCCTTCAACAGATGACTGGATACAGAAGCTGTGGTCCATATATACAATGGAATATTACTCAGCCCTCAGAAATAATGATTACACAACATTTGCAGCAACATGGATGGGACTGGAGGAGATTATGCTAAGTGAAATAAATCAAGCAGAGAAAGACAATTATCATATGGTTTCACTCATTTATGGAACATAAGAAATAGGAAGATCAATAGGAGAAGGGAGGGAAGAATGAAGGGGGTGTAAACAGAAGGGGGAATGAACCATGAGAGACTGTGGACTCTGGGAAACAAACTGAGGGCTTCGGGGGGGGTGGGGGATTGGGATACGCTGGTGATGGGTATTAAGGAGGACACATATTGCATAGTGCACTGGGTGTTATATGCAAGTAATGAATCGTGGAACATTGCATCAAGAACTGGGGATGTACTGTATGGTGACTAATATAACAAAATAAATATTATTAAAAAAAAAATAATAAAAAGAATAAAAAATAAGAAAAAAGGAAAAGTATACTTAGATCACAAGATGTTATTTAAAAAAAAGAAAGAAAAAAAGAAAGAAACTTTCATGTTCATCTACTTATCTGTGTGAATGGCAATTTTCTCTGTATTATGTAGCCAACAGAAAATAAAAGTTCAGATACTGAAAAAAAAAGAAAATTTAACATTGAACATTTTGAAAGAAATGCCATAATTATGAAATTTGATTTCTTTCTGACAAATCCACTGTGAATTAGGGAAAGACACAATAAACTGATTCACCTTCTTTGCTAGTTTGCTATAACAAAATACCATAGACCGGGTGGCTTAAACATGATAAATTTATTTATCATATTTCTAGAGGCTGGAAAGTCCAAGATCAACGTGACTTCTGTTTCCTGGTGAGAGCTCTCTTTCTGGCTTCTAGATGATCACCTTCTCACTGTGTTCACACATGGCCAAGGTAGACAGGAAGCAAATTTTCTCATATCTCTTCTTAAAAGGGCATCAATCCCACCATGAGGGCTCCCCCACGCCATGACTTTATTAACCCTCAGAAGCCCCATTTCCAAATACTTTCACATTAAGGTTAGAGTTTCAACATAGGAATTTAAGGGAGATATTCAGTCAACAGAATATACAATCTAATGTGATTATAGAGTCACCTGTGCTAGCATCTCTACAGTTAATGATCTGCTGGTATTTCCATTGTATCCTTATTTTCAACATTTTTAAAATATTTTATTCATTCATTTGAGAGAGAGTGAGAGAGAGCACAGGAACAGTGGCAAGAGGCAGACTTAGAGGGAGAAGCAGACTCCCTGCTGAGCCGAACAATGTGGGGCTCCATACCAGGACCCAGAGATCATGACCTGAGCCTAAAGCAGATGCTTAACCATCTAAGCCACCCAGGTGCCCCTATTTTCGGCATTTTAAAACTCACCTGCAGAAAAACAAATTTAAATCAGAAACATATACAGAAAGAGATTAGGGCACATTGCACAAAAAGTCCAAAGTACATGTTTAGTTATAATAAAATTTATTAAAGTTCAGAAATAGAGCTACCATATTTATTCATATGTTTGAATTATTCAATTCTTCTTTTTTTAATTTAATTTTTTATTTTTATTTATTTATTTATTTTTTGATGTAAAGTTCGATGATTCATTAGTTGCGTATAACACCCAGTGCACCATGCAATACGTGCCCTCCTTACTACCCATCACCAGACTATCCCATTCCCCCACACCCCTCCCCTCTGAAGCCCTCAGTTTTTTTTTAACAAATTTAGATACTCCACACTGTTTTCCAAAGTGGCTGTACCAACTTGCATTCCCACCAACAATGTAGGAGGGATCCCCTTTCTCCACATCCTCTCCAACAATTATTGTTTCTTGCCTTGTCAATCTTTGCCATTCTAACTGGGGTAAGGTGGTATCTTAGTGTGGTTTTGATTTGAATTTCCCTGATGGCTAATGATGTTGAACATTTTTTATGTGTCCTTAGCCATTTGTATGTCTTCATTGGAAAAGTGTATTCATATCTTTGGCCCATTTTTTGATTTGTCTATTTGTTTCTCATGTATTGCGTTTGAGAAGTTCTTTGTAGATCTTGGACACCAGTCTTTTATCTGTAGTATCATTTGCAAATATATTCACCCATTCCGTGGGCTGCCTCTTGGTTTTTTTGACTGTTTCCTTGGCGGTGCAGAAGCTTTTAATCTTGATGAAGTCCAACAAGTTCATTTTATCTTTTGTTTCTCTTGCCTTTGGAGATGTGTCATGAAAAAGGTTGCTGTGGCCGATGTCATAGAGGTTGCTGCCTATGATCTCCTCTAGGATTTGGTGGATTCCTGTCTCACATCGAGGTCTTTCATCCATTTAGAGTTTATCTTTGTGTATGGTGTGAGAGAGTGGCCAAGTTTCATTCTTTTGCATGTAGCTGACCAATTTTCCCAGCACCACTTATTGAAGAGACTGTCTTTTTTCCACTGGATGTTTTTTCCTGCTTTATTATTCAATTATTCTTATTTACATATCTTTTTTTTTTACTTGCAAGAAAAACTTTACCTTTTTTCCATATCATTTAAAAATGTCACTGGTGTGCGGGGCAGGGGGAACATGCTGCAATTTTAAAAGAAGGTTTCATATCCTTCTAAACACCTGTTACTCTTCTTTAGCATAGTTTGTGCTAAGCTGATGCCTGTGCTTTGCCACTGATGATCATGAGACTGTGATCCCAATTTCCTTTGGAAGCTGGTCTTACAGCATGTGATTTGAATATTAGGCTTATATGATAAATAGGGTTATCGATTTAGTGAATGACTGGCCTACAAATCATATTTAATTTCCAGCACTTACCACTTCTGATTAAAGGTCCTGAAGCAGCTATTTTAATATTTCTACACTTCAGTTTTTCTTTCTGCAACATAGATCTCACTTTCTTTACACTTTTTCTGTGTTTACATTTCTTCTGATTGAGTCTATATCAGAAAACTGTTTGGGTTAATGTATAAGTCATGTTAGCTCCTCATTTTAATTCAGGTAGGCCCAATTGGCATTTGTTAGCAAGCCCATTTGTTAACTAATTGAATCAGAATAAGCCACTGATACCTAGTTTAAAACGTTTGTGGGTGCGTACATTTTTTTGTTTTTGTTTTTCAATGATTGAGTTCCTATTATGCATCAGGTGGTATTTAAGGTTTATAATCTAATGTGGAGAGACAAACAATGAACAGGATTAATAGTTCTATGATTTTTTATTAAACATTTAAATAGACAAAATGAACTCATGTACTATTTTGAAAACATGGTTTTGCAGATTTTGTTTTATACTCTGTAAGACCCAGGTTCCTGAGTCATAGCAAGAATGGAAACTACATATAATGATTTGAATTTTCCTACATTCTCTGTTTAATGTTCTAATAGTACATGTTTTGTTACTGTATGATGTTAGTTTCTAATTTTTCAGGTTCTTTTAAAGGAACTGTGTGGGATACAGACTACTGTAATTGAATGCATTTTACCTAATACATATTTTTATCATATGACACTCTACTTGTGCTTCTTTGAATGCTCATAAACTCAAATGAATACAATATTTAGTGTACTTATTCATATACTTAAATATTTGCCTAGTCAGATGATGTTGAACATTAGAAAGAAATAAAAACCTCAGATTCCTATAATGGACTTAAACATTCAATGTTTTTTATTTGGGCCAGCATCCAATGGTGTGCCTGTAAGCCGTATATCCAAAAAAAAAGACCCCAAACAACACAAAATAAAAAGGAAAAGCTCTGACTTATACCATTTTCCAATTTCTGTGTTGTAAATATTTCCGTCATGGCTGATTTCAAGTTACCATCATTTTAACACCTGGCTCACAAAATTACTGAATATTTAGCAATTGGCCTTAGCTTGAACAGGCTCCAAAATAATACTTTCCTTCTAAAAACATTATATGAAATAAGGAATGTTTATCAAATCAAACTCTCCATGCCAATCTTCCTTCATATCCATTAAACAAAACAAAAACTCTTCAAACTAGTTTACCTACTAATTTCTATTTCTTCAAAATAACATAACATATTAACTAAAGTATGAGAAAACTCTATAAAAATCAATGAATAAGTAGTTTGTTTCTCAATGGAAATTATACCACTTCACATAGACTGATGTCAAATTGAAAAGAACATGATTCCATTTGGGCCTTTTTCTTCTACCAATGTGTAAATATTTCTACCTCAGTGTGAGAAACCTTTCGTAATCAGAGGTGTGGATTCCTGCAAATGCCCTCAAATAGTGAAAACTAACACAAAGAAGAGTAGACATGGCTGTCTATTCACCACTCCTGTCATATTTTTAAAATTTTCTTTTCACAGGTAGGAGAGAAAACCATAGCTTTTAAAGGATCTGAGAAGTGATGTGACTCTTAGAAGTTTATACTTCTAAAATTATACATATATCATAAATTATATATATATATTTACTTAGAGTTTAATAAATTTCCCTATCTTCATGGATGTAAACCATGTAACCATTGTAATTAATGAGTTTTATTTTTTAAAATATTTTATTTATTTATTTGATAGAGCATGAGAGAGCAAGCATGATCTGGGGGAGGGGCAGAGGGAGAGGGAGAAGCAGACTCCCCACTGAGCAGGGAGCCCAAGCAGGGATTGATTCCAGGACCCCCATGATCATGACCTGAGCTGAGGGCAGACACTTAATGGACTGAGTCACCCCGGCACCCCAACAATGAGTTTTAGATGCATAGAACATATCTACTATAGCAACACTGTTCAATACAGTAGCCACTAGCCACATGTAGCAATTTCAATTTAAATGAAGTAAAGAAAATGAAAACCTCAGTTGCTCTGTTGCAACTAGCCACATTTTAAGCGCTCAGTAATCACATGTCACTTGTGGCTACTAAATTAGACAGCACAAGTATAGAACATTGCATCATTGCAAAAAATTTTATTATATAGCACTGTTTTAGAGCATTAAGTAGGGTGGACTAAAAGTCATGAATCACTGGTAATCTTTGGGGGAGAAGATAATACAGACCCAAAAGTCAGCAAGTATATTGCAGTTAGCCTTGCAGTTAGCCAAAAAGAATAGCTGTTGCTGAAAATTGGCTTACTAAATTATTATTGTCATCATTTTTTGTTAGGAAAGAGGGCAAGAACACAGAATTCACTGATTTTGCAAGATTTAATATGCGCAAAGGACTGTCACATTGCTTTGTCAAAACGCAAAAATGAAACAGACTTAAGCTCCACCCTCAAAAGAATTTGTAGAATTATATACTATTTCTTGCTAGAACCATTATAGTTTGTTAGTGAGGTTATATGAGTTAAGAGGCAGATTTCATTGGAGGCAGTATGGCCTAATGGGTAGCAGCATAGGCTCTGAAGCCAGACTGCCTGCCTGTATTTAAATTCTGGTTTCACCATTCCTTGTTATATGACTGACTTTAGGCAAATTATACCTGTTATCTCAGTTTCCCTCATCTTCCAGTGAAATGGTGAGAGTGATTATATCTACTTCATAGTGTTAACATGAGACTAAATGAGACAAGGCTTGTCAACACACTTAGAGCACTGTTTGGCATTTAGTAGTCAGTGTATATTAGCAAATATTATTTTATTATGTTTTATACTCATGGATCCATATAAAGATACTAGTAAGTAGAGAGCAATATCATGGCCAAGAGCTAGCCTGAGAAAGAAGTAACTTCTCTTATACACGTGCCTCTGTAAAACCCCTATCAGTACCAGAACCAAGGGTTCCCCCCACCGTTAGATACATATACTAGTATTGTACCCTCCATCTACAGAGCATTTGTTCACCAGTCATGACTGATTTGATCTCCATGCAGAGTAAAGAGTTAGGGATCTGGTGGGGACTGGAGAAGAGTGTCTATTCTAATACCAAAATTGATTTGATCCATATTTTATTTTAAGCCATTTTGAATGCTTATGTGTGGATTATTTATTCTTTAATTTGAACTATGAACATTTACATCCCATGTGAAAATACCCATAGACCTTCTTTCTGTCCTCAATAGGTACATTAGTCACTTAATGTTTGTTGAAGGAATGAATTAAAAATAATGATTCTTTGGATATTAGACTTTGGGGAGTATTTCTAACATAAATGATCGTTAGTGATACAGAATTTAATTGCAAAACTGGAAAAGACATTACAAGTTGCAAACAAATGTTTTTTTGTTTTTGTTTTGTTTTTGTTTTTGTCAAAAATAAGTTTGGGAATATTGTTACTCCAAGCATATATTCTTTAGTTCCACCTCAGATTCCTTTACTATTGGTTCAGCAAGTAACATTTGTATCTAATAACTAATATAAGTATAGCAGGAACTGGAAATTGCATTATGATTATTAGGCTTGAAAGGCTATTCATCCTTTAGTTATATCACCAAGTATGGCAAAATCTGGAGAGCAAAATAGGTAAAATACCTGGGGCGCCTGGGTGGCTCAGTTGTTGAGTGTCTGCCTTCAGCTCAGGGTGGGATCCCAGGGTCCTGGGATCGAGCCCCACATCGGGCTCCCTGCTCAGCAGGAAGTCTGCTTCTCCCTTTCCCTCTCCCCCTGCTTGTGTTCCCTCTCTCACTGTATCTTTCTCTGTCCAATAAATGAATAAAATCTTTAAAAAAAATAGGTAAAATACCTGACTGGTATAAGAACCTATTTCCTATTTGACATTTGTACCTTTTTTTTTGTGGGAAACTGTGTTTTTTTAAGTTTTTATTTTAATTTCAGTTAATTAACATACAGTGTTATATTAGTTTCAGGTCACAGTATAGTGATTCAACAATTCTATACTTCATGGGATACTTTGTAATATCAGTGTACCATAGTTTTCTCTGGTAACAAATTTGAGAAATTTAAGTAGGAAACTGTGTTTTGGATGTTTACCAGTACCATCTCATTAGCTCTGGTTTTTGTTTGGCCGAGCAGCTGGCAATTAATGAATTGATAGGAAATGGTCACAAAGCAGTGGCATTAGCATGTGAACATCTGGTATTAAAATTAATCAACACAGAGAGGGTTTTTTATGATAATGCAAATGCACTAAAAAAATCACTAGCTGAGTCTTTATTTTAAATTCTACACCTGAAACTAATATTACACTTTATTTTAACTAACTGGAATTTAAATATAACTTGAAAAAGAAAAATAATGCTCTGTGGCAATGCAAAGCAATTACTATCTTTTAGAACATAAGGTAAAGATGGGTTGAGTGAGAACTGAGGTGTGTGTGTGTGTGTGTGTGTGTGTGTGTGTGTGTTTGGGTGGGTGGCAGAGGTCCAATCCCAAAACATAATTTGGAAGCCTTGCACTTTCCCACTGAACTATCCATTTTCCCACTTGAGGGCATTTGCAAGCTATGAGCAGATATTAAGACTGATTCTCTTAAGCTGTCAGCCTCTTCCAGAACAAGTTGATCTGGGTGAAGATGTGAAAGCATCCTTTGCCCTAATATAACATAGATCACATGTAGGGTGTGCCTATGATTTTGGACTGTTTCATGGTTACATGTTCCAGCTGCATCCCTAATCTGCCTATTTTTTTTTAAATTCATGAAACCCTGCCGTATTCATTTATGTTAACTTTAATAAGATTGTAAAATGGTGATTGTGGAACACAGACTAATTCTTTTTTTATAATAAAGATTTATTTATTTATTTAGTTACGAGGAAGAGAGAGCATGAGTGGGGGGGCAGGAGGAGAGGGAGAGAGAATCCACAGATTCCCTGCTAAGCATGGAGCCTAATGTGGGGCTTGATCCCAGGACCCCAAAATCATGACCTGAGCCCAAACCAAAAGTTGGCTGCTTAACTGGCTGAGCCACCCAGGTGCCCCCACAGACTAATTCTTAAACTGATTTGTAAAGGTCCATAAGTTGTCATGTTTCCAATATTATTCAGAGATAGCAAATTTAGGCATCAAATTCTTCTTCAGGAATAGTAGTAAGCCAAGTTAGCAGCAACAATGAATAAACTTTTCATTTCCCTGTCCCTGATTTTATTATTAAAGTCTGTCAAGTTACAATCTGTTCCATTTCTGCAGAACTCTGGTGACAGTACAGAAGGAGCAGATCAATTAAATATGAAATATCAAGACAAATGCATGAATAAAATATCTAGCACTCATACAGATTTCCAAAAGCCACTCCTCAGTAGTGAAATGTCATTAAATCCTTTAGGAACTCATTAATGTATTAGCATTTGGAAGCATAATTACGGTGAGAGTTGAATTCCAATTAAATAAAAATAAAAAAACAAATTATGTAATACATAATCACACTGAATACTTAATAACAACATAATAAAATGTCAGAGGTAACAATTTAACATTGATTGATACAGTTGCTAGTAAAAGGCAACTACACACATGTACACATACATATAAACATGTTTAATATGTATTTATTAGTACTTCATACATTCTATGTATACTACCACATTTCCAAGGATGTAAAGGAATATATTGAGGTGAAATAAAGCATCTGCATAAAAATGGGTAGAGTTGATATTTTACTGCCAACAAACTAAATCCTAAACCAAATCGACTGTGTTAAACCTCGTATAGAACTCAATTTTCTAAGCACTGACCCTATTCTTTATTAAGGGTCAAATGTACTTTCAAATGATTTAATATGATGAATGCCTCCTTTGATCATTTGTGATATATACCCCCCAAAAGGGAAAAAGTATGATAAAAGAAGGGATAGTATGTACTATAATATTTTCTGTAATGTTTCTTTCTTTTTATGCATAAGCCTTGAACTATACATATATGCTAGAATCTGAGTTATTATTGCAGATAAATTTACTAATTGTAGGGGAAATGGGGATTTGATTGGGTAAGTATGTATCAATTTTGGAAAAGTCTCCCTTTTGTTACTTTGAATCTGGAGAAGACCTGTAGTGTTTCAGAAGAGCTACAGCTGTTGTCAGTGGGCCTAAATGAAATACATGAAGTGTAGCAGGGTTGTAAAAGTCATAAATGCCAAATAAAATTAAGTCATCAATGACTAAAAATGATTGGGGTTTTAGAGTTGCAATTTTCCTTTTTAAATGCCCTTATTGATTTGTTGCAAATACTGTTAACCCTGTATTTGGCAAATGATGAGGACATTATCACTTGTGTTCTCATTTGTAGTAAAACAGATTAACTTGCTGTGAAATTTTAACTAGGCTGAGACACAACACTAGCCACCTAATGAACCAAAGCACATTGCAGTTAAGTAGCTAAATAGATGCATACTGATTACAGGGGTGAAAAATGGATCTGTTTACTTGCAAAGAAGAAATTGTTCATAGAACTATTAATTACTTTAAGAGAAATTAAACATTCCCAGCTCTACACAGATATATATATATATATATATTATATATATATATATATATATTAAACCCACCTAACTCTTAATCAATATAAGACACTGAACTTATCTAATACAGTTTACATGGTGAAAAAGTCTGACCTCTGTAGTGCCTTAAGAAAACAATAACAATGAACTGAACCTTGACTGAATTTGGAAAGTGCAGGCTATGAAATCTTAAAGCAGAAATATTACTTTATGCAAAATGTTACTATATCATGTTTTCAAAGTTAGTTTATTGTTTCACCTAATATGGTGCTGAAAATGTCAAAGAGGGAGTTGAAGAGTAAGTTATTTGAGTTCATATTATTTGATCATTTACTAATTTTAAGCATTTGGGGGATCTTCCTTTATAGTATTGTATTTTTCCTCATTTTCATTGCATTTTTCTATTTGTGTAGATGTTCTTTTAATTTTTTAAGAAAATTCAAAATGAGCTTTCATTTTTTGTTAAACAGAGTGGACAAGAGCAAGTATCACTGTCAGTTGGATTCTCTCGTTTTTCCAAACCATCAATTTTATCAATCAACTTAAAAATTTTCCATTTTTATTATGGTGGCATATATTTCTGTGTGTATGATTCCTGTTTGCCACCATATAGTGATTTTGTTTGTTCAGTTCTATTTTTGCCTAGTAACTGCTGTACTTTGTCCCTGTCCATTCATTTGGATGTCCATGAAACTTAATTGCAGTTCATTGAATTACATATTTTTTCAACAAATTTTCAATGTTACAATCCAAAGACAAATACTGAATGTTCTACACTTCATATACATATTTTGGCATAGAATCATTGAGGCTATACAACAGTGAAAGCCAAAACAATTAATTTTGACCTTATATATGAAAATCCTAGCATTGGTGTGTTTTTGTGTACATATACTATTTAAAGAATATATTTTTAATCATGAGAGTTTAAGTTGAATTTCACAACTAATGAGCTATTAGTCTTCTCAGAAAGTAAAAGAATGTGGTACAAGGGCTGTATATACCTTACTATCTATCCCCATACCATCACTCCAGAATACAAGTGCAATTATTTAAAAAATAAAAACTTGATTCTTTTCTTCTGCTTTGCTTAAATGTTTCTTTTTTATTTTGTGCTGTATATGTAGTGTTACAACTAGATATTTATCTGTATAGTAAATATAAATGAAATATATATTTCTCTGTCTTAAAACATTTGTTTTTGAGGTATGACAACAGTTATAGAATCTTTAAAGTGTAACATAAATTTATTATAATTATCAGTATTTAATTAGGAGATAATACTGCAGCTAATATAGTCAAATTCTACTATTCATTTTATTAAAATTATCAAATGTTAATTATAAGCTAAACAATAACATTAAACACCATTTAAAAATAAAACTACATTGATGATTGTATTAGTGTTTTATTGCCACTATAAGAAAATATGACACATTTAGGGCTTAAAACAATGCAAGTTTATTTTCTTACAGTTCTATAGGCCAGATGTCTAACATAGGTATCACTGAGCTAAAATCAAGGTGTTGGCAGGGCTGCATTTCTTTCTGTATCTTCCAGGGATTAATCTATTTCTTTGTTTTCCACCTTCTAGAAACCACCCACATTTCTTGACTCATTGTTCCCTTCATCCATCTTCAAAGTCAGAAAGTTTGCATCTCTGATTCTTTTTCCATAATATCTCCCTCTGACCTTCCCTTTCTGCCTCTTAAGTGTAATTTATCTATCTCAAGTTTCTCAATCATATTTGAAAAATCCATTTATCACGTGATGTAGCATATTTACATGTGATGTAACATATTCACAGGTCTCAGTCATCAAGATATGGAGTGGACATTTTGGGGGCCACTATTCTGCCTGCTACTATTCTGCCTGCTACAATGATAGGTGTTGCAAAATGTTAACTTCTACTAATGAAATAATAAGCTTTAACTCTTGTGCTGTTACTTATGTATTTAAACAAACAACAGTTTTCTTTAGGGAATTTATAAATTTTAGGCCATTCATGCAAAATCAATGTGAAAATGTACAAGCACATATTTGACAAACCAATTCTTACTGCTGTGATAATTAGAATACTGATGTTGTAATTACAGATAATTAGAACATTTAAGATATTTATTATGGATGAATTAAATATTTTATAGAACATTCTCTGTCCCAGCATATCTATTACCCACTCACATTAATTGCATATGTGCATAAACACAGCAATTTGGTTCTTCTAGTGATCAAATTAATTGAATGATTGTCAGATTTATTCATCAAGTTGTGATGCATAAACATAGTGAATAATTTCAGAATTTTATAGCAATATTCATAATCACAAAAGTCTTGAGAACTATCACAGTTACTGTAGAGGTATGGAAAATAAATGCTTTATTTTTATTCTAATTCTTTATTTAAAACTATAAAAATGTAAATAATACTAAGCAATCGATATTGACAGGTTTTAATGCTAGTTTGGAAAACCTATCTTTGTGTCCTATCACTACCAAACCATTTTGCTGGCAGAATTCAACATAAATTCCTAAAGTCTGATAGAGTGCATGTATATTGTTTCCATAATTTTTATTTGTGCAGAAAGACTCAGTATGTACCAGATGCTATTATTTGTGTTTTATTCTTAGATTCTAAAGTGTTTACTTTTGAAAGATCTTCTTAGAGAGTAGAATCACACTCCAGGCTTTGGAATAAATTTTATATAAATATAAGAGTTTGCAATAACAATAATCCTCACTGCACACCTATGTTCATAATTCTTCATGAATTTTCTAGGAAAGGAAATGGAAACTAACTTTTCTTGAAACTCTGACATATATACAGCATGGCACTGAGCCTTTTCACATTCTCTAATTTAACCCTCATAATATCCCATTAATTTTACAAGAACAAAAAATATGTATTTGTCTAAAGATACACGTTTAAGACCAACTGTCATGAATGTGTATGCTTTTGGGATAAGTGAGAGGTCAACATTTCAAATGTTATGGACTCAACAACATGAAAAACTTGATGAACAGATGACATTTCCTGTTGTGTTTCCTTTTGTGTCAGGAACGGATCCCAGAGTGTCCTTCTCCTGTTCCCTCTGTAGAAGAGAATCATCACCCTGAGAGTCAGACTTCCTCCCACCCCAGCAGCAGTGTGTCCAGCTCTCCCTCTCAGATGGATCATCATTCAGAGAGGATGGGTAAGTATCTCATCTAAAACAAGGAAATAAAATATATTCTTTTGAGAATTTCTTCATTAGTCAATAGAAAGGGGGAAAAAGAAGGTGGGGGAGTTGATGCCTCCTTAATAAAAATGACTTTTTGAAGTGGTCATTTTTTACTGCTGAAGCAATTTGAACAACAAAATGAAACTAAGCGTGTTAGAAGTTTCTTCTCTGGAAGGGCCTTCATTTACTGTGTCACTGGATTCCATGGGAACAATAGGATGGGATTTTTTGTAGAGTATATGTTAGTTCAACATATTGGTATTTAACAGTTCATGTGATACAATCACTTGCTACATTCACAGCATCTTTGAATAATGAAAGATAAAATATCTTTCAAACAGTTGATCATTTAAGAGTGATTAAAAAGTGAATCAAGACATAATTTGCTACAATCTCAATAATTTAGATCAAAAATATTTAAGATGTTTTCCCTTTGTTTATTTATTTTTTTATTTTCTTGGAAGTCTTACACCATAGACACTATCCCAGAAATACTATAATGGTATTGTCAGTGATGTGACATATTGGAGACTTGAATCTAGCCACAGTTCTGGCACTCAGTAGTATGAGACCTTGGGTATGTCACTTAACCATCATGAGTTTCTTTACCTAATATATGGAAATATTCCTGCCAGGCCTAATGCACTGGATTTTTATGAGGTCTAATGAAATAATATGTGGGCAAACACTTCAGAAGATTAAAGTGCTAAGGAAATGTGAGGGATAAGCACTATTTTTGTCTGTGTGGCTTTACCTTGATTGCTTATTATCTCTTGCTGTCTGATTTTACTCAGGTATACAGATGTTACTAAGTGCACTCAGTTGTAACAAATTCTCATTTAGTATATAATAATTATGAGCCAAATGAGATAAGCAAAATCTTTATTAATCTGTTGTATCGATACAATCCAATTTCCTAAATATCAATTTCCTCTAGGAAAAAATGGTTTCTGTTCCTCTTTTAGTCTTACTCTATAAGGCCGTCCTTTAAATGAACTCTAAGTTTTTATATTTCACAATAGTGATTGCCTTAAACCTTTCCAAAATATGTTTTTTTGCTTATTGTTTTTGTTTTTGTTTTTCAGGTAGGAGAGGAATTTGAGGGGTTAACAGAGGTGTTAGTTTCTTTATTTGCGCTGGGGAAGGTTGAAAATTATTTCTGCCTTCTGGAAATTCATCTAAGTCTCATTTAACCTGTCAATATTATATATTGTTTGTGGCTCATAGTAAGCCCAAAGAGTCTCAAATCTGGCTCTCCATTATAATCACTCATGGAGCATTTACAAATCTGGATGCCCAGGTTACATGCTCAGAGTCTGATTTACCTGGTCTGGAATAGAGTCTGGCAGGACTGTTTTGTTTTGATTTTCAGTGTCTCCTCATGAGATCCTAATGTGCAGCCAGTGTTAAGAACCACTGAGCTAGAACTTGAGGTTAGTGGCCCTAAGGGAGTAAGTTTAATTCCTGGAAGAGGTGACGGGTCTTCTAGCTTTTCTTTATCACAGCTTTTGGACACAGACTACCTGGTTGTTACAACACTGTGTGCAACTGATTTAAGGGAGTCTGAGCAAGACAAGCAGATATAGCCAGATGACCATTAAAGAATCAAGAAAACAAAACACACATTATTCCATCAGGATGATCTTTATATTGATGAGGGGTGGGGGAGAGAGAAAAGGGAGAGAGAGAATTATTTATTGCGGGCTGGCTAAGAGCAAAACACGTAGGGAAATATGTGATAGATATATTGTAAAGGAATGGTATCTTACACTTAGAAGTAAAATCAAATATTTCTAAAGCAATGTAATTTTCTAAAAAATATATTAACCACATAAAACATTTCTAATTCCACTGGCAGTAATTAGGCTATCTATGCACATTCCCAGATATCTAAGCATGATAGTGAGATTGTCTATAAAGGAAAAAAATATGGAGCAATATGTTTTTTTAAAGATTTTATTTATTTATTTGATAGAGAGAGATAGAGATAGTGAGAGAGAGCACACGCAAGGAGAAGAGGGAGAAGTAGGCTCCCCACTGAGTGGGGAGCCCAAAGTGGGGCTCTATCCCAGGACCCTGGGATCATGAACTGAGGCAAAGGCAGACGCTTAACCGACTGAACCACCCAGACGCCCTTAGCAGCATAATGTTTTAATAAAATATAACAAAAGAGAATTAAATGATGAACCATGAAAATTGGCATGTTTATTTTCTTTCAATATAAATATTTTGTGAAGAAGCATTTATAATTATCAGAAAGCTATACTTCTATTAATTTTTCTATATGTATTTAAAAAAACAAACCTATATAAAGTGAGTTAAATCTGTAATTATTTTAAACTCACTAAATTAAGTGATAAATTCTTTCTAGAAATATTTTGGGAACTAGATTACTAATTATGCAGATAAATAGTTAATTTGCATATGAATTTTAACATTTAAAATGAATTAAAGAAAATATGTGGGCAATTATATACGCACTATATATTAATCCCACTTTAAAAATTCACATGATTAGGGCACTGGGTGGCTCAGTCGGTTAAGCGTCTACCCTCAGCTCAGGTCATGATCTCTGGGTGCTGGGATTGAGCCCTGCATCAGGTTCTCTGCTCAGCAGGGAGCCTGCCTCTTCTTCTCCCTCTGCTTGCTGCTCTGCCTACTTGTGCTCTCTCTCTATCAAATAAATAAATAAAATCTTAAAAAAATAAAAATAAAAATTCACAGGATTGAGTAGCTTCTTGATCTTTAAATTATGTAATCATCAAACCAACACAAATGATTCCACTGTTTCAGAAATAGAGATGTATACAATTCATGTTAGTTGTTATTGGAGTAAAATAGCTATTTATATAATAATTTTCTACTTTTCGAGTGTTTTGCAAGAAAATTACTCAGTTTTTTTTCTTTTATTTGTAGCTATGATGTCCAGCAATAGAGAGGAACTAATTGTTGATCAAGATAATGGACCAACCATCAAAAAATTCCAAAGGGATAATAAAGGTGAAATGACTTTTGCTTATTTGATGGACATACAAATATTAGATAGTAACTGAATTAACATGCTGGTGCTGTATATTGCATCCACCTTTCCTAAACAGAATAGATTTATACCGGCTTCAGATAAATTCTTTAAGTAGTAAAAAAAAATATGTTTACCTGAAGCTTGTTTATTTAATGTTAATAAATTATGTAGCATCCTGAAGTTTTTCTGTGCCTGTGGCTGGAAACTTCATTTTAAGCCCATTTATTATGCCTGATCAGAAACTTCTGACTCTCATTTTATTATATATGCACTTGGTTAACTATGTTTAAATGACTCACCATTTGATAGTTACATTTGAAAAACTGAGTTGCTGTCATGGAGAAAAGATGTCACCCCAACCACCAAAAGAGATTTTTAAAATATATGCTTATTTGGGCATTTCAAGTGAAAGCTTAGCAAGTTACTCCAACCAAGTGTTTACCTAGAATGTTGATAGATATGATACCAATCTAGCTTTTGATACCAATCTAGCTTTTGATCCACTGAGTTACATGGATCATCTCTGCACAGTATCCAGTTTTTTCTTAGGATATCAGTTTAAAGAAGGTAGGAAGAGTAAGAATTTCAAAGTCATGCTATTTCAAAGACATGCTATCTTGACATGAAAACTGAGTACAACTTTGTTTAAAAGGCTAAAAGATAGGAGAAAAAGAAAACATATTGGCATATGTTATAGGCTATACATTATGTCTGTCGTTGTGAGTTAAACAGTAACTTTAAAGAGCATAAGCTAATATGTAATTTATCAGATTACCAAATCGCTTGTTTGTACTTCAGTATAGGGTGTATTTTTCTATCTCTACTAAAGATACTCATAATATATAGAAAAAAGACTCCATGAGCTGAAGAGTTAATGGAGAAATTTATCTTTCTTCTCTAGACTGAACTTCCTTCCTAATTACATAGATGAATGTTTTAGTTAGAATTTGGAATAATGTATGATTTTAATTTCATTGATCCATGGTTGGTTTCCTTGCCACATGTTTAGTCATTTCTTATCCAAACGCTGAAAGGCTATACCCTCTGGGGCTCCAAGATGTAAATGATTGATTTCAGAATACTTGCCAGAATGGAAGAAGCCAGTTTTAGTATATTAAAATACCCAACCTCTTATACAGGTAATGGAATTCTAGTTAAAGATGAAATTTCATTCTTAACCCAGCAACAATTTGTTCCTGAGACCTCTTTACCACCAAGTCATGACTGTTTGAAGGACAGTGTGGTAGTAAAACAACTTTTCTAGGAAAATCTCAAGCTGTACGTGATGCATGTGATTCTATCAAAACTGCAAGCCCCATAAGTCAAAATGGCATTTAGGGCTGGCCTGTGTGCTGCAATGCTCAAGTACACACTACTGTGTCTTATGAAAAATAAGCTGGAGCACTAGTACAGATGTACAGTAACTGATTTTCATAAAATACACAGTAGTATGTACTGGCATTTCTGAATCTCTAGCTGTGAAATGGCAGTTTTACTCATTTCAGTCAAATAGGTTGGTCACACATTCTGATGAGGACATTAATAGATAGGAGTGGCATATTAAACTGCATCCAGGTTATAGTGGAAAGTTTTCTTTTAAATGAGATTTTTGATGTCAAATCCTACCAGTTATATATGTGATATTAAGATAAAATATATTTTCTTCAATAGATTTGAGTTATTAAGAGGAAATGAAGTTAAAGTAGAAGCCTCAACATTATTAAATATGACAAGTAAGAAGTTTATACACCTGTGGCAAACATGTTTTCACATCTGTTTTGAGTAATATCATCATGATTTAAAAAATGATTTATAGCTTTGGAAATTATAAAATGCCAGCTTTGCTATTATGTGGAAATTTCAGAAAAATGAAGAATTACCATTAGAGTAAGCTTCAGGTAGCCCACCTCTTGCAGTACCTTGTAAAACTGAGAGACAGTAATACATGTCTCAATAATTTACATTTCCCCTTGAATTTTCATATGCAGACATTTCCACCTCTGTTAGTCTGGGCTTTCTTGTCAGTGATGTCCATTTAGACTATGTCCAGAATGACTTACCAAAGTTGGTATTTTAGTTTTGACTCAAGTATTTTGACTCAACTGACTGATCAGTTAAGAGAAGGCTTTGATTTTATTTTTCCACAGACTTTGTCAAACAAATTGAGTAAATCAATTGCATGTTATAACATTGTGTTACATGGCTTTTAGTAGTCAGTTCTGGAATTCTTTAAAGTTGTGACTACTCACTGTAGTTTAAACTATGTGGAAACAAAGGCACAAAGTAAGATCCTCTTCCCATGGCAGCCAGTGGTCTCCCAAGCCACTAGCAGGAATAAAGGTTTTTGATATTTTGCATTTGTATTGAATTTATTTATTGATAACTTTACATGTGCAAGAAGCACTGATGATCAAGTCTGGAATTCTATAGAAATGGTGGAACAATAAATTTATCATCAAGCCCAAGACTTGAGTCCACTGAACCATTACATTTTAAATCAGTCCACAGGCTATGGATGAAAAGCTAATAATTTTAACTTCCTTTTATCATAAGAATCTAAAGTATATCTCATCTAGAATAAAAGTATTTGTTTTTATGCAAATAGACTAATTTTAGTTTAGAGCAGGACTTGGGCTATATATAGACACCATAATAATTTAAATGTTCTCTTTTCAATCAAATGCTTTTCTCTTTTTATTCCTGAGATAATGCTAGATACTACACTAAATCTTTCAGACCAAGTGTCACTATTTAGGTGTTTGGAAATGAATATTGACTCCGGTTAAAATAGAAAATATATCTTCTGAATATTATATTATCTTGAATAAGAGAGACAAATGTATTGCACCAACTAAAATACAAACATCTTTACAAATAAACTTTATGATGAAGCTAAAATACATAAAGGGAAGTGAAAAATACAGTTTCATGCATTTTATGTTTTTCAGTGATTCTAAATAGAAATGAGAGGAAAAAAGGACATACTCACCGGAAATTTTCTTTTAGCAATCATGCCTTGGTTAAACCTCATTGGCTATGATGCTTTCACTGCAGAGTTTGGAAATATTCTTTGAATTACATTCATTTATGTTTTTATTTAGAAACAATTGCAGACAGACAATAAGTTTCAAAAAGAATACAGAAAAATCTTGTGTTTCCTTCAACTAGTTTCTCCAATGGCAATATCTTATATAATTATAATATAATATGAAAGTCAAAAATTTACATTGCTATAACCATAGACCTTATTCATATTTCACCAGTTTTACCTACAACCATTAGTGTGTATGTCTCTGTGTGTATTTTTCTATGGAATTATATCACATGTATAGATTTGTGTAACCACCACTGCAAATCTATACATGTTCCACCACCACAGAGTTCTCTCCTATTACTCCCTTATTGTCTATCCCCACCCCATGATCCCTGACTTCTGAGAACCACTAATCTGTTTTCCATCTCTATAATTCCATCATTCTAAGAATATTCTAAAAATGGAATCATACATTATGTGACTTTTTGAGATTAGCGTTTATTTCACTCAGCATAATTCTCTTAATATTCATCCAAATTGTTGCTGAGTAGTTGTGTAATCATTCGTCCATTGTAGGACATCTTGTTTCCAACTTTTCCATGTTATTAATAAAGCTTATATGAACACCTATGTATAGGTGTTTATGTAATATAACTTTCATTTCTCTAGGACAAATGCCAAAAGTGCAATTGCTGGGTCACATAATAAGTGAATGTCTAGATTACAACAAACTGCCAAATTGTCATTCAGAGTAGCTGGGCCGTTTTTATACTCCCACCAGCAATATATGAGTGGTCCATTTTCCGCATCCTTGACAGCATTTTCTGTTGTCCTTTTTTTTTTTTTTAATTTAGCTGCTCTCATAGGTGTGTGTAGTGACATCATTATTGTTTTAATTTGCATTTCTCTAATGACTAGTGATATTGAGCCCTTTGACTGTATATCCTTTTTGTTGAAACATCTCTTCATGTCTTATCCCCATTTTCTAACTGGCTTGCTTGTTTTCATATTGCTGAAATTTGAGAGTTCTTTATATATTCTAGATACAAATACAGTAGGCAGAGAGAACTCCCATCAAAAGCAGGCCAACACCAAGACATATTGTAGTAAAATTTGCAAAATATGGAGATAATAAAAAACTCCTAAAAGCACCAAGGGAAAAGAAATCCCTAACTTATAGGGGAAGACAAATAAGGTTAGCAGCAGATATCTCCACAGAAACTTACAAGGCCAGAAGACAGTGGTATGGTATATTCAATGTGTTGAATGGGAAAAATCTGGAGCCAAGAATACTTCATCCAGGAAGGCTGTCCCTCAGAATACATGCAGAGATAAAGATTTTCCCAGACAAACAAACAAACAAACAAAATAAATAAAAGAGTTCATGACCACTCAATCAGCCCTGCAAGAACCGTTAAAGGCAAATCTTTGAGTGGTAAGAAAAGACAAAAAGCAAAGACTAGAAAGAATCAGAGAAAATCTCCAGAAACACTGACTTTGCAGGTAATACAATAACACTAGATTCATATCTATCAATAATCACTCTGAATGTAAATGGATTAAATGCACCAATCAAAAGACATAAGGTATCAGAAAAATAATTTAAAAAGACCCATCTATATACTACTTACAGAAGATTCATTTTACACAACTCCAGAATGAAAGTGAGGGGATAGATAACCATTTATCATGCTAATGTACATCAAAAGAAACCCAGAATACCAATACTTATATTAAGCAAATTAGATTTTAAACCAAAGACTGTAACAAGAGTTGAAGAAGGGCTCTGTATCATAATAAAGGGGTCTATCCAATGAGAAAATTTAACAATTGTAAATATTTATGCTCCCAACCTGGGAGCACTGAAATATATAAATCAATTAATAACAAACATAAAGGAACTCATTGATAATAATACAATAATAGTAGGGAATTTTAACTCCCCACTTACACCAATGGAGGATCATCGAAGCAGAAAATCAAAAAGGAAAAATGACTTTGAATGACACACTGGACCAGATCACCTTAACAGATACATTCAGAACATTTCATCTTAAAACAGTAGAACACACAGTATTTTTGAGTGCACACAGGACATTCTCTAAAATAGATCACACACTGGGTCACAAATCATGCCTTAACAATACAAAAAGATTGAAGTCATACCATGCTTATTTTTGGACCACAGTGGTGTAAAACTTGAAGTCAACCACAAGAAAAAAATTTGGGAAGACCACAAATATATACAGGGTAAAGAATGTTCTACTAAAGAATGAGTTGGTTTACCAAGATATTAAAGAAAAAAATCAAAAAGTACATGGAAAGAAATGAAAATGAAAATGAAAATATGATGGCCCAAAATATTTGGGATGCAGCAAAAGTGGACCAAAGAGGGAAGTATACAGCAATATATGCTTACCTCAGGAAGCAAGAAAAATCTCAAGCACACAACATAACATTTCACCTAAAGAAGCTAGAAAAGGAAAGCAAATGAAACCTAAAGCCATCAGAAGAAAGGAAATAATAAAGATTAGAGCAGAAATAAATGTTATGAAAAAAACTCCAGCAAAACAGATCAGTGAAACTAGGAGTTGGTTCTCTGAAGGAATTAATAAAATGGTAAGCCCCTAGCCAGACTTACAAGGAAAAGAGAAAGGATCCAAATAAATGAAATCACAAAGGAGAGAGGAGAGTTGACAACCAACAACACAGAAATACAAACAATTATAAAGGAATATTATGAAAAATTAGTTGCCAACAAACTGAGCAACTGGGAAGAAATGGATAAATTCCTAGAAACCTATAAACTACAAAGCTGAAGCGAGAAGAAATACAAAAGCTGAACAGACCCATAACCAGCAAAGAAATTGAATGAATAATCACAAATCTCCCAACAAACAAAAGTCCAGGGACAGATGGCTTCCTAACAGAATTCATCCAAACATTTAAAGAATAGTTAATACACATTCTTCTCAAACAATTCCAAATAGGAGAAATGGAAAGAATACTTCCAAATTCATTCTATGAGGCCAGCATTACAATGATTCCAAAACCAAAGACCCAACTAAAGAAGAGAATAACAGGCCAATATCCCTGAATGAACATGGAAGCAAAAATTCTCAACAAGATACTAGGAAATCAAATCCAACCATACATTAAAAGAACTATTCACAGCAACCAAGTGGGATTTATTCCTGGGAAGCAAGAGTGGTTCACTATTGACAAATCAATCAATGTGATACATGTAAATAAAAGAAAGACTAAGAACCATATGATCCTGGGGGGTAGTTAAGGTGGCAGAGGAATAGGGGACCCCTTTTTTACCCGGTCCCGTGAGTCGAGTTGGATGTGTACCAGACCAGCCTGATCATCCACGGAATCAGCCTGAGATGCAGGAAGATACATCTGGATCTCTACAAATGAACATCTCCAGCACTGAATATTGAGGTACAAAGCAGGGAGCCGTGAAACTGTGAACAGATATCGGAAGATAAATGGCATTTGGGCGCCAGGAAGCGGTAGCCACCTGCACGGGGAAGCGGGCAGACTCGTGAACCGGCACCCACGAGAGAGCAGACTGAGACTGTGAGCCGGGGAACGCGCACGACCAGACTGAAACGGAACTCCGGTGTGCTCTCTGGAACCAGACTGAAACTGGGAGTTCTGGGAGCGCGCGGGGGAAGCTGGGAGCTGGCGGTGTTAGAAACACAAAGGATAGAGAAACGCTGGCCCTGGAAATGAGGGCTGGGACACCGGCTGTGCGGCGCACATCCTGGGATGCTGCAGGGTTGAGCAGCACCAACAGTAACAGAGTTAAAGTGGCCAGAACATCAGTGGAGAATGGTCCGCGATCCCCCTGTTCTGAGACAGAGGCTGAGATTCGGCCACTGCTGCTCTGACTCTCAGAAGAGGCATAACAAACCGCCTGGGAAAGCCGCTAGAGAACAAAAGCCTGGAAATACTGGGTCACAGTGTGCCCATCCCCATGCCCCCTCCCAGGGGACACAGAGACTCTACCCAAACAGGGTTGCCTGAGTATCGGCGCAGCAGGCCCTTCCTCCAGAGGCAGGCTGAAAAATCAAGAAGCCTGCATCCCTAAAATCCCTATAAAACAAGGGCACACGGCCAGGGTCCTGGTCAATAATTTGGGCTCTGGACAACCCCGCACCCTCGCCTCATCAGAATGACAAGAAGGAGAAATCCCCCCCCAGCAAAGAAAAGACAATGAGTCTGTGGCCTCCGCCACAAAACTAATGGATATGGATATAACCAAATTATCAGAAATGGAATTCAGAGTAACAATGCTCAAGATGATGTGTAGACTTGAAAAAAATATTAACAAAAATGTTAATAAGAATGTAGAATATCTAAGGGCAGAAATGAGAGTGAACCTGGCAGAAATTAAAAATTCTATGAGCCAAATACGGTCAAAGCTAGAGGCTCTGACGGCCAGGGTGAATGAGGCAGAAGAACGTATCAGCAAATTGGAAAATGGGTTAGTAGAAGAAAAAGCTAAAATAGAACCCGGACTCAAAAAAATCCACGCTCAGGAATGTAGGTTACGGTAGATTACTGACTCAATGAAACGTTCAGATGTCAGAATCATCAGCATCCCCGAGGGGGTGGAGAAAAACAGAGGACTAGAAGAGATATTTGAACAAATTGTAGCTGACAACTTCCATAATCTAGCAAGGGAAACAAATATTCGTGTCCAAGAGGCAGAGAGGACCCTCCCAAGCTCAACCATGACAAACCTACGCCATGTCATGTCATAGTGCAATTCACAAATATTAGATCCAAGGATACAGTATTGAAAGTGGCCAGGGCAAAGAAATTTCTCACGTACCAAGGCAAAGGTATCAGAATTACGTCAGACCTGTCTACACAGACCTGGAATGAGAACAAGGGTTGGGGGGGCATTTGTAAAGCTCTTTCAGAGAAAAACATGCAGCCATGGATCCTTTAACCAGCAAGGCTGTCATTCAGAATTGATGGAGAACTAAAGACCTTACAGAATCACCAGTCACTGACCAATTTCATAACCACGAAACCAGCCTACAGGAGATATTAAGGAGCATTCTATAAAAGTAAAAAGGCCCCAAGAGTGATACAGAACAGAAAGTCACAATCTATAGAAACAAAGACTTTACTGGCAACATGGCATCATTAAAATCATATCTCTCAATAATCAGTCTCAATGTAAATGGCTTAAATGCTACCATAAAATGCCACAGGGTTGCAGATTGGATAAAAAAAAAAAACATGACCCATCCATTTGCTGTCTGCAAAAGACTCATTTTGAAACTAAAGATACAACCAGACTGAAAGTAAAGGGATGGAATACCATCTTTCATGCCAATGGACCTCAAAATAAAGCTGAGGTATCAATTCTCATATCAGACAGATTGGATTTTAAACTAAAGACTATAGTTAGAGAACCAGAAGGGCACTATATTATTCTTAAAGGATGTATCCAACAAGTGGATATGACAATTATAAATATATATGCACCCAAGAGGGGAGCAACAAGATACACAAGGCAATTCTTAACCACAATAAAGAGACATATAGATAAAAATACACTAATAGTAGGGGACCTCAACACTCCACTATCAGCAATAGACAGATCACCTAGGCAAGAAATCAGCAAAGAAAAAAGGGCTTTGAATGCCATACTTGATGAGTTGGAACTCATAGATATATGTAGAACACTACAACCCAGAACCAGAGAATACTCATTCTATTGTAATGCCCATGGAAAATTCTCAAGAATAGACCATGTTCTGGGTCACAAAACAGGTCTCAACAGATACCAAAAGACTGAAATTATTCCCTGCATATTCTCAGACCACAGCGCTCTGAACATGGAAATCAACCACAAGGAAAAATTTGGAAGAAACTCAAATACTTGGAGACTAAGAACCATCCTGCTCAAGAATGACTCGATACACCAGGAAATCAAAACCAATTTAAACAATTTATGCAGAACAATGAGAATAAAAACACAGCAGTCCAAAACCTATGGGATACTGCAAAGGCAGTCCTAAGGGGGAAATACATAGCCATCCAAGCCTCACTCAAAAGAATAGTAAAATCTAAAATGCAGTTTTTATATTCTCACCTCAAGAAGCTGGAACAGCAACAGAGGGACAGGCCTAATCCATGCACAAGGAAGCAGGTGACCAAGATTAGAGCAGAAATCAATGAATTAGAAACCAGGAGTACAGTAGAGCAGATCAACAGAACTAGAAGCTGGTTCTTTGAGAGAATCAATAAAATTGTCATACCACTGACAAGACTTATCCAAAAGAATAGAGAAAGGACCCAAATTAATAAAATTATGAATGAAAAAGGAGAGGTCACAACCAACACCAATGAAATTGGAAGGATTATTAGACACTTTTATCAACAGCTATATGCCAATAAATTAAGCAATCTGGAAGAGATGGAGGCTTTCCTGGAAACCTATAAACTACCAAGACTGAAGCAGGAAGAAATTGATTTTTTAAACAGGCAAATTAATTATGAAGAGATTGAGTCAGTGATAAACAACCGTCCAAAATACAAAACTCCGGGAAATTCTACCAAACATTCAAAGAAGAAATAATACCTATTCTCCCAAAGCTATTTCAAAAAATAGAAACAGAAGGAAAGCTACCAAACTCATTCTATGAGGCCAGTATTACCTTGATCCCCAAACCAGGCAAAGACCCAATCAAAAAGGAGAATTACAGACTGATGTCCCTAATGAATATGGACGCCAAAATCCTCAACAAGATCCTGGCTAATAGAATCCAACAGTACATTAAAAGGATTATCCATCATGACCAAGTAGGATTCATCCCTGGGATGCAAGCGTGGTTCGACATTCGCAAATCAATCAGCGTGATAGATTATATTAACAAGAAAAGACTCAGGAACCATATGCTCCTCTCATTTGATGCAGAAAAAGCATTTGACAAAATACACCATCCTTTCCTTATTAAAACCCTTTAGAGTGTAGGTATAGAGGGTACACTCCTCAATCTCATAAAAACCATCTATGAAAAGCCTACAACAAATATCATTCTCAATGGGGACAAGCTGGAAGCCTTTCCCTTAAGATCAGGAACACAACAAGGATGCCTAGTCTAGCCACTATTATTGAACATAGTACTAGAAGTCCTTGGAACAGCAATCAGACAACAAAAAGGGATAAAAGGTATCCAAATCTACAAAGAAGAAGTCAAAATGTCTCTCTTCGCAGATGACATGATACTCTATATGGAAAACCCTAAAGAATCCACGCCCAAACAATTAGAAATTATAAAGCAATTCAGTAATGTGCCGAGGTAGAAAAATCAATGCTCAGAAATCATTTGCATTTCTATATACGAATAATGAGACTGAAGAAAGAGAAATTAGGGAATCCATTCCATTTACAATAGCACCAAATACCATACGTTACCTTGGAATTAACTTAACCAGAGGCGTAACGGATTTATATTCGAGAAACTATAAATCACTCTTGAAAGACATTGAGGAAGACACAAAAAGATGGAAAAATATTCCATGCTCATGGATTGGAAGAATTAACATAGTTAAAATGTCCATGCTACCCAGAGCAATCTACACTTTCAATGATATCCCAATCAAAATACCGATGATATTTTTAAAAGAACTGGAACAAATAGTTCTTAAATTTGTGTGGAACCAGAAAAGGCCCCGAATCGCCAATTAACTGTTGAAAAGGAAAAACAAAGCTGGGGGCATCACAATGCCGTATTTTGAGCTGTACTACAAAGCTGTGATCACAAAGACAGCATGGTACTGGCACAAAAACAGACACATAGACCAATGGAACAGAATAGAGAACCCATAAATGGACCCTTGGCTCTTTGGGTGACTAATCTTTGATAAAACAGGAAAAAACATCTGTGGAAAAAAGACAGTCTCTTCAATAATTGGTGCTGGGAAAATTGGACAGCTACATGCAAAAGAATGAAACTTGACCACTCTCTCACACCATACACAAAGATAAACTCCAAATGGATGAAAGACCTCGATGTGAAACAGGAATCCATCAAAATCCTAGAGGAGAGCATAGGCAGCAACCTCTACGACCTCGGTCAAAGGAACCTTTTTCATGACACATCTCCAAAGGCAAGAGAAAAAAAAAAAGAAAAAATGAACTTGTCGGACTTCATCAAGATAAAAAGCTTCTGCACAGTCAAGGAAACAGTCAAAAAAACTACAAGGCTGCCCACGGAATGGGAGAAGATATTTGCAAATGATGCTACAGATAAACGACTGGTATCCAAGATGTACAAAGTACTTCTCATACTCAATACAGGAGAAACAAATAAACAAATCATAAAATGGGCAGAAGATATGAATAGACACTTTTTCAATGAAGATGTACAAATGGCTAACAGACAGATGAAAAAATGTTCAAATCATTAGCCATCAGGGAAATTCAAATCAAAACCACACTAAGATACCACCTTACGCCAGTTAGAATGGCAAAAATTGACAAGGCAAGAAACAACTATTGCTGGAGAGGATGCAGAGAAAGGGGATCCCTCTTACACTGTTGGTGGGAATGCAAGTTGGTACAGCCACTCAGGAAAACAGTGTGGAGGTCCCTTAAAAAGTTAAAAATTGAGCTACTCTATGACCCAGCCATTGGACTACTGAGTATTTACCCCCAAAGATCCAGACATAGTGAGGAGATGGGCCATATGCACCCCAATGTTCATAGCAGCGTTGTCCACAATAGCTAAATCGTGGAAGGAACCAAGATGCCCTTTAACAGATAACTGGATTAAGAAGTTGTGGTCCATATATACAATGGAATATTACTCAGCTATCAGAAAGAACGATTTCTCAACATTTGCTGCACCATGGATGGCACTGGAGGAGATAATGCTAAGTGAAATAAGTCAAGCAGAGAAAGACAATTATCATATGATTTCTCTCATCTATGGAACATAAGAACTAGGAAGATTGGTAGGCGAAGAAAGGTATAAAGAAAGGGGGGTAATCAGAGGGGGGAATGAAGCATGAGAGACTGTGGACTATGAGAAACAAACTGAGGGCTTCAGAGGGGAGGGGGGTGGGGGAATGGGATAGGCTGGTGATGGGTAGTAAGGAGGGCACGTATTGCATGGTGCACTGGGTGTTATACGGAACTAATGAATCATCGAACATTACATCAGAAACCAGGGATGTACTGCATGGTGACTAACATAATATAATAAAAAAACATTAAAATAAAAAAATAAAAGGGGTAATATTAATTTCTGCATTGTTAAAGACTAATGCAAAGTATTTATTTTTTGAGTTATCCCTTATAAACCTGAAGGAAAATTTTGTATAATGAACCTGCTTGTCCTGCTAATTCTCTGGCTGTTTTTGTCTGATGTTTTATAACAGTTGTTTATTTTAATGCTGGTGTGTTGTTGTTGTTGTTGTTGCTTATCCCAAAGGCCAAACTGACAGATCTTTTCAATCTTTTTGTGATTATACAATTGAGAATTTCTAGTTCAAAAAAATAACCATATGATCCTCTCAATGGATGCAGAAAAAGCATTTGACAAAGCACAACATTTATTTTTGGTAAAAACCTTCAAGAAAGTAAGGATAGAGGAAATGTAGTACAACATCGTAAAGGCCATATACAAAAAACACACAGGTAATATCATCCTCAATAGGGGAAAACAGAGCTTTTCCTGTATGGTCAGGAACAAGAAATGGATGCCACTGTCGTCATCACTGTTATTAAACATAATACTGGAAGTCCTAGCTTCAGTAATCACACAACAAAAAGAAATAAAAGGCATCCAAATCAGCAAGGAAAAAGTCAAAAATTCACTTTTCATAGATGGCATGATACTCCATGTAGAAAACACAAAAGACTCCACCAAAAAGTTACTGGAAGTGTTACACAGATACAGAAAATTCACAGGAAACAAAATCGATGTACAGAAAACTTATGCATTTTATACACCAATCATGAAGCAGCAGAAAGATAAATTGATGAATCAATCCCATTTTCAGTTGCACCACAACCATAAGATACCTAGGAATAAACCTAACCAAAGAGGTAAAGATCTCTATTCTGAACACTATAAAAAAAACTTATGAAAGAAATTGGAGATGACACGAAGAAATGGAAAAATATTCCATGCTTGTAGATTGGAAGAACAAGTATTGTTAATATGTCTATACTACCCAAAACTATCTACACATTTAATGCAATCCCTGTCAAAATACCACCAGTATTTTTCACAGAGCTAGAACAAATAATCCTAAATTTTGTATGGAACCACAAAAGTCCCTGAATAGCCAAAGCAGTCTTGAAAAAGAAAAGCAAAGCTGGAGGCATCAGAATTCTGGACTTCAAGCTATATTACAAAGCTGTGGTCATCTGCTGCACTATGGTACTGGCACAAAAACAAAAACATAGATCAATGGAACAGAATAGAAAATCCAGTAATGCACTCCTAGAAAAGACCACAGGCAATAACTTCTCTGACATCTACTGAAGCAAGTTTTTTTTCTAAATAAGGCCCCTGTGGCAAGGGAAACGAAAGCCGAAATGAACTACTGGGACTTCTTCAAGGTAAAAATCTTCTGCAGAGTGAAGGAAACCATCAACAAAACTAAAAGGCAGCCTACAGAATTGGAGACAACATTTGAAAATGACATATCTGATAAAAGGTTAGTATTCAAAATCTATAAAGAACTTATCAAACTAAACACCCAAAAAACAAATAATCCAGTTAAGAAATGGCAGAGCATATGAATAGATATTTTTTTTCTAAAGAAGACATACAAATAACTAACAGACACATATAAAGATGCTCAGTATCACTCATCATCAAGGAAATACAAATCAAAACCACGATGAAGGCTGCCTGGGGGGCTTAGTTGATAAGCATCTGTCTGCCTTTGACTCAGGTCATGATCTCAGGGTCTTGAGATTGAGCCCTGCATCAGGCTCCCTGCTCAGTAGGGAGTATGCTTCTGCCTCTTCCTCTCCCTCTGTGCATTCCTGTTCTCTCTCTCTCTCAAAAAGATAAATAAGATCTTAAAAAAAAAAAAAAACCACGATGAGATACCACCTCACACGTGTCAGAATGTCTAAAATTAACCACACAGGAAACAACAGATGTTGGTGAGGATGCAAAGAAAGACGAACCCTCTTACACTCTTGGTGGGAATGTAAGCTGGTGCAGTCAGTCTGGGAAACAGTATGGAGGTTCCTTAGAAAGTTAAAAATAGAATTACCCTAAGACCCAGCAATTTCCCTACTATATATTTACCCAAAGAATACAAAAATACTGATCAAAGGGGCATGCATATGCACCCTGATGTATACATATACACAATATGTGTGTGTGTGCGTGCTATACACAGACACACATATATGTATATATACACACACATATATATGCACACACACTATATATATATATACACACATATATATACAAATACATACATATATGTCTATTAGTCAGCCATAAAAAGGAATGAGATCTTGCCATATGCAATGACATCGATGGAGATAGGCTGTATTATGCTAAGTGAAATAAGTCAGTCAGAGAAAGACAAATACCATTTTATTTCACTCATATGTAGAGTTTAAGAAACAAAACAGACAAACATACGGAAAGTAAAAAGAAAGAGAGAGAGAGAGAGAGAGGCAAACTATAATAGACTCTTAACAATAGAGAAGAAACTGAGGGTTCCTGGAGGGGAAGTAGGTGGGGGGATGCACTAAATTGACGATGGGTATTAAGGAGGGTACTTGTGATGATCACTAGGTGTTATATGTAAGTGATGAACCACTAAATTCTACTCCTGAAACCAATATTACACTACATGTTAACTAGAATTTAAATAAAAACTTGAAACATTTAAATAAATAAATAAATAAATAAATAAATAAATAAATATAAATTGCTTTTCCTTCAGTAAGTAATTGGTTGTTATCCTCTGACTACTTCCAAGATTTTCTTTGTCATTAGTTTTAAAGTTTGACTTTGATGTGTCTGGTGAAGATTTCTTTGGATATATTCTTTTTGGAATTTACTCAGAGTCTTGAATCTGTTGGTTTATGTTTTGAGAAATTTGGGAGGTTTTCAGACCTTATTTCTTTGAGTAGCTTTTTAGCCTTGCTTTCTTTCTTCTTCCCTGAGAGCCCAATGACACAAATGTTGGGTCTTTGATACAGTCCCAGATACTTGGGAGTCATTCTTAAGCTACCCATTCCTACCTTTTGGCTAGAGAAAACTTGCTTTTCTTGGGGAGTGTGTGTGTGTGTGTTTGTGTGTGTGTGGCTCATTCTTTTGCTGTTGTTTGTTTTTTTTTTAAGTGAACTTTCTCCCTCTTTTTCAGATTAGGTAATTTCTATTTTTCTCTCTTGAAATCCACTGATTATTTCCTCTAACCTCTCCATTATTTCCATTGAGCATATCCATTGAGTTTTGGTTATTGTGTTTTTAGTAGTGAAATATTCACTTGCTGCCTCTTGAATTTCTTTTTTTTGCTCTTTCTGTTTCTTACTGATATTTTCTATTCTTTCATGTATCTTTGTAATTGTTTATTGAAGCATTTTTTTATAATTACCACTTTAAAATCCTTTTAAGAAAGTTATAATATCTGTGAAATCTTAGTGTTGGTGATTGTTCATTGTCATTTGTCATTCAAGTTGAGATATTCTGGGTTTCTTGATTTTACAAGTTAATTTTTGTAATTGTCACCTGGAAAATTTAAGTATTATGAGACTCTGGATCTTATTTAAATCTTGAATTTCCTTTGACCTCTGTTGACACAGCTCTGGTGGACTAATGCAGGCAAGTCTGCATCATTTTTACCAAGTGTGGTTGGGAGTCCAGATTCTCCACTTTGTTTCCATTGATACTCTGGGATAAAATGGTACTAAGTTACGTTGGGTGGGTGAAGGAGTTAAGGCTCTTCATTCTATTGATACCACGCTGTCTGGAAGGGGTTACCACTCTCCCATATGGCCTTGCCTCACACTGCTGGAGCAGGTAGCTTCATTCCCACTTGGCAGTGGTGACAGTCTTGATTTTCCGGTATCTTTTGTCTGATACCACCCCAGGTAGGAAGGTGAAAGGTACTGGTTAGAAGATGGAAGTCTAAGCTTTCCATGTAGTCTCCACTGACACTGTATGTTTGTAGGGGCTGGGTGGTCTCATTACTGCTAAGCATGCCTGAATCTCCACTGAACCTTCTTCTCTGACACCATCCTTGCTGCGTAGAGAGGGGAAAGAGTTTGAAAGCCCTTGGCACAACTCATTACAGCCTGGCAAGGGTGAAGGTTAAGTTTTCCACTTGGCCTTTGCTGGTATGGTCGGGATGGGACTATAGGTTTTTCTAGAATATTTGTTTGAAGTAAAGTAGCTGTCTAAGTTTTTAGTATTGCTAAACTACCCATTCCTGATCTTTTGGTTAGAGAAAACTTGCTTTTCTTGGGGATTGTGTGTGTGTGTGCATGAACACTTGCATGTGCATGCCAATTGGTGTTTCTGAACTGCTATCTTTTCTATTATTCAGTCAGGGATAGATGAGACACAAGGAAAGGTCAGGGATATCACTTTTGTGTTATTCTCTAGCTTCCACTGTCACTAACTGACTTCTTTACTCTGTACTTTTTCTGAGTGTTCTTATGTTTTATACAGAAAATGTCCCGAGGTTTTAGTGGTACTTAGAGGGAGGAATAGGAAAAAATACTTATCTACTCCATCTTTTGGAGGCAGAAGTCTACCTTTCCTTCATTTTTTTAAACAAAATTGAGATGCACCATGTATATAACAGAGATCACCCATTTAAAGTGTGAAATTTAGTGTTTTTTATTATATTATCAAGGTTCTGCAAACTTCACTACTATCTAAGAACATATTCATAAACCAAAACAAACAAACAAAACAATCTATTGTACCTATTAATTGTCACTGCCCATCCCCCTTCCCTCAACCTCTGGAAACCACTAATCTGATATTTATCTATGGATTTGCCTAATCTGGATATTTAAAATGGACTGATCCAATATGTGCCCTTTTGTGTCTCACTTCTTTCACTTATATGATTTCAAGGTTCATCTGTGATGTAGAATGAATCATTACTTTATTTCTTTTTTATCTCTTAATATTATTCTAGTCTATGGATATACTACATTTTGTTTATCCATTCATCAGTAGATGGACATTTGGAATGTTTTCATTTTTTGGCTATTATATATAATACTACTATAAATGTTTGTGTAATTTTTTGTATTCATTTATATTTTTATTTCTCTTGTGTACATACTTATGAGTAGAATTGCTGGGTCATAAGAGTAGAATAGCTGGGTCATATGGTAACCTTCCATTTAATCACTTCTGGAACTGCCACACTGTTTTCCAAGGTGGCTATTGAATTTTATATTCCTACCAGCAATGTAAGGGTTCCAGTTTTCCCCTATCCTTTTGAATACTTATTATTATTTTCCTTTTTGGTTATAGCCATTCTAGTGGATATGAAGTATTAACCTTTGGTTTTCATTTTCATTCCTTGATGAATAATGACTTGGGGCATCTTTTGAGGAATTTATTATCCACTTGCATATCTTTTCTGGAGAAATATCTATTTAAATACTTTTTCCATTTTTAAATTGAAACGTTTGGATTTTTTTGTTTCCAACTTTTAATTTTGATTTGTTAAAAATGTTAACCATAGAGTTGAGGGTCCCTTTCTGGAGTGTCTATTCTGTTCCACTGGTCTATGTATCTGGGTTTTTTTTGCCAATACCATGTCATCTTGGTGATCACAGGTTTGTAATATAGCTTGAAGTCAGGCATTGTGGTGCCCCCTGTTTTGTTTTTCTTTTTCAAAATTTCCATGCAAAGGGTCTTTTTTGGTTCCATAAAAATTTTAGGATTATTTGTTCAGGCTCCTAGAAAAATGCGAATGGTATTTTAATAGGAATAGCATTGAAAGTGTAGATTGCTCTGGGCAGGGTGGACATTTTAACAATGTTTATTCTTCCAATGCATGAGCATGGAATGTTTTTCCATCTTTTTGTGTCTTCCTCAATTTCTTTCATAAGGTTCTGTAGTTTCTAGGGTATAGATCTTTTACATCTTTGGTTAGGTTTATGCCTAGGTATTTTATGGTTTTTGGTGCTATTGTAAATGGAATCAATTCCTTAATTTCTCTTTGTACACTTAACGTTGTTAATTTATAGAAAAGAACTAATTTCTGTGCATTGATTTTGTATACTGCTACATTGCTGAATTGTTGAATGAGTTCTAGTAATTTGGGGGTGGAGTCTTCTGGATTTTCCACATAAAGTATCATGTCATCTGTGAAGAGAGAGTTTGACTTCTCTGCCAATTTGAATGCCTTTTATTTCTTTTTGTTGTCTGATTGTTGATGCTAGGACTTCTAGCACTATGTTGAACAATAGTGGTGAGAGTGGGCACCCCTGTCGTGCTCCTGACCTTAAGGGAAAAGCTGAGAGCTTTTCCCCATTGAGAATGATAGTCACTGTGGACTTTTCATAGATGGTTTTTATGATATTGAGGAATGTCCCCTCCATCCCTACATTCTGAAGAGTTTTAATCAGGAAAAGATGTGTTTTGTTAAATGCTTTTTCTTCATCAGTTGAGAGGATCATATCATTCTTGTCTTTTCTTTTATTAATGTGATCTAGCAGGTTGATTGATGTACAAATGGTGAACCACCCTTACATCCCAGGAATAAATCCCACTTGGTTGTGGTGATTAATCCTTTTAATGTACTGTTGGATTCTATTGGCTAGGATCTTGTTGAGTATTTTGGCACCCATGTTCAATAGGGATATTGGTATGTAATTATTCTTTGTGATGGGGTCTTTGCCTGGTTTTGGGATCAGGGTAATGCTGGCCTCATAGAATGAGTTTGGAAGTTGTCCTTCTGTTTCTATTTTTTGAAACAGCTTCAGTAAATCAGTATGATTTCTTCTTTAAATGTTTGGATGAATTCCCCTGGGAAGCCACCTGGCCCTCAACTCTTGTTTTTTGGGCGGTTTTTGATTACTGCTTCAATTTCGTTACTGGCTATTGGACTATTCAGATTGTCTATTTCTTCCTGTTTCAGTCGGTAGTTTGTAAGTTTCCATAAAGGCATCCATTTCTTCCACATTGCTTAATGTGTTGGCAAACAGTTGCTGGTAATAATTTCTAATAAATGCTTCTATTTCCTTGGTGTTAGTCATGATCTTTCCCCTTTCATTAATGATTTTATTGATTTGGGTCCTTTCTCCTTTCTCTTGGATAAGTCTGGCTGGAGGTTTATCGATTTTATTAATTCTTTCAAAGAACCAGCTCCTAGTTTCATTGATCTAGTCTACTTTTTTTCTGGCTTCTATTTCATTGGTCTCTGGTCTAATCCTTATTATTTCTCATCTCTTGCTTGGTTTAGGTTTTATTTGCTGTTCTTTCTCCAGCTCCTTTAGGTGTAAGGTTAGCTTGTGCATTTGGGATTCTTCTAATTTTCTGAGAGAGGCTTGGAAGGCTATGTATTTCCCTCTTAGGATCACCTTTGCAGTATCCCATAGGTTTTGGACCACTGTTTTCCATTCTTATTAGCTTCTATGAATTGTTTAAGTTCTTTTTAGTTTCCTGGTTGACCCAATCATTCTTTAGCAGGATGTTCTTTAACTTCTAAGTGCTTGAATTCCTTCCAAATTTTTTTCTTGTGACTGAGTTCATTTCAAGGCATTGTGGTCTGATAACATATGGGGAATAATCTCAATCTTTTGGTATTGGCTGAGACCTGATTTTTGACCCAGTATGTAGTGTATTTTGGAGAAAATTCCATGTGCATTCGAGAAGAATGAGTATTCTGTTGTTTTAGAGTGGAATGTTCTGTATATATCTACGAATGTGTCATTCAAAGCTCTTGTTTCTTTATTGATCTTCTGCTTAGATGATCTCTCCACTGCTGAGAGTGGAATGTTAAGATCTCCTATTAATGTATTATTATCAATATGATTTTTTATTTTGGTTAAAGCTAGCTTATGTAGTTGGCTGCTCCCATGTTGGGGGCATAGATACTTACAATTGTTAGCTTTTCTTGTTGGAAAGACACTTTAAATATGATATAGTGTTCCTCTACATCTCCTACTATATTATTTGGTTTAAAATCTAATTTGTCTGATATGAGAATTGCAACCCCAGCTTTCTTTTGAGGTCCATTGGCATGATAAATGGTTCTCCATCCCCTCATTTTCAATATGGAGGTGACTTTAGGTTCAAAATGAGTATCTTGTAGACAACAAATGGATGGGTCCTGTCTTTGTATCTAATCTGCAACCCTGTGCCATTTCATGGGAGCATTTAGGCCATTCACATTGAGAGTAACTACTGAAAGATATGTATTTAGTGTCATCTTATTGCCTGTAAATCCCCTGTTTCTATAGATTGTCTTTGTAAGTTTCTGGTCTATATTACTCTTGGGGTCTTTCTTCTTTTATATAATCCCCCTTGCAGGACTGGATTGGTGGTCACATATTCTTTCAGTTTCTGCCAGTTCTGGAAGCTCTTTGTCTCTCCGCCCATTCTGAATGACAGCCTTGCTGGATAAGTACCCTTGACTGCATGTTCTTCTCATTTAGTACCCTGAATATATCTTGCAAGCCCTTTCTGGCTTGCCAGGTCTCTGTGGACAGATCTGATGTTATTCTGATGTTCCTCCCTCTATCCTTAAGAAATCTCTTCCCACTAGCAGCTCTCAGCATAGCTCCCTTGGCTGTAAGATTAGCAAGGGTTACTATATATGCAATGGTGTTGGCCTATTTTTATTGGTCTTTGAAGGTTTCCTCTCTGCCTCTTGGACACAAATGCTTGTTTCCTTCCCAGATTAGGGAAGTTCTCAGCTATGATTTGCTCAAATATCTCTTCTAGTCCTCTCTCTCTCTCTCCACCCCCTCAGGAATTCCAATAATTCTGACATTGGGACATTTCATGGTGCCATTGATCTCTCTAATTCTGATCTCAAGGGCTTCTAGTTGTTTATCCCTAGCATTCTTGACTTCCTTCCTTTCTACCAGCTTATCTTCTAGCTCACTAATTCGTTCTTCTGCTTCATTTACCCTAGCTGTTAGAGTATCCAGTTTAGACTGAATCTCATTCATAGCATTTTTATTTTGGCCTGATTAGATCTCATTTATGCCTTTAGAGATTCTATATTGCTGTTAATGGTTTTCTCAAGCCTAGCTATTGACTTCATAATCGCTACCCTTATGTCTATCTCTGTCATCATGCTTATATCCATATCCATTAGGTCTGAGGCAGAGACCATTGTCTCTGGTTCTTTCTCTGTTAAGAGTTCCTCCTCATAGTCATTCTCTTAAGGGATGGTTGAGGGAACGTATGGAGTCCAAAATACCAAACAAGACACAAGCAAGATGAACCCTAGGAAAATCCAGAGCAGTCAGAAGCCACCACCAAAAAAACAAAGCCAAAACGAAGCCCATGAATAAAATTTATAAAATTTAAAAATAAAAAAAATTAAAAATTAAAAAAGGGGGTGAGAGGAAGGGGAGCTGTAATCTCTCAGTGTGGGCAAAGTAGGGTGTTTCAGTTCTTCCTGGGTATATTTTGTTCTATTTTTTAGAGGACACTATTTCCCAAAATTACAAGGAAAGTAAAACTGGTATATATATAAAGGTAATATTGAATAGGGGAAAAAGGACTACATTGAAGCATATATCTATAAAAAATATATAGGTGTGAAAAAGTACAAGTGAAAAAGCTACTATGAAATATGATATATTAAGTATCTAGCTGAAGTGAGAAAAAAGTAAAAAGAAAAAACAGAGAAGAAGCATAAGAGAAAGAATAAAAAGAAAAAGAGTTGTATCTGAAAAATACACAAGCCGTGAGGCAACACCTAGAGCTCAATATACTATCTTCCCCTGGTGTTAGGGTTTTACAGTTATGGGGGCCCTAGGGTTTTCATCATTTTGTTCTTCCAGCCTATTTTGTGGGGGAGGGGCCTGCCACACTGTTTCTCAGGCAACCCTGCTTGGGCAGAGTTGCCCTGCCCCCTGTAAGGAGTCAGAGCTCAGTGGAAAATGGTTTTTTAAGCTTTTGCTCTCTGATGGCTTTCCAGTCCTCTTCCCAGGGTCAGAGCAAAAATGACTGCACTCAAAAGTCTGTCCCAGAGCAGAGAAATCAGTCTGCTCTTCTCTAAACCCTCCAGAACACACAGTCTCTGTTTCTGTCTGTGCTGCTGAAAACCACAGCCTCCCACAATGGTGGGGGCCCACAGCAACCTTCTCAGTGGTCAACCCAGGGGCCTGGCCTTGTCTCTGCCCTTTGTGCCTCTCAAACCATGAGCAGTCCCAGGTTCACACTTGTGTGTGTGCACCTGCAGCTCCTGGGACCTGTTTGAATGCTGCTTTAAAGCCCTTTCCTGGCCGGTACCTACTGCTCCATGAGTTTTTGCCCAATTCTGGCGCAGGATGCTTTTGTGTTCCAGTGTTACATCACTTTCCAGGAGCCAGCTTATGGCAGCTTCCTCCCCCTTCTGCTTATCTTATGATATCTGCCCATAGATTCATGACTTGAACCTCCTACCTTGGGACAGGGGTGTTTTTCTGTTTGTAGATATCCAGATATCTATACTTATATCATCTATCTATCATCTATCTATCTATCATATCTATCTATCTATCTATCTATCATCTATCTATCATCTATCTATATTCTTAAATCTCAGGCTGATTTCATGGGTGTTCAAAATGGTTTGGTAGATATCCATCTAAATTCAGGGAACCAGTAGAAATGAGGTCCCCTACTCCTCTGCCATCTTGCCTTTCCTCTCCTATAAGTTCTTTATATATTTTGGATACTAACCCTTTATCAGATAAACAATTGTTATGTTTTTAAATAGCTATCCTAACAGGTGTAAGGTTGTATCTCATTGTGGTTTTGATTTGAATTTTCTTGATGATGAGTGATGACCATATTTTTATATACCCGTTGGCTATTTGTATGTCTCTTTTGGAGAAATGTCTATTTAAGTAACTTTTACTAAACAAGCTAGGTTATTTGTTTTAATTTTTTATTGAGTTGTAAGAGTTCCTTATATATGTTGGATACCATCTCCTTATCAGATGTATAGTTTGCAAATATTTTCTTCAGTTTTGTGGATTGCTGTTTTACTATGTTGAGTTTTCATTTTATGGTACAGAAACTTTTTAGTTTGATGTATCCACACTTGTCTTTTTTGCTTTTGTTGCTTGTGCTGCTGGTGGCATATCCAAGAAATCATTGCCTAGACAGTTTTCATGAAGCTTTTCCCCTATGTTTTCGTCTAAGAGCTTTACAATTTCAGGTTCTATGTTTAAATGTTTAATCCATTTTGAGTTTATGTAAGATGTAAAATAAGGGTCTAATTTCATTATTTTTCATGTGGATATCCAGTTTTCACAGCACCATTTGTTGAAGAGATTATCCTCCTCCTATTATATATTTTTGGCACCTTTGTCAAAGATAAGTTGACCATATATGAGTGGATTTATTTTGGGCTCTCTATTCTGTTCCATTCATTATGTGTCTGTTTTTATGCCAGTACCATACTGTTTTGATTACTACAGCTTTGTAATATAATTTTAAGCCAAGAAGTATGGTTCAAGCTTTGTTCTTTTTCCCCCCCTCAAGATTGCTGTAGACATTTGGATCTTTTGTGGTTCCATATGAATTCTAGAATTGTTTTTTTTCTATTTCTATAAAAAATGCCATAGGGGCTTTGATAGAGATTGCTTCGAATTTATAGATCACTTTGAGAAGTATGTCATGTCTTCCAATTCATGAACATGAGCTGTCTTTCCATTTATTTGTGTCTTCTTTAATTTGTTTCAACAACATTGTGTAGTTTTCAGTGTAAAAGGTGTTTTTTTAACTACCTTGGTTAAATTTATTCCTAGATACGTTATTCTTTTTGATGCAATTGTAGTTAGGATTGTTTTCTTAACTTCTCTGTGTGATAGTTCTTTATTAGTATATAGAAACACAGTGGATTTTTGTATGTTGATTTTTCTCTCTTGCAACTTCAATGAATTTGTTTATTAGTTCTCACAGGGTTTTGTGGAGATTTTAGGGTTTTCTATATATCAGATCATGTCACCTACAAAAAGATAGTTTTATAATTTTTTGTTTGTTGAACTTTTTGTCTTTGTATAAAACATTCTTGGCTACGGTGTATAATCATCTTTACATGCTGATGAATTTCAATTGCTCATACTTTGTTGAGCATTTTTTGCACTAATATTCATAATTTGTTTTTTCTACAGCTTTTTTTTTTCTTCTTGTGATGTCTTTCATTTTGGTATCAGGGAATTACTACCTCATAGAGTGAGTTGGGAGACTAGTCTTATACAATTAGTTGGAAGTGTTCTCTACCTTCATTTTAATCTCACAGATTTCATTAGTGGAAAAATATATTGTACAATTTGAGGTACTTCTTTGACAAAATAATTACATTTTTATAGTTATGAAAGTAGAATAGATAAAACAGGTACACAACACCTGAAACATCAATAAACAAATGTGATATGAAGATTAATTCTCTAGAAACTTTTTAAAGGATTAAACAAATCATCCAGATAGGGTGAACAAGGTACAAACAATGAGCTGAGAAACCAAGGTATACATTAAATTTAAAGATTTTAAAACACAATGTTATTTTATAACACCTACAATGTGCTTGGCCTATTATTATTTTGGCTTAGTTGTGACTTACGAGCTAGAGATTATTTTCATGCATTTTTTGAGGTAAATAGTTAAAGACATGATTTTATATTTGTCCTCGAGTTTGTTTTTGATGATTAATATATATCTTTATATTTATTTCTATTATAATCAAATTTCCAGGTTAAAGATCAGCCACTCCTTTTCCTCATTTTGTAAAATCATGGTAAACAAAGCCTTTAACATTAATAATTTAACATTGCAGATTAAAATGACAAGGAGTTTTGAAATAAACTAACGTTATCTCAATTCCTATTACCCATATCTGAACATCACATTAGAAGAGAGTCTAATGTTACTTATAAGGATGTGGTTACCATGAAGGCCACTTCTGGGAATAATTTTACAATCTCAAACAAGGTAGATCAAGCTAGTAGTTTATGTCTTTTAGAAATCCCTTTTTGGGTCTTTTTTCATTTGTATCAAAATCTATCAGGGTCAGCTGCAATTTTTTTGACACTATCTGACTTGTTTTGACCAATATGACAGAATTTCACTTTTAAAAATTATTTGCACCTGATATACAGATTTGTTATAGTTCTCAAAGCATACTTATTTAAACCATCAGCTTAAAAACCAATAATAACACATAAAACAAACTGGCCATAATCATTCTATTTCTGTTCTCTTTAACCTAGAGCCTTTCTTAAATGATGAATAAGCATGGTGTGTGTGTGTGTCTGTGAAAGTATGTGTGTTTGTGCACACACATGCATGCATGTCTTTGTGGAAGCTAAATTCTAAAAGCAACATTTGAGATTGTATTGAATTAAAATATAAGTGCTCAAATAATATAAACATACTTGTTATTACTAATTTTATGTTAATAGTCTCATACTCATATTCATAGAACTCTGGCTTGAGAGACTTCCTATGGTATTATAAGAGTTGTATTTTTAAGTTACATGTCTATATTCAGGTTTAAACGAATTGAAAATGTAGTCATTTGAATACAAAGGTAAAAATAAATATATCAGTGTACTTGTTTCTTCCCTATTAAAAAATATAGCACTTTAAAATACATTTTACTCTCTTTTCTATTTTCAAGACTTCCATAGTTAGCTATCATTCTAGGGTTACCTGTGTGGCTCAATTGTTAAAAAGTCTGCCTTCAGTTCAGGTCATGATCTCAAGGTCCTGGGATCAAGCCCCACGTTGGGCTTCCTGCTCAGCAGGGAGTCTGCATCTTCCTCTCACTCTGCCCCTCCCCACTGCTCAAGCTCTCTCTCTCTCTCTCAAATAAATAAATAAAATCTTCAAAATAAAAGACTTCCATAGTTACTTATAATTCTAGTAGTATTTGTTATGCAAAGATAATATCTGCTGTTAATATTTCTAAAACTGGCATATTCTGATCCAAAACAATTCATTTATAATTTTAGTGACAAATCAAGTAGTCATAGTAATGCATTTTTATTTATTCTAATTTAGTTATTCTCATCCTTTAGATAAGAATTTATTTGTTGAGATAAGAGCACCACATGTTAATTACTGTAATCATAGAATGATCATGGGTATTTTTAAAACTAAAAACTTCAAATTTTAGGTTTAATCTTCTAATAATAAATATTTTTGTCAAGGTTTCTAATTATTCATTATGGGTACATTTGTTTGCATAATCATATTTTACAGGTCCCTGGTAAATTTTTTTTAAGTATTTAAAAGTTTTTTTTTTAATGAATGAGAATGTGGTTAGATACATTAGTTATTGTGTAGATTTTCATTAAAAAAGAATCTTGATGATTTCAATGGTGATAGCTGATCTTGTTAAAGTACTATGATACTGTGGGGCGCCTGGGTGGCACAGCGGTTAAGCGTCTGCCTTCGGCTCAGGGCGTGATCCCGGCGTTGTGGGATCGAGCCCCACATCAGGCTCCTCCGCTATGAGCCTGCTTCTTCCTCTCCCACTCCCCCTGCTTGTGTTCCCTCTCTTCGCTGGCTGTCTCTATCTCTGTCAAATAAATAAATAAATAAAATCTTTAAAAAAAAAAAAAAAAAAAAGTACTATGATACTGAATGTAATAGAAATCTAATTAGCATTTGATATGGCAGTGATAGAATAAGAAAAGTAATTTACATATGCATACTTTTCTCAGGGTTATAATTTGGGTCCTTACTGTGATTTTAATTAATTATTTTTGTAAATGTTTTCTGTGTCTCACATTGATTCATGTGTTGGAAATGTTATGATGAAGGATATTCTTGTCCTCAAGTAGCTCATAGATATTGTATAATTCTATTGATATAAGTGATATATTCTTTAGAGATTGTTTTCTGTGAGTTTAGTATTTAGCATAAGAGTCTCTACATTTACACGAATATTTCTAATAGATATATTCAATATTATTTGTTTTTACAGTATTTAAAACTTTTTCTAGTATATTGGTAGGTGACTTCTAAAGTAACATTTATTCATTCATTGTAAACATATATTGAGAGCTCAGCTTTCAACAATATCAAGTTAGATACACTGAAGAGCTCTCCTGCTACAATATAATTAAATCTTCATTAAAGAAACATACTTTTTAATGCATTGTTGGATTCACAAGGTGTAATTCCTAGTGAACCAGACAAAAAGGAGAGAAAAAGACAGAGAAAGTAGAAGAGGAAGGGAGAAAAGAATGATGAAAGGAAAAACAAATGCATGGAATTGAAACCAAGAGTTCAAGAAAGTTGCTCTAAGCAGTAATAGATCTAAAGGAAAGCTGGGTTGCCATCAAGAAAAAGTAAGGTGAGGATGCTGAACTGGAAACTCCTGCATTAAGCCAAGTTCCCCATATCAGTAGCTTCTAATATAAGCAAACGCAGTTTTCCTCTGAAGAAATGAATCTTTATTTTAGGCCCTTGGATTTCTCACAATTAAATTTAACCAGATAAAAAAAGTCTTCAAATACCCAAAGAATCAAACCACCATAATAGAGTCACAGAAACAACAAACCATAGATTTAGATCCCTAAGGACTTCAGATATATAGTTATTGTTATTTTGATCGGGATGGCGTTGAAAGTGTAGATTGCTCTGGGTAGCATACACATTTTAACTATGTTAATTCTTTCTATCCATAAGCATGGAATATTTTCCCATCTTTCTGTGTTTTCTTCAATGTTTTACTTTCTAGTAGCTCTAGGGAAAAATCTATATCCTGGTCTTTCAGATTGCTAGCAGAATCAGTTCCTTGTGGCTCATTGTAAGACTAAGTTTCCTGAATTTTCACTGGCTGTCCCTAAGGGCTGTTTCCAGGCTCTACAGGCCATCTTTGTTTCTTGGCTTATGTTTCCTTTCCTTCATTTTCAAAGCCAGCACAGTGAATTTAGACTTATTCATATTGCATCTCTCTGACCTTCGTATATAATGACTCAAGTGATTACACTGGGCCCATTGTGATAATTCAGAACAGTTTCCTGATCTCATGTCCTTAAGCTTAATCACATGTAGAAAATCCTATTTTCCCATGTAAGTTCACATATTCTTGGGATTCAGGAATTAGGATCTGGACATCTTTAGAGTAGGGGCATTCTGTTTATCATAGAAAGAGGGAAGAAGATTCTTAACTCTGATGAATGGTCAAAATGAACAACCACTTCCTGATATTAGAGTGGACATCTGAAAAAACAAGGACAAATAATCAGGGTACCTACAAAACAAGGAAATACAAAATGAAGTAGCTGTTGTTCTTTTTCAATCCCTTGAGTACATTTTTTTGTGTGTGTTTATGAACAGGTATGAAGTAACAGCATCTAGTAGCAAATAATATTTTCTTTTCTCTTATAAAATCAGCTATAGGAAAATTATTAGAAGTAGTGTATAATGATTTCTGAAAGAAATGAATAACTGCTTGGGCTTTGAGATAAAAACCTGAAAAATGTATAAAATTGATGCAAAACTGTTTTTGAAAAAAAAGGTATATTGGCATTCTCTATATTGTGTGCCAAGATTAGTTTATCTTCACTATTAATTGGCCTGTTTTCAAAACTGATAAATAGTGATGTTTGTTATGGAAACAATTTTACTAAAAATAATTTTAAAAGACTATCATTTTTTTGTTTCTTACAATGGCTAGATTCAATTTATTGAAAATGTATTATATGCATGTAAAAAGTTCTCTGCTTGCATATGTAACACAGATTTTATTTTACTTTTTTAAAGATTTATTTATTTGTTTGAGAGAGAGAGAGGGAGAAAGCACAAGTGGGGGGGCAGGAGAGGGAGAAACCAACTCCACATTTAACAAGGTGCTTGATGCAGGGCTCAATGCCTGGACCCTGAGATCATGGCCAAAGGCAGACGCTTCACTGACTGAGCCACCCAGGTGCCCCTGTAAAACAGAATTTAAATCATTTTAAAGTACTGACAACTACAAAAAAAGTCCTAATTTTATTTGTAATTTCATTTCCTATCATTATGGCTTCTAACTGTAATTTTGAATTAATAGTTATATCAAAATTTTGTGACTACTACTTTTTAAATGAGTAAGTCTTTATAAGGAGGGGCTATTTACATTTAGTTAAAGACAAACTATATATAATGAGTGCAGATAACTGATTTATTCATAAAACAAACTGATCCACCTTACATGGACCAGTTTTAGTAAATTCCAGCACTTATTTATCAAAGTATCATCAGTCCAGAAAGATCTTAGCCCTACTACAAAAACACTTAATGACTATTGAGTATCAGTAAATGGCCTTTGATTTCCACAGTGCAATAATCAAAGTAGGTAGTATTTATTAAGAACTTACTATATGTCACACATTGTTCTAAGTGCTTTGTATGGATTATCTCATTAAATTCTCACATTAAATTTCTCATTTATGTATGAAAAAAACAGGTCCAGAGAGGTAGAATTTCTTGCCTGAAGTCATACACAAGAAGAACTAGGTATCTTCTAGCCTAAGATGACAGTGCAAGAAGACCCTGAACTCAGCTCCTCCATAGACATATCAAATCTACATCTACTTATGGAGTAATTCTTCCTGAAGAAGAACAGAGAGCTGACTGAACAGCTTCTGCACAACAAAATATAGAGAGACCACATAGAGAAAAGCAAAAGGAGATACAGTAACAAAGGGAACCTTCTCACCCAATGCTGTGAACTGCAGTGGGGAAGGATAGTACTGAGTGACCATGAGCAGATTTATCTGCTCTGGGGCACAGAAAGAAAAAAAAAAAGCTGTAATTGAAAAAGGCAACTAGAATATAAAGGAAGCAGCTCTAGAACCCTACCAAATACTGGGGGAGCTGCTAGAACTCTCTCCATGCTGGAGGGGTTGGCAAGCTTCACAATTTATGTACCCCCTCTACCTTGATAGCATGGACAAAATGGACCATGATAGCGGGATTTGGGCACCCTCAGCCAGTTTTACAAGGTAGCTCAAATGTAATGCATACTGCAACACCCTTGGTCAGTGCTCACTACATCTTCAGCTATCTTGCCAAGGAGATACAGGTGCAAAGCCCCCCAGAATACTTCAGGTCCACACCACTTCAATTGCAGCTGACTTGCTAGGGTACCTTACATACAGGGAGCTCTAGGACCACCTTGCTCACAGTGCTTTGGTTCCAGCTGCCCCACTAGGGCATCCCCCATACTGAGCACTCCAAGACATCATAGCTTACAACCACTTCAGCTTCATCTCTCCTGCCAATGTGCACTCTGTGTGGAAAGACCTGGGACTCTCTGACTTGCACCCACTCCAGCTTCACGTGTCCTGCTATGGCACTGTCTGTGCAATGAACTTGGGGAATGCCTCAGCCTTTGCCCACTTCAGATGTAGCTCTCCTGCCAGGGTGCCCTCTGTGTGAAGTTCCAAGACCCCCTAGCTTACATCCACTTCAGCTTCAGCTACTTATTAGGATAACATCTGTGCAGACAGCCCTGGGACACCCCACTCCCCAGTTTGCACCCAATTCACCTTCAGTTGTTCTGCCAGAGGATTCTGCAAAGAAAACTCCAAGAACTCCCTGGCCCATGCCCACTTAATCTCCACATCCAACCATATCAACCCCATCATGGAGTGACTGGAAACACCTAGCCCACACCAGACACAGCTCCAGACAGCCAGGTGAGGTAAACAGACACAGTCTACAAAGGGGATTACCATACACAAGACCATTCCTTTAGGTTTAGAAGAAGTAACTATTCCAACAAATTCATAGAGACAAACACAGAAAGTCAAGGAGACTGAGAAGACAGAAGAGTATGCTCCAAACACAAGAAAAAGACAAAACTTCAGAAAAAGAACTAAGTGAAATGGAGGTAAACAATATACCTATAAAGACTTCAAAGTAATGATCATAAAGATGCTCACCAGGCTAGAGAAAGGGGGAAAAAACATAGTGAGAACTTCACCAAAGAGATAGAAAATATAAAAAGGAACCAGAGTTGAAGAATACAGTAACTGAAATGAAAAATACACTAAAAAGAATCAACAGTAGATTAGCAGATGCAGAAGAATGGATCAGCGATCTGGAAAATAAGGTAATGAAAAGCACCCAAGCTGAACAACAAAAAGAAAAAAAGATCATAGCTTTGTAAGATAGCTTGAAATCAGGCAACATGATGACCCCAGCTTTGTTTTTTGTTTCTTTGTTTTTTTCAGCATTTCCTTGGCAATTCAGGGTCTTTTCTGGTTGTATATGAATTTTAGGATTGTTTGTTCCAGAACTTTGAAAAATGGCATTGGTATTTTGATCAGGATGGCTTGAAAGTATAGATTGCTCTGGGCAGCATAGACATTTTAACAATATTTATTCTTCCGATCCATGAGCATGGAATGGTTTTTCCATCTTTTTGTATCTTTCTCAATGTCTCTCATCAGTGTTCTGTAGTTTCTAGAGTATAGATCCGATTGCCAAGACAGCGTGGTACTGGCACAAAAACAGACACACAGATCAATGGAACAGAATAGAGAGCCCAGATATGGGCCCTCAACTCTATGGTCAACAAATCTTCGACAAAGCAGGAAAAAATATCCAATGGAAAAAAGACCATCTCTTCAATAAAAGGTGCTGGGAAAATTGGACAGCTATATACATAAGAATGAAACTCAACCGTTCTCTTACGTGATACACAAAGATAAACTCTAAATGGATGAAAAACCAATGTGAGACAGGAATCCATCAAAACACAAGAAGAGAAGATAGGCAGTAACTTCTTCGACATCAGCTACAGCAACTTCTTTCAAGACTACTCCAAAAGCAAGGGAAACAAAAGAGAAAATGAACATTTGGGACTTCACCAAGATAAAAAGCTTCTGCACAGCAAAGGAAATAGTCGACAAAACAAAGAGTCAATCCACAGAATGGGAGAAGATATTTGCAAATGACACTACAGATAAAGGGCTGGTATCCAAGATCTATAAAGAACTTCTCAAACTCAACACCCAAAAAACAATAATCAAGTCAAGAAATGGGCAGAAGACATGAACAGGCACTTTTCCAAAGAGGACATACAAATGGCTAACAGACACATGAAAAAACGTTCAAAATCATTAGACAGCAGGGAAATTCAAATCAAAACCACACTGAGATACCACCTTATGCCAGTTAGAATGGCAAAAATGGACAAGGCAAGAAACAACAGTTGTTGGAGAGGATGTGGAGAAAGGGGATCCCTGTTACATTGTTGGTGGGAATGCAAGTTGGTACAGCCACTCTGGAAAACAGTGTGGAGGTCCCTTAGAAAGTTAAAAATTGAGCTACCCTATGATCCAGCAATTGCACTACTGGGTATTTACCCCAAAGATCCAGACCTAGTGAAGAGAAGGGCCATATGCACCCCAATGTTCATAGCAGCATTGTCCACAATAGCTAAATCATAGAAGGAGCCGAGATGCCCTTCAACAGATGACTGGATTAAGAAGATGCGGTCCATATATGCAATGGAATATTACTCAACTATCAAATAGAATGATTTCTCAACATTTGCTGCAACATGGACGGGACTGGAGGAGATAATGCTAAGCGACGTAAGTCAAACAGAGAAAGATAATTATCATATGTTTTCACTCATTTATGGAACATAAGGAATAGGAAAATCGGTAGGAGAAGAAAGGGAAGAATGAAGGGTGGGTAAACAGAAGGGGCAATGAACCATGAGAGACTATGGACTCTGAGAAACAAACTGAGGGCTTCAGAGGGCAAGGCTGTGGGGGATTGGGATAGGCCGGTGATGGGTATTAAGGAGGGCACATATTGCATGGTGCACTGGGTGTTATATGCAAGTAATGAATCATGGAAGTTTACATCAAAAAGTAGGGATGTACTGTATGGTGACTAACATAATATAATAAAATATTAATATAAAAAAAGATTATGACTTGCTGAAAGCTTATATGATGGTTAGCATGTATTAGCAATAAAGTACTTCTAAATTTAAAAAAAAGTTAAAAATAGAACTACACTATGACTCAGCTCAAGTGTCCATTGACTGGCAAATGGATAAAGTAAATATGATATGTATGTATGTATATTTTTGTGTATGTGTATATAATGGAATATTACTCAGCCATAAAAAGAATGAAAATTTGCCATTTGCAACAACATTGATATAGCTGGAGTACACTATGCTAAGCAAAATAAGTCTGTCTGAGAATATCAAAAACCATCTGATTTCGCTCATATGTGGAATTTAGGAGACAAACCAGGGGAACATATGGGAAGCGGAAAATAGAGAGAGGGTAGCAAACCATAAGAGACTCTTAACTATGGAGAATAAAGTGAGGGTTGATGGAAGGAGATGGGTGGGGGATGGGGTAAACTGATAATGGGTATTTATGAAGGGCACTTTTTATGATGAGCACTGGGTGTTATAAGTAAGTGATGAATCACTAAATTTTACTCCTGAACCCAATATTACACTATACGTTAACTAACAAGCATATAAATAAAAATTTGGAAAAGGAAGAAAAAGATCAATGGAACTGAGAATTAGCTCTTTGATAAAATCAACAAAATTGATAAACTCTTTGCCATACTCAGTTAAAAAAAGAGAAAGGACACAAAAACAAAATCATAAATGAAAGAGAATTAGCAACCAACACCACAGAAATACAAAGGATTATAAGAGACTACTATAAAAAATTATATGCCAACAAATTGGACAACCTAGAAGAAATGGACAAATATCTAGAAACATTAAATCTTCCAAAACTGAGTCAGGAGGAAATAAAAAAATCTGAATAAAAAATAACTTGTAATGAGATTGAATTGGTGTTCAAAAAAGCCTCAACAAATAAAAATCCAGGACCAGATATCTTCACCAATGAATTCTTCCTGACATTTAAAGAACGTTCAATACCTATTCTCAAACTATTCCAAAAAACGGAAGAGGAAAGAAAACTTCTGAATACATTCTACAAGGCTAGCACGACCCTGATATAAAAATGAGACAAAGACAACATAAGAAAAGAAAACTACAGGCCAATATATCCCTGATGAACACACATGCAAAAATCTTTAACAAAATATTAGCAAACTGTATTCAATGATACATTGAAAAGATCATTCACCATGATCAAGTTTGATTTATTCCAGGGATGCAAGGATGGTTCAATATTCACAAATCAATCAACATGACACACCACATTATCAAAATGAAGGATAAAAATCATACGAACAGCTCAAGAGATGCAGAAAAAGCATTTGACAATATTCAGTATCCATTCACAATGCAAACTCTCAATGAAGTGGGTTTAGAGTGTACATGCCTGAACATAATAAAGTCCATGTATGAAAAACCCATAGCCAACATCATCCTCAATGGTGAAAAACTGAGAACTTTTACTTTAAGATCAGGCAAAAGATAACATTGTCCACTCTCATCACTTTTATTCAACATAGTATTGGAAGTCCTAGTCACAGCAATCAGACAAGAAAAAAGAATAAAAGGCATCCAAATTGGTTAGGAAGACATTAAACTGTCACTATTTGCAGATAACTTGCTAGTATATAGAGAAAACCCTAAATACTCCACCAAAAAAGTATTAGAAATAATAAACAGTAAAACTTCAGGATACACAATTAATACACAGAAATCGGTTGCATTTGTGTACACTAATACCAAAGTATCAGAAAGAGAAGTTAAGAAGACAATCACATTTATAATTACATTTATAAATTGCACCAAAAGTAATAAAATATCTAGGAATAAACTTAACCAAAGAAGTGAAAGACCTGTACTCTGAAAATGACAAAACTTAGATGAATGAAATTGAAAACAACACAAGCAAATGGAAAGATACTCCATCCTCATGGTTTGGAAAAATTAATATTGTTAAATATTCATACTACCCAAAGCAATCTGTTGATCAATGCAATCCTTGTCAAAATACCAGCAGCATTATTAACATAACAATGATCATCTAACAGACAAATGATACTAAAATTTGTATAGAATCACAAAATACTCCAAATAGCCAAAGCATTCTTGAGAAAGAGAGACAAAGCTGGAGGTATCACACTTTCAGATTTCAAGATATACTACAAATCTGTAGTAATCAAAACAGTATGTTACTGGCACAAAAATAGACACATAGATCAATAGAACAGAATAGAGAGCCTAGAAATAAACCCATGCTTATATGATCAATTAATCTGTGACAAAGGGAGCAAGAATATAAATACAGAAAAGGTAGCTTCTTTAATACATGGTGCTAGAAAACTGGACAGCTATATGCAAAATAATGAAACTGGACCACTTACACCATACACAACTAAACTTAAAATCAATTAAAAACCTAAATGTTAGACCTGAAACCATAAAACTCCTGGAGAAAACATGAACAGTAATCTCTTTGACATTGGCCTTAGAGACACATTTCTGGATATGTCTCCTCAAGAAAGGGAAACAAAAGCAAAAATAAACTATTGGAATTACACCAAAATAAAAAGATTTCTCACAGTGAAGGAAACCATCAACAAAACAAAAAGGAAACCTACTGAATGAGAGAAGATATTTGCAAATGATATATCTAGTAAGGGGTTAATATTCAATATATATAAAGAATTTGCACAACTCAACACCAAAAATCCCAAATAATCCAATTAAAAGATGGACCAAGGACCTGAAGAGACATGTTTTCAAATAAGACGTATAGATGGCCAACAGACACAGGACAAGATGCTCAACATCACTAATCATCAGGGAAATGCAAATCAAACCACCATGAGATATTACCTCACAGCATTCAGAATGGTCAGAATCAAAAAGAGAGAGAAAAAAAAAACAAGTGTAAGGATGTGTAGAAAAAGAACACTTGTGCACTATTAGTGGGAATGTAAATTTGTGCAACCACTGTGGAAGGCAGTATGGAAGTTCCTCAGAAAATCAAAAATATCATATGATCCAGTAATATCGCTTTTGGGTATTTACCCAAAGAAAATGAAAACACCACCTTGAAATGATATATGCACCCCTATGTTTATTGAATCATTATTTACAATAGCTGAGATGTGGAAGCAATCCAAGTGTCCATAAATAGATGAATGGATAAAGAAGAAATGGAATATACATACAAGGGAATATTACCCAGCCATAAAAAGAATGAGATCTTGCTATTTGAGATAACATGGGTGGACCTAGAGAGTATTATGCTATGTGAAATAAGTCAGAGAAAGACAGATACCATTTGATTTCATTTATATGTGGAATCTAAAACACAAAACAAACAAAAAGCAGAAATGGACCCACAAATACAAACAATAGACTGATGATTGTCAGAGGATAGGGCTGTGAGGGGATATGCAAACTGGGTGAAGGGAATCTGGAGATATAGAATTCCAGTTATGGAGTGAATAGATCATTGGGATAAAAAGTACAGCATAGGGAATATAGTCAATGGTATTATATTAGTGTTGCATGATAACAGATGGTAGCTACATTTGTGGTGAGCATTGCATAACTCAGAGTTATCTAATCACTATGTTGTACACCTGAAGATAATGTAACAAAAATTAAAAATAAAATTAATATAAAATTTAAAAAAATAAAGAAAGACACATGTGGTAATGAGCACTGGGTGTTATACACAACTAATGAATCATTGAACACTACATCAAAAACTAATGATGTATTATATGTCAGCTAATTGAACATAATAAAAATAAAATAAAATAAAATAAAATAAAATAAAATAAAATAAAATAATTAAAGAAAGGAATAGGTTTTATCCCCAGATCACAGGAGACGTTCTTATCAAGTCAGTCTCAGTCACTCTTCACATATTAAGAAAATGTACCAAGTTATTAATTTTAGGTTTAATTACATTAAAGACCATGGACCTTCAGTTAAGTACTAAGACAAAGGGAAGATGTGACACAGCATATTGCAGGAAAAATTATTCTGGGCTTGGAATGAGAAGGCCTGGGAGGTGCCTGGGTAGCTCCTTAGATTAAGCATCCAACTCCTGATTTTGGCTCAGGTCATGATCTCAGGTCGTGAGATCGAGCCCCACTTCAGGCTCCACACCTAGTGCAGACCCTGCTTAAGATTCTCCCCCTCCCTCTCTGCCCCTCCACACCCCACTGCTCATGTTCTCTAGAAAGCAAGAAAGCAAGAAAAAAAGTAAGAAAGCAAGAGAGAGAGAGAGAGAGAGGGAGGGAGAGAGGAAGGAAGGAAAGAAGGAAGGAAGGAATGAAGGAAAGAAAAAAAGGTGGGCTTATGGTTCCACACTCTTCCTTGTCAGATGTTTTGATGTTGGACAAATCCCTTAGTATTTCTCAGCCTTGGTTACATCATAGGTAAAATGGGAGTTACACTTAATTCACTGTGTTGTTAGGAAGGTTAAATGAAATAATGTATGTGAAAGTGCTTTGTACTATACACATGTTAGATACCAATTTTAAGTCTTTAAAAAGGTTGGCGAGGGCTCTTTGTCAGTAATAGAACATGTGATAGTAAGAATTATTCCAGGGTAAAACCACATCAACACCATATTTAATGCATAATATTTAACGTGATGGCATTGAATGTTGAAGTTTTTACTCTCCCCTGTTTCTTTTGTATATGAATTGATATTTAAAATAAGATTATTATAGACCTTAATCACATTCTAGGAAAACACCTTTTACACTTGATCCACAGTGATCTTTTGTTTCATGTTTTAATATACTTGTATAACTATGTGTTATACAGTAAATGTACAGTAATAGTCTATATGACCCCTAGCATGTCATTTTGCTTATATTCTTTTCCCTTATGCCTTTTCTAAATCTTAAGGATGCTTGAAAGTTAATGTCTTTTACAAGTTAATGGATTTTCATTCTTGAAACATTTCTTTCTTTTATGAATTGGCTTTATTCTGATCTTCCGGTTTCATTTCTGGCTATTCTTTTTATGTATTTCATTGGTAAGCTCCTTTTCCTCCTTTAATTTTAGATATTTCCAAACATTCTTTCCTCAGAACACTTCTTTCTCTAAACACTCTCTTGGAAATCCTGTCTATGTCTGTGGCTTTAACATACAGCTCTAGGGAAATGACTCTCATATCATTTCTCTGCTAAAATTCTTCAATACCTCACACAGGTCTTCTAAGATAAATATTTTCCTGACCCTAGCATTCAAATTCTTAAATACAGTAGTATCCTGAAAAGTGGTTATCAATGAATCAATCAATAAATGGCCCTGATTTGTGGTATTTGACAAAATGGTGTAAATTCTCCTACTATGGCCAGTTTCAAGCTAACGACATGATGCCACTGAATAAAGACATGATAAAAGATGTTAATAGTCACCTTCAGAAACTGGTGTGAAGCTAGTTAAAATATACCCCTGCCTTTACTACCTGTCTTCAAATTTTATCTCCAGCCTTATCTTGTCTTTTTGCACCAAATTAGATTAAAAATTATTTGCTGCTTGCACACCACACGTTTCTACCTGTATGACTTACGCACTGTTATTTTGTTCATGCCATTGACTAAAATTGGAAAAACCTCACACTCCTCCTTTATCTACTGAAATGCTAATAAGCTATCCTAGGCTCAATTCCTTGAAGATTTTCCTGGTATTCACATGAACTTACTCTATATTATATTCTGTGAGTTGTGTTTACTAATTGCAAAGCTCCGTATCTTTGTTTTTACCACCAAGATTCTAAATACCTTGAGTTCAGGGATTTGTTCTTCTTCCCAATAGTCTTCCTCCCAGTGTCTTGGTTGCCCTTAATACCCACACTTGAAATAAATTAATTGCTGAAGGGCAGATCAATCTCTTAATTACAACTGGTCAATATGATTTAATGTATTCTAGTCGTACATTTAAACTCTCTTTGTTAAGTAGCAGAAGAAAGTTTCCTGAAACATATCACACATATCCCCCCAAAAAACAGTTTAATCTTATATGGACTTGACCTATATCCAATGAATCATTACTGTAGACTATTGTCTTTAATAATTAATTTAACATTAGGTATTTAATTGACCATAGAATGTCACTATTGTGGGAAAATTAATACCTCTGAACTCCTGTGCTTTATGTAATTTTGGGCTACATAAGATGTGAACAGGAGTTAATTCATTGGCAAGAACATCACAAGCAATATTTATCTCTTATAATGATGCTAATTTGTATTTTACTTGTGGCATTGTTTAAATATGTATTTCCTTCCCTCCTCCCTAGTTTAAGCAAAATACCACAAAGAAAAGAATGTCCCTTAAGTATTCAAATGACATTTGTGTTTTCCCTAGAAAGCCTCAAAGAAGGAGGGCACCTGGCAGAAATGTCTGTGAGTGCATATTCTGAGAATCTATTTGCCACTCTGTGAATTCTCTTTGGCAAATTTAAATCTGAGAACACTGAGGTAGTCTAAGCCATATGTATTTTAATTCCAATGTATTTATCATATAGTGTTATATTCATTTCAGATGTACTATATAGTGATTCCAAAATTCTGTATATTACTGACTGCTCATAAAGTTAAGTTTACTTTTAATCTCTTTCACCTAATTCACCCATGGCCCCACCCGCCTCCCCGCTGGTAACCATTTCTTTGTTCTCTATATTTAAGAGCCTATTTTTTGGTTTGTCTCCTTTTTTTTTCTTTCCTTTTCTCATTTGTTTTCTTTCTTCGATTCCACATGTGAGTGAGATCATATGGTATTTGTCTTTCTCTGATTGGCTAACTTTACCTAGCATTATACTCTTTAGATCCAACCATGTCAATGAAAATGGAAAGATTTTGTTATTTTTTTATGGCTGAGTAATATCTATCTATCTATCTATCTATCTATCATCTATCTATCTATCATCATCATCTATCTATCATCTATCTAATCTATCTACCTATTCATCTCTATATCTTCATCTATATACACACACACACACACTACATATTGTTTATCCATTTATCTGCCAATGGATACTTAGGTTGTTTCCATAATTTGGCCATTATAAATAATGCTGCAATAAACATAGGGGTGCATGTATCACTTTGAAGTAGTGTTTTTGTGTTTTTTGGGTAAATACCGAGTAGTGCAATTGCTGGATCATAAAATAGTTCTATTTTTAACTTTTTGAGGAAACTCCATACTGTTTTCCAGAGTGGCTGCACCAGCTTGCACTCCCACTAACAGGGCAAGAGGGCTTTCCTCCTCCACATCCTTGCCAACACCTGTTGCTTCTTGTGTTGTTGATTTTAGCCATTCTGACAGGTGATCTCCTATTGTGGTTTTGATTTGTATTTCCCTGATGATGAGTGATGTTGAGCATCTTTTCTTGTGTCTGTTGACCATTTGTAAGTCTTCTTGGAAAAATGTGTGTTTATGTCTTCTGGTATTTTTAGTTGAATTATTTATTTTTTTGGTGTTGGGTTATATAAATTCTTTATATATTCTGCATACTAACTCTTTATCAGATATGTCATTTGCAAATATTTTCTCCCATTCAGTAGATCTTATTTTCATTTGGTTGATTGTTTCCTTTACTTATTTTCATGCAGCCCAAATAGTTTATTTTTATTTTGTTTCCCATGTCTAGGAGACATATTTAGAAAGATGTTGCAAGGGTTGATGTCAGAGAAATTACTCCCTGTGCTCTCTTCTAGGATTTTTATGGTTTCAAGTATCACATATCTTTAATCCATTTTGAGTTTATTTTTGTGTTTGGTGTAAAAAAGTAGTTCAGTTTCATTCTTTTGCATGTGGCTGATCTGTATTCCCCACACCATTTGTTGAAAAGACCTTCTCACATTGCATATTCTTGTTCTTTTGTTGAATATTAATTAACCATAAAATTATGGGTTTATTTATGGGCTCTTTATTCTGTTCTACAGACATATGAGTCTATTTTTGTGTCAGTACTGTACTCATTTGATTACTACAGCTTTGTAATATGACTTGAAGTCAGGAATTGTGATGCCTCCAGCTATGCTTTTCTTTTTTGAGATTTCTTTGGCTATTCAGGTTCTTTTGTGGTACCATACAAATTTTAGGATTGTTTGTTGTAACTCTGTGAAAAATGCTGTTGGTATTTTGATAGGGATTGCATTAAATGTGTAGATTGCTTTGGGTAAATGGATATTTTAACAATATTTGTTCTTCCAGTTCATGAGCTTGGAATATATTTCCATTTCTTTGTGTTCTTTCTGTTCTTGAGTTTTCAGAGTACAGATATTTTGCCTGTTTGGTTAGGTTTATGCCTAGGTATCTCGTATTTTTTTGGTGCAATTGTAAATGGGATTGATTCCTTGAGTTCTCTTTCTGCTGCTTCATTATTAGTGTATAGAAATGCAACCGATTTCTGTACATTGATCTGATATCCTGTGACTGCTGAATTCATATATCACATCCTGTAATTTTTTGGTGCAGTCTTTTGGGCTTTCTCCATATAGTATCATGTAGTCTGCATAAAGTGAATGTTTGACTTCTTCCTTGCTGATTTGGATGCCTTTCATTTTTTAAATAATATTTTTTATTATATAATGTTAGTGACCATACAGTACATCCCTAGTTTTTGATGCAAGGTTCCATGATTCATTACTTGCGTATAACACCCAGTGCACCATGCAATATGTGCCCTCCTTACTACCCATCACAAGCCTATCCCATTCCCCCACCCCCCTCCTCTCTGAAGCCCTCAGTTTTTTTCCCAGAGTCCATAGTCTCTCATGGTTCATTGGATGCCTTTCATTTCTTTTTGTTGTCTGATTGCTGAGGCTAGGACTTCCAGTACTATGTTAAATAACAATAGTGAGAGTGGACATCCCTGTCTTGTTCTTGACCTTAGAGAAAAAGCTCTCCATTTTTGCCTGTTGATTATATCAGTGGTGGGTCTTTTGTATATGGACTTTATGATGTTGAGGTTTGTTCCATCTTTCCTTACTTTGTTGAGGGCTTTTGTCAAGAAGGGATGCTGTATGGGGTGCCTGGGTGGCACAGCGGTTAAGCATCTGCCTTCGGCTCAGGGCGTGATCCCGGCGTTGTGGGATCGAGCCCACATCAGGCTCCTCCACTATGAGCCTGCTTCTTCCTCTCCCACTCCCCCTGCTTGTGTTCCCTCTCTCGCTGGCTGTCTCAATCTCTGTCAAATAAATAAATAAAATCTTTAAAAAAAAAAAAAGAAGGGATGCTGTATTTTGTCAAACGCTTTTTCTGCATCTATTGAGAGAATCATATGATTCTTATCTGTTCTCTTATTAATGTGGTTTATCACATTGATTGATTTATGAATATTGAACCACCCTTGCAGCCCAGGAATAAAACCCACTTGATCGTGGTGAATGATTCTTTTAATATACTATAGAATTCAATTTGCTAGTCTCTTGTTGAGAATTTTTGCATCCATGTTCATCATGGATATTGACCTGTAATTCTCCTTTTTGTGAGGTTTTTGTCTGGTTTTTGAATCAAGGTAATGCTGGCCTCTTAGAATGAGTTTGGAAGTTTGCTTCCATTTCTATTTTCTGGAACAGTTTGAGGAGAATACATATTAACTCTTCTTTAAAAGTCTGGTAGAATTCCACTGGGAAGCCATCTGGCGCTGGACTTTTGTTTTTTGGAAGATATTTGATTACGGATTCAATTTTTTGCTGGTTATGGGTCTGTACATATTTTCTATTTCTTCCTGTTTCAGTTTTGGTATTTTGTATGTTTCTAGGAATTTATCCACTTCTTCAAGGTGGCTCAATTAGTTGGCATATTATTTTTCGTAATATTCTCTTATGATTGTTTGTATTTCTGTGCTGTTGGTTGTGATCTCTCCTCTCTTATTCGTGATTTTATTTATTTTGGTCCTTTCTCTTTCCTTTTTGATAAGTCTGGCTATGGGACTATCAATTTTATTAATTCTTTCAAAGAATCAGCTCTATGTTTCATTGATCTGTTCTACTGTGGGTTTTGTTTGTTTATTTGTTTCTATATCATTTATTTCTGCTCTAATCTTTATCATTTCCCTTCTTCTGCTGGCCTAGGCTTTATTTCATGTTACTTTTGTAGCCCTTTTAAGTGAATGGTTTTGTTGTGTATTTGAGATTTTCTCTGCTTCTTGAGGCAGGCCTGTATTGCTATATACTTCCCTCTTATGACCACCTTGATGCATCAGAAAGGTACTGGACTGTTGTGTTTTCATTTTCATTTGCTTCCATGTATTTTTTAAAAATTTATTCTTTAATTTCCTGTTCAACCCATTCATTCTCTAGTAGGACGTTCTTTAACCTCCTTGTATTTGTGGTCTTTCCAATTTTTTACTTGTGGGCTTTAAGTTTCATAGCATTGTGGTCTGAAAATATACATGGTATGATCTCAATCTTTTTGTATTTATTGAGGGCTGATTTGTGACCCAGTATGTGATCTATTCTGGAAAATGTCCCATGTGCACTCAGAAAGAATGTATATTCTGCTGCTTTAGGATGAAATGTTCTGGTTATATCTGCTAAATCCTTCTGGTCCAGTGTGTCATTCAAAGCCATTGTTTCCTTGTTGATTATTTGTCTTAGATGATCTGTTCATTGCTGCGAGTGGGGTGTTAAAGTCCCCTACTATTATTGTATTATTATCAGTGAGTTTCTTCATTTTTTTATTAATCAATTTATATATTTGGGTGCTCCCAAGTTGTGGCGTAACTATTTACCTTTGTTAGGTATTCTTTTTGGATAAACCCTTTTATTATGATATAGTACCCTTCTTCATCTCTTGTTACAGTCCTCGGTTTAAAATCTAGTTTGTCTGATGTACATTTGGCTACTCTGGGTTTTTTTTTTTTTTGACACTCTTTAGCATGATAAATATTTCTCCATTCCCTCACTTTCATTCTGGAGGTGTCTTTAGGTCTAAAATGAGTCTTTTGTAAGTAGAATATAGATGGGTCTTATTTTTTAATCCATTCTGATACACTATGTCATTTAATTGGAGCATTTAGTCCATTTACATTCAGGGTAATTATTAATAGATTAGAATTTAGTGCCATTGTATTACTCGTAAAGTTAGTAATTCTGGAGATTTTCTTTGTTCCTTTCTTGCCTTTGTTGCTTTTGGTCTTTCTTTCCCACTCAAAACATCCCCTTTAATATTTCTTGTAGGGCTGGTTTGATGGTTATGAACTCCTTCATTTTTTGTCTGGGAATCTCTATTTTTAAGATTTTATTTATTTATTTGACAGAGATAGAGACAGCCAGCGAGAGAGGGAACACAAGCAGGGGGAGTGGGAGAGGAAGAAGCAGGCTCATAGTGGAGGAGCCTGATGTGGGGCTCGATCCCATAATGCCGGGATCATGCCCTGAGCTGAAGGCAGATGCTTAACCGCTGTGCCACCCAGGCGCCCCTCTATTTCTCCTTTTATTCTGGATAACAGCCTTGCTGGATAAAGAATTCTTGGCTGCAAATTTTTCCCATTCAGCATTTTGAATATACCATACTATTCTGGCCTGCCAAGTTTCTGTGAAGAAATCTGCTACTATCTTTGTCTTCCCTTGTAATTTAGGGATTTCTTTTCCCTTGCTGCTTTTAGGAGTTTTTCCTTATCTCTGTAGTTTGCAAATTTTACTACAATATGTTTTGGTGTTGGCCTGCTTTTGTTAATTTTGGTGACAATTTTCTGTGTCTCCTGGATTTGGACATCTATTTCCTTCCCCAGATTAAGGACATTTTCAGCTATAATTTGCTCAAATAAACCTTCTGCCCCTTTTTCTCTCTCTTATTTTTCTGGGACTCCTATGATAGGAATGTTATTACGCTTTTTGTAATCACTCAGTTCCCTATGTCAACATTTATGATCCAATACTTTCCCTCTCCTTTACAGCTTTATTATTTTCCATAATTTTATCTTCTATTTCACTGATTCATTTGTCTGCTTCATCCATCTTCATTGGCATTACATATAGTCAGTCTTGCATCCTGGTTATAGCTTTTTTTATTTCAGTCTGACTAGTTTTTAGTCTTTTATCTCTGCAGTAAAAGATCACTTTTATGTCTTGTGTCTTTTGTGTTTTTCTCAAGTCCAGCTAGTATCCTTATATTGTTACTTGAAATTTTTGTTCAGGTATATTATTTATATCGATTTGATTAGATCCATGGCCCTCACCTCATCATGTTCTTTCTTTTGGGGGGAAATCCTCTATCTTGGCATTTTGTCTAGGTCACAGTTTGTATATGTGTGGGTGTTAGGACAGCATGTTAATTTTTCCGCTCCTGAGAGTAATACCTATATTAAGAAGAGGTCATATAATGTCCAGGGCCTGTTGCTTCAGAAAGTGTTTTAGAGTCTGTACTCTGTTGTTGTATTTTGGCTCTTCTTTCCCTCTGGTCTGTCTTCTGCAGAGTTTCTACTTGCCTGCTGTGGGAAAGTTTGGACCTTGTCCCGTGTGTGGTGTTTACCTAGGTGTCCTTAGGTATACTTATTAAAATGAGCCTGATCCTATTTACAATAGAGAAGAAGCTTTGCAGTATTCTATGATTAGTAGACTTAGCGTGTGCTTTTCTTCTGGGGGAGGTGCCTGCTGTGCTGGTTCTAAGGCCAACTTCCCCTAGTAAAGATATACCTATAGGGCACAGTGGGGTAAGGGTTGGTGTAAGCGGCTCCAGCCTCCACTGGTGTGTGCTGTGTTTCTCATTGAAGTCTATCCCTGCTGATTTGCAGGGGAGAAAAATGGCCTCATCCCATTCTCTCATCCCTAAAAAGTAGAGTTCGCACCTGGCACTATTAAGAAAGCCATCACAGAGGAGCAAACAATCTCCCCACTTGTGTCCCAGGCTTCCTGCAGAACCGTGTTTTCACCCTGTCTGTGTCCAAGCCTTGTGCCTGCCTAGTGGCTCTGTAGTCCTGTGTTTTATTTCAGGCATGCAGTTGTGTTTCAAAAACTCCAAATTTTGGGGACTCAGTGCAGCACAGACCTGTGCTAGTCCTCTGGTGGAGGGTCTTCCCCTACTGTGGCTGTTGCATCTTTGTCCCAGAAAAGTAGTTGCATGATTATGCAGGACCTGGGAGTTTATAGTAAAGAGCAGCCAAAATCTGGCTTCCAAATTACCTGCCTTCAGCAGTTGCTTCTGCTGCTATGCTAATTAATGGGGCTGCTCAATGTTGCCCACCTTCTCTTTTGTCCTCTTAGAGGCGGTGCCATCTCTCCCAAATGTACTCCAAGAAAGGGAATTGTTTCTCCCAGTGTGATCCTGGCTATCCTTAGACCATGCTGTCTGCTCCCAAGCCTCTGCCCTCCTTCCCAACAGGAGCACTGCTAAACCCACCCGGCACAATGCATTATTGGCACAGACCTTATAACTTGAGACTTTGCACTCCTCTCTTGTAAAAACTTGCAATAATCAGCCCTTCTCCTTTTCCCAGTCAGTGGTTTGGGGGAAGAGATTTTTTTGTGCAAGTCCCTTGTGTGCTGCTTTCTCTATCTCTCTCTCCCTCTTTCCTCTCTCCATGATCAGTGCTCCCTCCACCACAGCACCCACAGTTCTTTTCTCCCCCATCAACTCTCCACAGCTTCTACCTTCCACAATGTGGCTGTTTTTCTCCCTCTAGATGTGCAGTTTGTTCTTTTAGTCTTCATATTGATTTCTTGGGTGAACAGAATGATTTTATATTTGTCTAGCTGTGTTCGAGGTACAAGGCAAGCATTGGGTCCCATTACTACTCCACCATCTTAACTCCAAGCTGCTATAAACTTTTCTGTTAGAAATGCTTTTGCTGCATCACAAAGATTTTGGATCCTTACATTTTCATTTTCATTTGTCTTCATGTATTTTTTTAATTTTTTTTTATATCTTGATTAACCCATTCATTGTTTGTGACCTAGTATGTCCTCTATTCTGGAGAATGATCCATGTGCACTTAAAACGAATATATATTGTGGTGTTTAGGATGGAATGTTCTGACTAGATCTATTAAATCAATCTGGTCCAGTTGTCATGAAAGCTACTGTTTTCTTGATTTTCTTTTCTTTTTTTCATTTAAATTCCAATATAATTATCATGCAGTTTTATATCAGTTTCAGGTGTACAATATAGGGATTCAACAATTCTGTACATCACTCAATGTTCATCACAACAAGTACACTCTTTGTTGATTTTCTGTTTGGAATATCTGCCCATTGATGTAAAAGGAGTGTTAAAGTCCCCTACCATTATTGTGGTACTGTGTATTAGTTATATTTGTTATTAAGTGTTCTATGTATTTGGGTTCTTCCATGTTGAGTGCATAACTAGAATGTGTGTCTTCTTGCTGGATTGTCCTGTTAATGATCATATAGTGTTCTTCTTTATCTGTTGTTATAGTGTTTGTTTTAAGGTAAATTTTGTCTGATGTAAGTATTGCTACCCTGGCTTTCTTTTCACATCCATTTGCATTATGAATGTTTCTTCATCTCCTCACTTTCAATCTGCATGTGTCTTTAAGTCTGAAGTGAGTCCCTTGTAGGCAGCATATAGATGGATCTTGTTTTTTTTTAATTCATTCCATCACCCTGTGTCTTTTGATGTGAGCATTTAGTCCATTTACATTCAAAGTAATTGTTAATAAGTATGTATTCATTGTCATTTTGTTATTTAAAAATTTTTGTGTTTGTTTTTGTTAAACTTCTCTGTTCCATTCTTCCCTTACTTTCTTCTTTCCCTATAAGTTGACTTTCCTTAGTGATATACTTCGATTTCTTTCTCTCTATTCTTTGCACATCTATTATTGGTTTTTGACTTGGGATACCATTAGGTTTGTGAACAACATCTTCTTCATATGGTAGTCTATCTTAAGTTGATGGTTGCTTAAGTTTGAATGCATTTTTTACTCCTCTTCTCCTCCCATTTTAGGTTATGTAGTGTTATACTTACTTCCTTTTATTTTGTGACTCTCTTGACTGATTTTTAAATATGCATTTATTTTACTGCTTTGTCATTATACTTTTCTTACTCTTATTTATATTCTTTCCTTTCCATTCACAGATTCCCCTTTAACACTTCTTGTAGGCTGGTTTATTATTCATGAACTCCTTTAACCTTTGTCTGGGAAACTCTTTATATGTCTTTCTATTCCTAAAGATAGCCTTTCTGGATAGAGTATTCTTGGTTGCAGATTATTTTTTTCCTTTCAGCTCTTTGAATATATCGTGCCATTCCCTTCTGGCCTCTAATGTTTCTGTTGAAAAATCCGCTCATAGCTTCATGGGGTTTCCTTTGTATGCAACCATCTTCTTTTGTCTTGCTGTTTTTAGAATTCTTTATCACTGCTTTTTGCCATTTTAATTGCTATGTGTTTTGCTGTGTACCTCCTTGGATTGATTTTGTTGGGGGATTTCTGTACTTCCTCAATCTGAATTTCTGTTTCCTCACCCAAGTTTAGGAAGTTTTATGCTATTATTACTTCAAATAAATTTTCTGTCCCCCATTTTCTCTCTTCTCCTTCTTCTGGGAACCCCACAATGTATATGCTATTATGCTTGATGGTGTCACTAAGTTCCCTATGTGTATTCTCCTTTTGAATATTTTTTTTTCTCTCACCTGCTCAGCTTGATTGCTTTTCATTAGTCTGTTCCTTCAGGTCACTGATTCATTCTCCTGTATATTCTAGCCTGCTATTTATTCCATCTAGTGTATTTTTAATTTCAGTTATTATATTCTTCTTTGATTGGTTCTTTTTTTATTTCTGTGTTAAGAGTCTCACTGATGTCTTCTACTCTTTACATACATCAAGTGAGTATCTGTATGATCATTACTTTAAATTCTCTATCAGGCACATTACTTATCTCCATTTTGCTTAGGTCTCTTGCTATGATTTTGTCCTGTTCTTTCATTTATGACATATTCCTCTGTCTCTTCATTTTACCTAATTCTCTATGTCTGTTTCTCTGTTAGGAAAGTCACCTATGTCTCTTGGTCTTGAAAGAAGTAGGCAGGGTACGCATTTTTAACAAGATGGTGGTGGTCCTTTTCCACAGGCATAGCTGTCAAGACCAGAGCTAGCTATGGTTCCTCCATAACATAGGTGTGGGCAGGGGTGTGGTGCCCATAAATTGTGCATGCAGGTCCTCTTCCACAGGGTAGACACCTCCACTCAGAGACCCACTCCACAAAGCTCATGCTGGCAGGGTGTGTAGTTTTAATAAGGTGCACAGGTTCTTGCTGGGAGGTAACCACCTGCTGCTGCTGGGACCAAGGCCCAGCAAAGCATGCAGTTGGGAGATACATTGTTGGCAAGTTTTGCAACAGTGTTCTGGTGGAGAGTACCTTTAGTGCTGGGACTGAGTCAGGCCCAGCTGGAAGGAGCAGGGAGTGGTGTAAGCAAGTTAGTTAGTGAATGTGTCTACATTGAATGAATTAGTCATCAACAAATACACACAAAACATATGATATGTGGGTTCTGTTCAAAGAACTAGTTAGTAATATTGGTGAACAGAAAGATTAGTCAATTTGGCCACTTTGACAGAGGTAATAAGCATTACATTACATCAAAATTTGAACTCAGGTGTGTGATTGCCCTACAACACACTTCTGGACTATAAGATATCTTTAATTACCCCCCCTTTCTTTATCCCTTTCTTCCCCTAACGATCATCCTAGTTCTTATGTTCCATAGATGAGAGAAATCATATGATAGTTGTCTTTCTTTGCTTGACTTATTTCACTTAGCATTATCTCCAGAAGGGGGAATGAAACATGAGACACTATGGACTATGAGAAACAAACTGGGGGACCTCAGAGGGGAGGGGGTGGGGGAATGGGATAGACTGGTGATGGGTAGTAAGGAGGGCACGTATTGCATGGTGCACTGGGTGTTATACGCAACTAATGAATCATCAAGCTTTACATCGGAAGCCGGGGATGTACTGTATGGTGACTAACATAATATAATAAAAAATCATTAAAAAAAGATATCTTTAAGGCAGTGAGCTTGCCTTTTTTTCCAATGAAAAAGGGTTCATCCATTAGAGACTTGTAGATGAACTGGCAGGAAAACTCAGTGGGATCCAGCTGTTGAGTGTCAGGATTTTCAGCGTAAAGGGTTAATATTTTATATAACAGGTCTTAGAGTAATGTGATCAAAACACTGTTTTTGAGTGGTAAATCTATTGGTCATTTGCAGGATGGATTATAAGGGGGAAAAACTAAGCCCATGTTTGCTCAGGAAAATTTTTTTTTTAAATCATATATTATATTTCACAATCAAAAGAATGAGCTACTCTGGATTATTCCCTGTATTGGATTTCCCTTCTCTTTTTATGAATAATTAAGAATTGGCTCTGTTATTACTATAATATGTAACAAATATTTTCCCTGTAGGTGGGGCGCCTGGGTGGCACAGTGGTTGAGCATCTGCCTTGGGCTCAGGGCGTGATCCCGGCGTTATGGGATCGAGCCCCACATCAGGCTCCTCCGCTGTGAGCCTGCTTCTTCCTCTCCCACTCCCCCTGCTTGTGTTCCCTCTCTCGCTGTCTGTCTCTATCTCTGTCAAATAAATAAATAAAATCTTTAAAAAAAAAAATATTTTCCCTGTAGGGTAGTATATAGAATAGTATTTCTACATGACAGATCATTCACAACTTTAAGTCAAATTGAAGCATGAATTCTCTCATCATGTTTGATATTTCTAAAGCAATTTATGGATTTTTTGTAACACCAATAAATTAACAACATAAACAGCAAAAAGAAAGGTATTGTGTTAGGCAGAATTTCATGATTAGTAATGTCAGCTTCCAAAAATTGTTATATTTACCTTTCCTATTTAAGGATACAAATTTTTCAAATTCATTCTAGGTAAAACACTGAAAACTGTCAGTTGTGCTTACAATCCATGTTTTTCTAATTGTCTCTTCCTGTGTGGAAGCAAATTTCAGTAGAATCTAGAATTTGCTTGCAATTATTTCAAAATAATTGATCTTGCAGAGGGTTCATAGACTTATGGTAGAATGGAATCAAATAATAAATCAATACATGTTAAGAGTATGTGTAGGGGTGCCTGGGTGGCTCAGTTGGTTAAGCTTCTGCCTTCAGCTCAGGTCATGATCTCCAGATCCTGGGATAGAGCCCTGCATCTGGGCTTCCTGCTTAGTGGGGAGTCTGCTTCTCTCTCTCTCTCTTTCTCTAACTCTCCATCTGCTTCTCTCCCTTGCTTATGTTCTCTCTCAAATAAATAAAAATCTTTAAAATAGATTATTTGTAATATTTTCCAAGTAATTTTTAGAAAAATTTGAGGATATGTATATTACTAACTCATATGAGAAAACTTGGAATGTTACATTACTTTATGTTTTTTTTAATTATAGTAGCATACATCTATAATCATGTAGTAATATAGTCATAATCATATAGGAATTGAGGACACAGACATTCTCATATTCTTGGCTGTATCAGAGTAGATTGAGTCATTTCATTTTAAAGGTCACATTTATTATTTTAATGATAAAATGCTATTATTGATTTTGACACCCAAAATGATACCAGAAGCTCTGTGAGATCCCTCAGATATTCTAGTAGTAGAAAATTGTAGTTAAAATGACCCTTTAGTCCACTTTCATTTTATATGGGGAATGCTCAGTGAAATTACCTGGAATTTTAAAGCATATGTACATACAACAAGCACATACAAACGTATATTAGGAACTCAATGTTTTCAGTCAAGCACTAATATGCCCATATATTCATATGGGTCACTACATTTTTACAGCCAAATTATGGTGAGTCATTCCTGGCTCTAAGGAAACTGTGGAATCTTAAAAGAAGAATCTTAAGTTCAAGGTGTCCAAGAATTCTCAAATGCTAGTCCCTTAGCTTCAGAACATCTTTTGAAGAAGCATGAACTTTTGGCAGCTTTTGACTTGAGGTACTTGTAAGTAATTCACTTGAATTGCCTCTGGCTTTCCCCAATCAGATTAACCTATTTTTCCCAGTCAATTGCAAACATAAAACAAAGTTCTTCCTTTTCTCTCTGTCCAGCTCTCACCCTCAAATGGTAAATAAAGTACTACATTTATAAATCCATTAATTCCTTTACTCAGAGAGGTGAGACAGTGTATCTCACCCAACAGTTTCTATCACTAGGTCAGGTGACAAGGTCTTACTATCAAATGTGGCCAAAAACCTTACTTTTCAGAGGAAAATAACACATTTTGATGCCTAATTTAGTTATGTCCAAATAATTGATTCAGTTTTTTTAAATCTTTTTTAATTCTGGGATGTTCTGGGGCCCTAATAATAAGAGCAACTAAAATACAAAATATTCCTTGAAGACTATGTCTTATTTTCTATTGAAGTGTTAGTGCCTGATACAGAGTCATCCCCCGATTGTACTCACCAAATGCTAGTTAAATATAGAGAACTTTGTACAGTGTTAAGTGCAAATTCCTTTGAAAAGGCTATTGCCCTCAAGCATTGAAATCTTAATATATAACATTGAAACATTAATATATAGCATTGGAGCATGCTTACATCCCACATATTAACTATTTTATTTTTGTGTTTATAGTGACATTTACTAGGTAACACTTTTGAAAAACAAAACAAAAATTTTCATCGTCTTTTTATATGAGCATTACAGAAATGTTATGTGGCTTGCTTAAAACTGAGGCTTGTAGTGACATATTATCTAGGACTTGAGTTCAGTTTTGTTTACAAGTCAACTTGATGCTGAGGCTGCTAATGTTGTAATTACCCTGATTTTGTTTGCTGAATTGATTTGCTTATTAAATTGATTTTTGGATGCCTTTCATTTGTGATTGATCTAAAGTGGGAATGAAAATAATATTTCATGTTTAAGTGCATTACCCTTTATTGCTAAACAGAATATACAAAAAATAAACACTGAAAAGGCTTTCGATATTACAATTCCTTAAAAATATAAATTGAAGCAACTATTTCACAAATATCTGAAGTAGCTCTAGAAATTATGGTTTCTGTTGACAAGAGAGATACCAAAGTCAGTACCATTATGTTTGCTTTGAAAGAATAGTTTGAAGTTAATATTGATGCTACAGCATGAAAGTGTTTAAGTGGGAAGATAACGTTAACTCGGCAGTATCATTGCTTTAATCTTCGTTTAAAGTCTTCTAAAACCAGACTGCTGTTGGATTGACATCCTTGTCATAGAATGAATGAAGACTGACTCCATAATATTGAAAATGCAGCATTTACAAAGCTTGCAAGCCAAGTTTTTTCATGACATTGCTTCTTTTCTGGAAGACTGCATTTCACATTTTTTAAAAAATGTGTATGCTGCTAGATACAGTTAAACCTGATGTTTTCTGTATCTTGGCTTCCTGGTTCCCATTCACCTACTTAAACATGTAGCTTAGGTATATCCCTATTAACCGTCATGACTGAGAATCTTTGTTGTAAGGAAATTCAAAAACCTTATTGTCAGACTGTCTGTTCTTTTTCAGAATATGACTTTATGGGTTTGTAAAATGTTGCTATATTAGTACAATGTACAGCAAGCCAAGCATTAGCTGTGTAGTTAAGAGACAATTGTTAAGAGCTCAGATTCTAGAATCAAACAGAACTGAATTTACTTCTGAGCTTTGTTGTATAGTTTGGGCATGTGTTTTTAATCTCTCAAAGTCTATTTATTCAGCTAGAAAATGAGGAAACAATAGTACCAATCTTAAGCTGTTGTTATGGGGAATAAGTGAGATAATGAATGCAAACAGCTTAAGATACTACTTGGCACTTGTATCATAATTACAAATACCATAGTGCTTAGTATGATATTGTGCTCACCTAAACAACCAAGAATGTTTGATGATTGATTAGTAGAACAACTATTCATCTTAGAGTATTTAGTTGTCCTGCTAAGACTGACTAGAAATCAGCCTCAGTTACCATTTCTGGGTATATAAACCTAGTTTTATTTTGTCAATTTTAATTTCAACCTTATAGAAGTATACATGCTATACAAGCAGGCTGTAAATCTAAAGTGAAATTGTGAAATTGTTATAAAAATAAGGCATGGGTGCTTTATTTTTCTCTTCATCTGGGAATAGTGGTAATAGAATATTATATTTGGAAAGGGTAGGAGATACACAGGAAGAAAGACATTGCCAGAGTTCCAATTCCCGTTTTAATTGCCAGAAATATACCAGGTTCTAGTTCTACTCCTATTGCATAGAACTAGTGTTCTGATATGGCTTCACTAAACACACATTGTGAGATAAAATCCTGGGCTGAATTACATTAAGGGAGTCACATCACCATCAGTAAAAGACATTTATAGAATTCCTAAGGACAGATTGTCTTCCCTGTTATATGAAACAGTCGTATTTCTAGTATTGTTGTCTTAAGGAAATCATCTTAAAAGCCAACACGTATTGAGTGTTTGATTGCTTACACACACTGTGCTTCTGAGGAAATACAAGAACTACACAAGGCTATCTCCTACTGTCCAAGATTTTAAATTTTAGAAAACTAAAATTTCCTTCACAAATTCAATCTTAAGATATTTCTAACTATGGTAATGATTCTTTCTAATCTGAAGGACCAATTTATAGGGGTAATCAGCTCATTTTTATTTTTTTAAGCCTCATGAACCAATTTAATGTTCTGAAAAGGGTTCCAGTTGTTTTTTTGTTTTGTTTTGTTTTGTTTTTTTAAGATTTTATTTGACAGAGAGAGAGAGAGAGCACAAGCCACAGCAGAGGGAGAGGAAGAACCAGAGGCCCCATTGAGCAGGGAGACTGATGCAGGGCTCAATCCCAGGACTCTGGGCAGAAGCTTAACAGGCTGAGCCACCCAGGCGCCCCAGGGTTCCAGTTTTTATTCTAATTCAGTAGGGCCTGAAAGAGTTTATCATAATGCTCAAGAATCTTGTCTAAAAATATGAATGCCTGGGATATAAGAACATGTAGGTTGTTAACTTAGTTTCCATTGCTTGCATTTCTTTATGAAATTTTCAGAGTAAAATTTAGGTATTCGTTTTAGTGAAACAAATTGCATTGTTCCTGAAGGAAAAACTCTGATAGAATGAAGTGCTGAGAATTATTTTCTTTTGTATATAATGAATATGCTTTAGGCTTGGTTTACCACAAATCAGATTTTAGATCAATATATTTTATTAACAAATAATTTCTCATTTTCTTTCAAAGTATTTTTCAATATCATGATTTCACTGTTTTGACACTTTTATGATTGAAATTTACAGCTTGAACTATCTACTTGTAAATATCAACATAGCAATAATAAGAACAATTCCAAGACCATGGTATTTTTACAATATTTATGTTCTTTGTCTATTTGTTTATTATTTCAACACATTCTCAGAATCACCTAGTGGTGTCACTGAGAAGAGGCAATTAAACTCATTAGACTTATATCTCACTGTCAGCACTTTTACCATCACACCACCACATATAAGAGCCTTTTAACACCAGCTTTTGTAACTTTCTATTCCCTTTCTGATCATGCCCAATTATCTTTTTGTGATTTATTCTTATTTTTCATCATTGTAGAAAATATCTAAATTAGACATTTATAAACTTGTTAAGTTCTACTTGGAAAATAAATATTCCTATGGTATTTCAATAAATAACTCAAGCTGAGAAAAGCTATTAATTTTTCCCAGAGAATTGTACTTACAAATGAAAATAATTCTTATATAAATAACAGTTTAAGTATCTCCATGGTGCTTTGAGCTTAGGATAGTTCCTTAAAAAGAGATAAGTTACTGCTACCCTTTTAAAACATGAGCCTTTATTTACTGTTTCTTTTCATCTGTTGAAATAATTATTCTTCTTTTCTGTCTTCAATAGTTTGTTCTGGTCATTAACATTTCTGTAAAATCAAGTTTGAAAGGTGCTTTGAATGTTCAGATAGACTGCAGTGCACATTTGGCTATTAAAATCAGCCTACTTAAGGCTGAACTAATGTTTAACACTCACAGCTATTTGAAGTAGTTCACTGCCCAGTTTAATGGCGCTGCCAAGGGCAATATTCATATTGCATGCTATTATATTTTGGGGGGGCTTGTTATTCCAGTAATAGAGAAAATCAGTGGCATTTCTGAACACAGTGGCTTGAATCCTTTACATAATGCTTTCCCATTAACAAGCTACAAATTGTAATTTCAATGGAAATGGTAACTGAGAGTCATTAACTGAGATCTATTCCAAGGAAATTCATTGAAAAAAGAAATTATATTCATGACACTATTATTTATAAGTGTGTGTATGTGCATGCTTATATGCCCACAAATGAGATGTATTTGTGTACGCATGATGATTAGAAACTCATGAGACAGGGGTTTTTTGTATATGAAATATAGAGAAATCAATCTTATTATATTATTACCTTATGCAAAACCGAATGGAATAAAACATAATCAACAAATAATTATTGTGAATCTACAATGTCTGCAAAGCAGTGTTCTAGGTGCTCTAGGAATGTAAAGGAGTGATTAAAGAGAGGAGGCCTAAGGACTGGGCTTTCAAGCATACGAAATACGACTTGGAGATAAGAGGAACTTGTGGAGGAAACTCGAAGGAACAGTAAATAAAGTAGGAAGAAAACTCGTAGAAGGCTATCTCAGAATTCAAATGACATAATACTTTAATGGCATGATTAACCGTGTCAGTAATTGCTAAGTTAAGTAAGATTGGGGCCAATAATTGACCCCTGGATATAGCAATGTAAATAATTGGCCACTTTTGTGAGAGTAGTGTCTGTGGACAGGTGAGAGCGAAAGCTTAACAGAAAGGGAAATGAACCATGAGAGACTATGAACTCTGGGAATCAAACTAAAGGTTTTAGAGGGGAGGGAGGTGGGGGGATGGGCTAGGCCGGTGATGGGTATTAAGGAGGGCACGTATTGCATGGGGCACTGGGTGTTATACGCAACTAATGAATCATGGAACTTTACATCAAAAGCCAGGGATGTACTGTACGGTGAATAACATAATATAATAAAAATATTATTATGAAAAAAATAAAAAATAAAAGTTGTTGAGAGGATGTGGAGAAAGGGGATCCCTACATTGTTGGTGGGAATGCAAGTTGGTACAGCCACTCTGGAAAACAGTGTGGAGGTCCCTTAAAAAGTTAAAAATTGAGCTACCCTATGATCCAGCCATTGCACTACTGGGTATTTACCCCAAAGATACAGACGTAGTGAAGAGAAGGGCTATATGCACTCCCTTGTTCATAGCAGCACTGTCCATAGTAGCTATATCGTGGAAGGAGCCGAGATGCCCTTCAACAGATGACTGGATTAAGAAGATGTAGTCCATATATACAATGAAATAGTACTCAGCCATCAGAAAGAACGATTACCCAACATTTGCAGCAACATGTACGGCACTGGAGGAGATAACCCTAAGTGAAATAAGTCAAGCAGAGAAAGACAATTATCATATGGTTTCACTCATTTATGGAACATAAGAAGTAGGAAGATTGGTAGGAGAAGAAAGGGAAGAAGAAAGGGGGGAGGGGGAATGAACCATGAGGGACTATGGACTCTGGGAAACAAACTGAGGGCTTCAGAGGGTTGGGGGTGGGGGATTGGGATAGGCCGGTGATGGGTATTAAGGAGGGCACATATTGCAGGGAACACTGGGTGTTATATGCAAACAATGAATCATGGAACACTACATCAAAAACTAATGATGTACTGTACGATGACTAACATAGCAAAATAAAAAATAAAGAAGTAAGTTTACAAGAGAACTGGCTACCACAAACATAGAAAACTCTTTTAGTGATTTTGTTTTTTATAAAAGGTAAGCAGAGAAGTGGTGTCATAAGAAGCATATCTTTATAGAAATATATAGGCAGAGCCATGGATAGAAGTTTGAACTCCCCTCCTTCTTTCTATAACCGAAATAGACCATTAACTACTCCCTAACGCCAGACCACCACATATACTTAGGGCATGGGTTTGGGGGCAAGGTAGGAGAGAAGAGGCAGAAAGGAAGAGAGGCAGATAAATAATCACTTAGAAGTAGGGTGACAGATTTGAAATGAACAAAATATGCACCTTGGCTCTTTCTGCTCCCTTCAAACTGGAGGAGAGAGCAATACCAGGAGTTTCTGGAGTAGTAAGTAGAAGAGTGGAGATGCACATGCCCATATGGACCTAAAGAACAAGTTGCTGCCCATTAAGTTTTGAGTGCTGGGTAATGATTATATCACAGCTGATACATCAGCAACCTGCAGGGACCGAGCCAGGAACAGTTAGTGTTGGTGTCGTGGTTATCATTGTGATAGGGAGGCAGCCAAACTAATTACTCTAAGTGATGGATGAGGATATGGATGGAAACAGCATGTCCAAATTAGTGTGATGAAAATTCTTACTGATTATGTGATAAAAAGATGGCATCATATGTTCACACTGGTCTTGGTTAATTGTTTATAAACTATTTATAAATACTTGTAACATTTTTGTATTAGTATTTCATGTGCCAATTAAAACACAATATTGTGGCTATTGGATTTGGAAACCTTTTTTATTTAACGAACAGGAACTGTGAACAAATTTAAGACTAATGTAGTAAACAATATTTTCCTGCAGAAATAATTTTCTTTCAACGTCATTGCCTTTAATGAGGGGTTGAAAAATAAATCTTCAAACAATACCACTAAAATCTAGTGCCAACATAGAAACATGTCTCTAGATATTTAAATGGAAAAAATAATTTTGTGCTTTGACACTTTTGAATGAAAATTAAAAGTTTTATTTTGTTGTGCTAGGGCTAGTAAAGGAGTTAGAGTTTATTTTACAAGGTAAAATAAATATACATACACTGGCAAGGTTATGATACCCAAGGAACAATATTTGGGGATTTTGTTGTTTTTCAAGCACATCACTGTTGTGGAACATATTATTTGAGATCCCGCACAATGGAATTGAATTTGCTTTTACATGTCATATGCCTTGGCACAATTGCTGAACTACAATGATATGCAAATTGTTTAATTATACCACTTTCTCGTTTTCATTTTCTCCATGATGATTTCTTTATTTTAATTAATACTGCCCACACATTAAGCTAATGGGGATTTCCCTTTTCCCTTACTTAATGGAGATTTCCCTCTTTGACCAATGACGATATTATAGAGGAAAGGGGAGGAAAATAGCTCAGAAGCAATCAGACAGTAAAAGGACATTTATTTATATTTGTATCACACAGAAGACACCTTTAAGTCACTGGAGAATCACTTTAAGTTTTTTCTTTGTTCTTTCTCCTCTTGATAAAGGACCTACTTAATTTAAGTTGAATTATATTCTAAAAATATGTAAGAGTTACTCATTTTTTAATGTAGGTTGGCTCTATTCTAAGGTATATTTAATTATAATTTCCCCTCTCTGATTTGTCCTTTCATGTGGGGCTAGCTTTCCAACTTGTGAGAATTTCAAGATGTCTTCTTAAAAAGATTCCGTGTGTCTACATTTGAGGCTTTATATTTATGTTTTCTTTTCTAGGCCAAATCTTTATTCTCAATTTACATAACTCTAGATCATTTTTTATCATGCATATAAAAATATGTGTAACCATGATTAATGATTCACAAAACAAGAACAAAGTTGTTATTGTTATTACAAATGGTTAAATTTTAGTTTTCTCTGTGGTTTGAGTAATAGAAAAGGACAGTGGCCCCCATGAGGCAATTTTATCTTCCTCATGAAAGGAGACCCCTATCTGATGGATATTTTTGCAAGGCTTTCCATCTTCAAGTACTGCATAGTAGGTTAGGTCTTAAAAGGGTGGTTGATAATTTTGATTTTTGTCTTGTTTGCATGGTTAACACAGGCACATTTCCTGTAACTTTTAGGTGGTAACAACCTTTTGAAAACTATAGAAGCCCAAAATCTTCTATCTGATATTAATAATTTTTAATTACAAAAACAATGGAGCCAATTTCAAATGGTATGTACAATTTGGAAAATATATCCCTATTTTTAAATTATCTTCAATTACAATTTAAAAAAATATTGTGTTTATTCAGAAAGTGTAAAAATATAGTCTAATCTCTATTGAACCCCAAATAACAGTGCACAATTCAATCTATCCTGGTTCTTCTAAATGAATTTGAACAGGTTTAAGATACTTCTACATGCACAACACTGAATGGAGATAAGAGACAAAAGGCAGTTAAATGTTGAACATTTATACATAAATACCTTGTTTATGGCAGAGATAATTCAGCATGGAATTAATGTTTTCTTCTGCATCTAAGATACAGTGCCAAAAGGATTTATAAAACTACCTTTTTCTTAAGGTATTAGAAATAGATGTTACATATTTCACAAATGATATACAATTTGACAAAAATAGAGGGGTGAAATCAACTGAAGGAAAATAATAATTGAATTAATTTCCCAGTTGTAATTCAATCTAGAATAATATTAAGTGCTATAGAAATTCTTTTATTTGTGAAGAAAGAATATTTTACACATGTACCTTATTTCTAGGTAGAAATGAAGACGATGGCTTTAAGTTATATGCACTTGATTTTATCATGCACACAATTTGGTCATTACAATTGAATTGGACAAACCAATTCAATCTGAAAATATGTCAACTCTGTAAGATAATTGATTAGTTTCTTTTTCTCTCAATTTACTGTATGTTTTTTATTAAATCGGTTCAGTGAAAAGGATCAAAATAGTTGTATGCGTAGACACAGCTTAAGTTGCATGCTACTATGGCTAGTCTCTTTTAAAAGTGTAGAGTCAAGATTAAATCATATTTTTTGTATATAATAAAGAACAAGTACACAAGGGCTTAGAAACCACAAATTGAAATTTCACTTTTTCAAAATGTTAGAAATTGAAGAATAACTTCAGTTTAAATTGTAACTAGCATGTTGTTATTAAGGATGAAAAACATAGGGGCGCCTGGGTGACTCAGTCATTAAGCATCTGCCTTTGGCTCAGGTCATCATCCCAGGGTCCTGTGATTGAGCCCTGCATTGGGCTCCCTGCTCAGCGGGAAGCCTACTTCTCCCTCTCCCACTCCCCCTGTTTGTGTTCCCTCTCTCGCTGTGTTTCTCTCTGTCAAATAAATAAAATCTTTTTTAAAAAAAAAGGTTGAAAAACATTTATGTTATCAACTGTCAGAGAACAAGAACCTAGTTCCTATCAAGCATAGAATGTTGCTTAAAGAAATGTTAAGTAATGCTAGGAAAATCATACATTTTTTTCCACCTATAAAAACCTATTCAGTTTGGATTTAGGAAAGTTAGATTTGTTCAGGATTGAATCGATACCTCAAAATCCTATCCTCATTAATGACTTTCTGACCACTAGACATGTCCACAAGCTGTCACAATCACATTCCATCCACAAAATAGATGTTACCCTGTTGAGTGCTCTTTCCTTAAATTGGGGATCATGGGAAGTTTCCAAAGATTCTGAGTCTAGGGATCTATTTACTTTCATGCTTCTGTGTTCTTAGTCTTCATGTGTGCTCTGTAGATATCCCTAACCTCTTTAAAACATTCTTGTTGTTTCCCATCCTATGTAATTTAAAAATCAAACTACAAGTATGCATTCAATCAACAGTGTATATAGCAAAATAGTAGTCTCTGCAGAAGAAAAAGAGAATAAGTAGACAATATTCCCTACTCTCAAATTATTTAATGTCTAATTGTCTAATTAGGGAATTTAGGTATTAATATATAAATATTTGATTACTAATAAAACCTATAAATAACACTGTGAGAGACATATTTTAGTACAGAATATGTTTCTATATGTGTGGTTCAGAAAATTAACTGTAGGATTTAAGAGAAGTGGAAGGTTATTATGGGCTGAGATAGTCGGGAAAAGCTTCAGCGGAGGAGGACATTAATTTAAGATATTAAATGACAGATAATATTTAGAAATGTGGAAGGGATAGGCTAATATTCTAGATATGTGTGTTGAAGAAAAATTGTAGAATGAGAATGCTTTATGAGTAGTAGGCAACAAGGAGTCAAACAGGTTGATAAAAACTGAAATTTTTGTAGAGGAGTATTTGTGGATGAAGTACAAAAAGTAGGGTAAAATTATGGAGGTCTTTGAGGGCCTATTGGTTTGTTCAAAGAAGATAAAATTTATCTTGGGCATTTTAATCTAGTGTTAGTGTCCAAAATGGCATAGAATAGGGAAAGACCAAAGCTATAGCCTCCAGCTAACTATCCAAATGTGAGGTGATTGGAATAGGAGATATTTTAAAGGTAGTATTAGGAAGACCTGTTTACAGATTAGATATGATGTGAGAGACAAAAGAGAGAGAAGAGTCTAAGTGATTAGGAGGATTCCAACCTTGGTAAGAGATGGTGAAAATGACTAAGAATCATGATATGAAGTTGTATTTGTTTGAAACCTATGGTTGGATGATAAGTGATCTTAATAAAGTGATGGATTTTCTTTCTGAATCGTTTCATGTCATGACAAAATATCCTGGTGAAAGTGTCCATTGGAAAGTAGAAAGTGAAAAACTGGAGCTAAGAGTAAAAGTAATTGCTAAAAACACAGACTGGAGCAGACTGTGTTTTTCAGAGAAAAACAAAAATGGTACTATACCTTTTCTTTCTTCAATAGTGGGGACATCTTTAAGTGGCAGGGAAGAATGATTGTTTACAAGACGTTTAAGATGCTTCAGTGTTTTGCCAGATATAACATAATCGAGAAAAAAAAAGATAGCTGGATAAAAAAGTAATCGGTGGAGGTAATACATTTCATGATTATATCTGTATTCATTTGGAAGAACAATTGGGAACCACTAGTAAATTTTGAGGAAAGATGCTAGTTAATAAAAATGATTATTGAAATGCATATAAGAGAATAAACTCTGGTATAAAACAAGGAGGTGGAAAGTACCCTTTTACTTTATCTTGAATTGTAAGAGAGATTACACACACACGCACGCATGCACGCACACACATGCACACACATACGCACACACACAGTTCCCATTCACAAATATGGAAATGAAATTTATGAGGACTGGGTAGAAGGCATTATACAACAGTGAGGAACTTCATTTTTAATTAATTCCTAAGATTTTCTAAAAAATAAAAAAAACCCCATAAAAACAGAATCAAATATTCCCAGATTTCAACTCCAGAAATCCTGAATTTAGAATTTGACTGTCTTTGCTTCTAATTTAACTTCTAATCTACTCTACCATGAGGAACACATAGGGCATTTTTCCCTACTCTGGAGTATTTGGAACTTACCCAAACATACTCAGCATGTTAAGTATGTATAATGTCATTTTTCTTTGCTAAGTTACAGTCATCAAACAATACCTTGTGCATAAGAGTATAACCTATGTTGAAGGGAAAATGCATTTTCTGGTTTCATTTTGGTAAACATTGTAATATTGCAGATTTGTTGTCAGAGTATTAATTATCATACTTGAATACAGATTGCACTGCACTTAAAATCTTTTTAAATTTCAAGAACAAAGCCTGTGAAAAATCAAGGAAATTGAAAGAATTTGAGCTTTAGGATGTAAGACCTAGTCTATTCTACCTCTTAAGTGCTGTGGGAAGCCATTGCCTTTATAAGGCTTTTAAGATGTTTATAGCAAAACATTTTTCCCTGTGATTGAATTTTTCAAAGTACTAAAATACTGTGGAGAAATATGTTTTCCACCAGTTTTACGGCTCCCTAGATGCATTTTCTACAAACCTTGTATCTGTTTGGACACAAGCAGTATTGCAAAAAGACACCATGCCATTTGAACAGGGTATATAGCTTTGAAACAGTATGCACAACGTACAAATTGGAATGTCAATATCATAAGAGTAATGCAGTTCAAATGCTACTCTTTCATTAAAGCGGACTGAGTAATTTGTTCCTATTTTAGATCTCTATTTTATTAGGAGTATTTTACGTCTGTGAAAATACTACTGCTTTGTCTAGATACTTTTTGGCTTCAGTGGGTGGCAGGGAATATAATATTTCTGAAGTTTAAGCAGGGAAGACATAATAGCAGAATTGTCCTTTACAGTATGTTTTATCCCATTGGAAAGTAAATTAAAAATAATTATCTGGGACCCGAAAATGTGGCTTGTGTATATTTTACATGTTTGGAAGAGCTGACAAAGTTTAAAGAGCTATGAAGTGTGCTTAATAAAATTTTGCTAATAACGGAGTCCACGTTTTAAGCAAATGGGGGAAGATAACATGCATTCTAAGTATCCGGATAAGGAAGTATCCTCTGGGAAGTTGTAACTGAGGCAACAAAGCAATATACACCATTATCCAAACTTAAATAGCATTATATCATTGCTTTTACACTCTGATAGTTTTTCTTAAAACATCAGACTGTCTCAGACGGTGTTAGGTAAAGTTAGGTGGTTTCTTAGGTTATTAGTAAATTCTCTCAAGATTCTGTGATACAGATTGTACTTGAGCATCAAAGGCTAACTATGGCATATTTCACTATCAGTTAATACAGGTATTTTAACTGAAGGTAGGACGGAATCCATTGTCAGTAACCAAGAACAGGAGGTAATTTCAATGTCGTGTACAAAATACGGTATTTTCACACTGGAAAAAATGCCAAATAGGAACTGAATAATGGTTGGGAGGTGACAGTGGACACAGAGGCAGTAAGCAAAGTGATTTTCCCTAGGGATCAATTCATATTAGGAAAATGACAATCTCTAAGGGAACTGGATAGATACAGCTGCTCAGGCGGTGGAGGCATGCTCCTGAAAGTCATGCAAAGTGAATGAAGACAAGCACATGTCAAACGCATAATTGAATAATATATGGTACTAAACTGAATATAACTTCACTGGAATCAAATGTTATAATATTGATCCTTAAAGCACTTATCCAAATAACTGAATGGTTAAAATAGAACAATTTCATAAAATCGGAATCTGGGACAGAAAGTTTGAATGATTTGTTCAAGTCTGTTTACAAGATATTAGTATTATAAGATATTAGATATTAGTTCTTAATTTCCTCTTTATTTCCATTTCTTTACATTGCAAGTTTCCTCTGGCAGAGTTCACAATATTTAAACATTCACACAAATATAAAATGTTAGATGACTGCATTTAATATTAATTGTTGATTTGTGTTGGGCTTTGTGCAAACTAGATTTTTAAAAATAATTTTTCCTCTAAAGAAATATCATTGACTATGATGAGTATGTATAAGGACAGGATCAGATAGGGAAAGAAAAGAGGAGAAAATCAGAGCGACCTAAACTGTCACTGGAAGTTGAGAGCTGAGAAATTACCCGTGCAGTTCTGAACAGTTTGTGCAGTTTTAGAGTAATTTTGATTAACCAATTTTTCACTCTATTTCAAGCTTTGAAATATATAAATATATATCTGCCTGCAAGCTAATAAAAACAACAAACTCTATTTTGTCTGCACAGACCCACACTCAGCATAGACATAATCTTATAATAATTCTGAATTTTATATTCAATAAACATTTTATATACTTCATTCAAACTAAAGCCCTTATGATACAAGATAAAAATAAAATCCTCATGTACTAGGGTTATTTGCAAAAGAGAAAAATAACTGCAGTGTTTTTGCTTCAACACCTGCCATTCCATATGGATCCATAAATATCTGTAACAATTAATGGGTAAAGGAATTTCAACATTAATAAAATACAGCTGAATTTGTCAGGAAAATCTGAGATACATTTTCCTGCTTTTTTTTTTTCAGTAGAAGGCATACTCTCCTTAAATTTGCATTTCTCCATGTGGATAAAATTGTAGCCCAAATTAAATTTAAGGAAAAAAAAATGTGACTCGAATAATGTGAGCCTGAAGTCTTCCAACTACCTTAGAACTAATCTCTCAAGTTTGTTTTTGTCTGATTATTAGGAAGACAAAATACTATAAAACCTTAATGAATGGTTGCTATATTAATTAAGTCCTTTAACCAATTTACTAGAAGACATTAAAAAAAATTTTCATGGACAAATCTTGGAATCAGTATATACTCAATGCAGTTTTTTTTCCCTTAAACATTCCATATCTAGAAGGCTAGCATAGCTTCAGATCCAGCCAATTTTTACTAAGGATCTACTATATTCTAAGTACAATACTAGGTACTTCCACTTTAGTTTTCTCATTTAAACCTCCCACAAACACTCTGAGGTGGTTCTTCCTATTCTAAAATAGGGACATTAAAGCTTTACAGGTCTAACATCCCAAGATACAGAGAGATCCAGTCATATTCATTGCATTATGGGTGGAATAGCAGACTCACACATTTCAGGGGAAAAAAGATTTAAAACAAGAAAGTGAGGGTATTTGGTGATTGACCCTTGAGTAACCATTGAAGTTAAACTGAATGATACATTTGTGAAAACTTTCTAATTGATTGAGATTTTTTGGAATTGTTTCTCTTTGTCATACAGGCAATATATAGTTGTCTAATGTAGTTATTAGAAGAAATCACTACTACGCTCTTCAATTTATAAGTCTGAACTCATTTTAATGTATAGCACAATGCCATGCACATCAGGTACTCACTAAATGTTTCTGATAAAAGTCATTAAGTTAGGGGCTCCTGGGTGGCTCAGATGGTTAGGCATCAGCTTTCTGCTTAGGTCATAATCTCCAGGTCCTGGGATTGAGCCCCACATCAGGCTCCTGGCTGGCTCAGCGGGGAGCCTGCTTCTCTCTCTCCCTCTGTCTCTCCCCCTGCTTGTGTGCTCTCTGTCTCTCTCAAATGAATAAATAAAATCTTTTTTAAAAAGTCATTGAGTTATTGCATTTAGAAACTCAGTAATTTGAAGCAACATTGTAACTAGTTTGGTTGGTATTCTTTGTTCTGGCTATAAGTAGTTATGCATTTAGCAAAAATAATATCTATTTTTACCAAAGCACTCCTGTGGATTTAGTAGCAATTATGGAGACCAATGAGAAGTTGAAATGCAGTTCTTTTTTTTAAATTTAAATTCAATTAGCCAACATATAGTACATCATTAGTGAAACACAGTTCTTCCCCTATAGGAACTTACAGCAGAATAGGGAAATAAAGGCACAACCAAATACATAGTAATACATAATAAGTAGAAAATGCCATAAAAGAGTACACAAAATGTGCTTTGAATGTTTAGAGATTAAGACAAGTGGATTAAGAATTTATAAATTACATCATAGGATTGAATACAATGAAATCAGTAAAAAGAATACTGTGTACCATGAGTGTATCTTTACAACAAAAGTATTTCTGTGATACACTGTTAAATAAAATAAAGTTTCAAAAATAAAAAGGTTATTAAGTTAGATATGAATATTGAAATAGAAGAGAGTAAAATTGAACAAGCCCTCCAAACTAACTAGAAATGAAGATGAGGAAAAGCAATGTTAAAACATGAAATAAAATGGCACATTAATATGTTCTATTGATGATGTTTATCCCTCCCACCCCTTAGATGTATCTTATAAATTATTATCATTTTAACAAAAAAGAGCTTGTTCAATGGATAAATGTAAGTTCTCATGGCAATAGACAACATCTAATAGCAGGACTGTGCATTTGGTGAAGGTTGTTGAATGGAGCATTACTGATAGATGCCTACTTCTTTGATAAAACTAGAGATTTTCAGAGGAAAAGCAGTCATTTTGATGTCTTAATGCCTCCATTACACAAGAAAGAAAAATGTGAAAATTGTAGTGTTTTGCCCTAATAATTAACATTTATTTGAAAAATTCAGCTTTGTAAAAGAATTAAATGATTAGTGTCATTTTGAACAGGCTAGGTTTACAACAGTGTTGCTATTATGATTGCTCCTCTATTAGGAAAACACTTCATAATTTTTATCACAAAAATATGGTGCCTTAGTGCTTCAATTTCTTATTTCTTAGCTAAAACAGAAAAATCAGCATATAATCTCACCAATGTGTGTGTGGGCATTCATGCATGCATGTGAATGTTTGTGTGTCTGTGAGACAGAGGAGAGAGAGATAACTAATGATAAAAGAATGTTCTTAATTTTCTATCATTGGTATGGTGGTAAAATAAAAAAAACTATGACTTGCACAGATTATAAATAGGTATAACTGCAGTTATTAGTGAGGATATCTATGTATAAATGTCAAACCTGTGTATCTATTCATTTGTTATTGAAGGGTTTATAGGAGGTGACAAATTATAAACTGCTATATATTCTTGCCAAGTTTTCCATGACAGTGTCATTCTGATTTTGAATCATCTTTACTTTTTAATCTTAATTCTGCCAGAATACCCACTTTCCACCTTTCTTGACTACAGGGAAATAGTATCTAAGGATTAATGCATTGAACTGTGGTTTTCCTTATTAAACAATTGCTCATGTTAAATTCATTCTTGGAAAAGAATTTTGCTTTTATCTGTGTAGACTCACTTTTTTTTTTTTTTTTACTGTTTTGTTTCCTGATTCTATGTTTACAAATAGGTTCCATTATACACTTCTTTTCAGGGCAGCGTAAATTGACTTTTAGGATCTATAGATCTATAGAAGAAGCTAGTTGATGCATCTTTAATTCCATGCAATTCTTAAAGCTGTGAAAATATATACTTAAAATTTAGTTATCATTTTGAAATGATTTCTTAAAATTGTACAGACTAGTTTAAAAAGATATTGTGATAGGAGGCAATATTAATCCTCTTTAAATGTAGCAAAATTTGACCTTTATATGGTCCAATGGTTCCTCAAACTGTGGTCCCCAAACCGGCAACATCAACTATCAGTTGGGCGCTTAGAATTTCCAGTTGCCAGTCCCTACCCTAGGCCTACTGAATCAGAAACTTTGGGAGTTGGGAACTTTTTAAAAAAACATCTTCAAGACATTCTGATACATGATAAGGTTTAAGAACTATTGCCGTTAAAGTGCTAGATATTAGTATCTTGTTCCCTTGTACCTTCCGCCAAACCTCTCTAGTCAGGCATGTTAACTAATCTATTTTTACCAAACAACACAACAACAACAACAAGAAGAACAACAACAGTGATTTTAAAGTTAGCACCTGAATTTCCAGGTCAGAACAATAAATTCCCCTTCCTTATTTGTGCCAGATTAGGAAGAGAGTTTTCTTCCCTAGTTGATGGAAAGGCTTGCATATCTCCTGGCAGAGAAACAAAATGAGAAATCTGCTTTACAGCCTCTGCAGTCAGCCAGATGACTGAATCCCTAGTAAGGGTAAAAGCAGGCTTATATTGAAACCCTGAGGCCATTTTAAAGGTAAATCAGCATGATAAAACATTATCACCTGGAAGAGTTAGTTAATTGATGGAAATGTGTGTCCTCCCCACAATCTTTCTTAAACCCATCTGTTTGAAACTTCAGCTTCCTTCCAATTTTACCTCTGTGCCCACTCCTGCCTCTTGTTTGTCAATTTCTGACGTAGACTGTTACATTATTACTCCCGATTCAGTTAATGTTATCTCTGCAGCCTTTTTCACAGAGTAGCCAGGGTGGTTTTCTGGAGGAGAGACTTGCACGTGCCTCTGGACTGTTTGGTTGTTCATATTAGAAATTTTTGTCCGTCTTGCAGTTTTCAGAGCAAATTCTGGTCTATGTTTTAAATTTCTTTCCATTCTGAATCCTCAGCTTTTTTTTTTTTCTCTAAATTTCTAGGCTCTAGTAAATATAGATCTACTTTAAAAAACCCAGTCAATTTTGCTTTATCTTTGATGCAGTAATACATCATCTAAAAGATGATGGGAGAGTATGTGTGTGAGCCAGAAAGATTTATATTTTACTATTTTTTGCTCAAAGGACTATGATATGTAGACAAGTTCAATAAATATAAAGTAGGGATGTTATGACAACTATATCAACTATTTTTCAAAATTGCAAAATTTCAGTTTGGCCCATTATCTGTATGGTAATCATTGATTTTATTGAAAAGGCTGAGGTTTGACCAGAAACTCTTTACCTCTGCTCCTTTCTTCCTTTCTCTGACCATATACTTATAAAAATATTTTTAAAATTACATATTCATGTACAACCTTGTCTTTTTGAATAGAAAGAAATAATGGAATCAATTCGATGATTAGAAATCTTACCTCAAGTTTTAAGGTTACCAGTCTGCATATCCAAAGTCATTACACATGTTGCAGACCCAGGATAGTTACAATTGTAGATGCTAAGAGGACACCAGTAGGAAAATTTTTAAAAAGACCAAGTTCCCACTTTCATGAAGAGTATATTGTAGTGAGATAAAGTGCATAAGAAAAATAGTAAATAAGTCAGTTACATTATATATTATTGGTGTTAAATTTTCTAGGAAAAAAGAAAACCGGTCAAGGGAATGAAAATAGGGGTGCAGAGTGCAATATTAAATAGAATGTTCAGTAGAGATTTCAATAATAAGGTGCCATTTGAGCAAAGAACTGAAGTTGAGCACCCAAAATTAAATGCATAAGAACTATAAAACATACTTTGTATTGTGTTAGTTCTAAATCACTGATAAACTTATTATTTTATTAAGCTTATTAAGCTCTCTAGTTCAATTTTGACAGTCAAAAATGTCTCCAGCCATTGCCAGATGTCCTTTGGACTGCAAAATTACCCCCCGTTGAGAAACACTGACCTTAACTTACAAAGTCTCCCCAGGCCTTTGATAACTGAAAAAGTAACATTGGCTTAATTTAGGGTGAAGCCAGGCTTATCCCATTACTACTTAAAGAAGAATCTTGCCACATGTTTTATGAAGTGTTAATGGATGCTTAGCTGGTCAAAATATTTTACTATAGGATCCTCTCCTACTCCTACGAATTTTCAGTTGCCATTTAATTTATTTAACAAACAATTATTTTGCATTTCCTTTGGGTCAGGCATTGTTGTACAAACTTTACATATATTAGCTCATTAATCTTTTTAACAACCTTATGAGATAGGTATTAGTATTATCTGAACTTTATAGATGAGGAAATTGAGGCACAGAAAAATTAAGTAACTTTCCCAGGGGCTAGCAAACCACAGGGCAGAGTTTCAAACCTACAGAGTCAGGCTTTGGAATCTTTTGTTCTTCATCACTATGCTCCCAGGTGCCTAAATTAATATCTACCATATGCTTCTATTTAGCACTAGCTTTTTAAAGGCTCTGAGTTGTTCTGCTTTAATAGATTGAACAGATAAAAAAGAAAACAACATACCCAGTGATATTTGAATCGGATAAACAACAAATTATTATTATCATTTTAAAGATTTATTTATTTATTTGAGAGAGAGAGAGTATGTTGCATGCATGGGGGTGTAGGGGCAGAGGGAGAGGGAGACCAAGAGAATCTGGAGCAGATTATCTACTGAGTGAGGAGCCTGACATGAGGCTGGATCTCACCACCCTAAGATCATGACCTGAGCTGAAATTGACTGAGCCACCCAGGCACCCCAACATCAAATTATTTTTTTGTCTAACTATGTCCCATGGAGTATCTTGGACATCCTTACATTGAGAGATCATTTGCTATTTATCTGAAATTCAAATTTCACTAAACACCCTATAATTTATCTGCTAACCCTTGCTTTAATTAAAACTGTTTATCATTGTTTAACCCAGTTTTTTCAACGCTGGTTTGAGCAAGGAAACTTGTTGGTATACCTAATATCTTGGGGGAAGTCCATGGGATTTATTTTAATGACAATGGGAACACTTTTCAGCTAGAGTGAACGGATTAGTTTAAACTCTTACTCCAGACTGCAGTGATCTCTCTTTTGAGAGGCACTTAACAACCTATGTCACATGATTTCACACTTAATTTTCCATTTCTATAACTTGTTGACTTTTATTCAAGATGTGTCAACTCCTTACCAGCAAAGACTGGGTATCATACTTCCTCCAACACTACACTGGATATAATATTTGTTATCAGCATAATATTTTTTTCTGAAAGATGACTTATTTCTAATTCATAATTTATAAAGGAACCTGTTATGCCAAATTCGTAATCTAAGGATCTAAAACAAAGCAGGGGCATACTAGTTTTAGAAGTATTGTATCTCACTTTCTCAGGCTGGTGACCTTTTTCACTCTTTTGCTATGAGTTTTCGGTTTTCATTTGTCAGCATTATTTATTTTTTCGTCTCCCTAAAGAAATGTAACAATTTGGGGATCAAGTTTTTCTTTTCCACATTTGGTAAGGGCGACATTTGAGTCATTGTTGGACTCAGACCATGAACACTTCCTTATATTCATGCAAGTCACATCATTACACAGCGGTTGGTCATTTTATTGTTGTTATTGTTCCTCAGTTTGGAAGAGGGAAGCAGGTGTCTTGCTTGTGCCAATGTAATACTGATGGCACCAATAAAAGAAAGTCTCTTGAGCAGCTCTATTTAGGTGAAAGCACTCAAATCAAATAGTGAAATATAATTTATTTGTTAAAGAATAAAAACTGATGACCTGATGGCAGGTTGCCGCATTTTCCCACTGCTGAGTGAGTCAGCGGTGTTCATTATCTAATTATGTATTACAATCCTCAAAGCCCAGAGGAAAGAGGAAACACTGAACTCCATGAAAAAGTGGGAAAATAAGCACAATATTCATATAGAAAGTTCTAACAGTCTTTTTTTAAAGATTTATTTATTTATTTATTTATTTGAGAGAGAGAGAGCGTGAGTGAGAGAGAGCACAAGCAGGGGGTGCGGCAGAGGGAAGGCAGGTGCTCAACTGACTGAGCCCCTGACAGGCGCCCCTCTAGCAGGCTTGATTTTAATTTTGGGGGAGACTTTTTCATTCTGAGCATTTACCATATGTTTATCTTTTTTATACAGATAAAGTTCTTGTCAATTTTTGCATCTATTCATCTGGGCCCTAAGGAAGAAATTAAATTAAGAGCTTATTCTTCAAATGGATTGCCAAGGGCTGCTACAAAATATAGCAAGTTTAACAAACAGGCTCAATAAAAGCAGTCTCCACTTTGCTTCAATAAATGAAGAAGTTGCTCATGTCCTCAGCTAGATAGCAGTTGTCCTATCTTTATCTTTTAGTTTATGCCATTGTATCATGTGTGCTGATAAAAATTGTAATACACACATTTTGAACACCAACCTTTTAAATCATAGCTCTCAGTCAAAACCTTTTCTTCCTGGCTTACAGAGATGCTCTTCTTTAACTGACAGTCTATGGTTCTAGTACTTGTCCATATTTAATTTTATTGCCAATTAGGATTTCTCAAACCTCCCAAATAAATTCCTACATAACAGTGAAAGTCTTTAAACTCTGAGCAAAGTGTTGATGTCATTCGGATGCGAAGATCTATTACAAGATTGAAATATATTTCTAATGCATTTATTACACATTTTTGTAACACATGATTTTAAATCAGAAAAAAAATGACAAATGGTTTGACACTTTTCACTCATTTACACCAAAATATAATACACTTCGACTAGCTTTTGGCTATTATGGACCTTAACATGCAATGTGACCTTGGTCTGAAAAAACATGTTTGGTTAGTACAGAAACTTAATCATAAGAAGTCGTAAGTAGAATCCTTCTTCTTTACTGCCCTTTTCTAGGTCTAGGAAATTTATTGCTTGTGGGACAGGTAGGATATGAACAATGGGCCACATAGAGTCCAGGGTTATCTCATCTGTGTGAAAACTGCTGCTGAAAATCGATGTGACCTCTGCTACACTGTCATCCCAATTCCCACCCTCTGTGTCCTATTTGTCTTTTGGTAGAATTAGATCTGTGTGCTGTCTCTATGTGTCTCTCTTGGGCCAGATTATCAAAATGAATCATTGACTGCATACCTCTTATATTTCTATTTATTTTCCTGGTGTTGACTAGGTCCGATGAAATATGATTCTTTTTGCATTTGATCCTCACTGCGGCAAGCAACACCTAATTCAACTGTGTCCATCTCTTTAAAGAAGAGTAATGCTATTTTGAAACTTCAATCTACTGTACAGCAACATTACAAACCATAGACCATGCAACCTGTTTTCATAGTCAATAGTAATTTTCCTTTCAGCCAATTCAATGGCATTTATTTAATCTCCAAATAGAAGACTTCTGGGAATTTTAATGTAGTTTTAATTTTGTTTATGCATCCTGAATGTACTGCTTTCCTTTTTGGATATCTTGCTTGTAGAATACCCCTCAGATTCTTATCACTGAGGTTACTTGTGTATAGAGGGATACATAAGAAAGAATCCATTAATTTTAAGAACTCTGCCCCTGATACAAAATGTTTATTCAAGAGAAACATATTATCTCTGAATCAGCAGGATGTCAATGTTCTAACTCCGTAGCAGTTCATTTTGTAAAAATAGATCTTCCAAGGTGCATAAATTCATACTTTTAGATTTATAAACATCAATACAAAGGTGTAAAACCTCCCCAGTTATTATCAATAAATCATTATGAAGTTATTCTATCCACTTGTCATGTGCAGAAAACAAAATACTAGCTAAATACAGACTTCAAACAATACAAATAAGACATAATATTGTTTGGTTAGGTGTTAAGAAATGTACTTTAGAAGCATTAGAGATGATGCTTAAAACATTTTAGAATTTAGTTTTTTAGTGACATATTTCAAATGTTCAAACTTTGTAGTTGAAGTAGATCACAGAATTTCTGATAATGTGTTCACTCCCTCTGGAATACTTCACCTCTTCTAAAAATACCACTAGCAAAGAAGGAAGGAAGGAAGGAAGGAAGGAAGGAAGGAAGGAAGGAAGGAAGGAAGGAAAAAGGGAAAGAGTTTAGGGTTAATTTTACAAGGGTGTTGTACAAAACACATGCATCATGCATTTATAATCAAAATATTTTTAAAGTTTTATGATAAAACGATTCTTAAGAATATGTTCATTATAGCTTCCTGCACTAAAAGAAAATTAACAGGTTAATTTATACATTTTATTGAATTCTTTAAGACCAATAAACAACTGTTTTTTATAACATTTTGGGTTTTTTTGGGTTTTTTTTAAAGTTGAAATTCAATAAGATATATTTTGTTTTGTTTTTTTAATAATAATATTTTTTTATATTATGTTTGGATTCAAATAATATGAAACTGTTAATTCTATAAAATAATTACTTAGCATTTTTTATCCATATAGATTTTGGAAAACCAGAAATTGTAAAAAAAAAAAAAAAGAAGTTGGAAACAGTGATCTCTATTAAAAGCATTTTATTCAGAGATAATGCTGTCCTGCTAAAAATATCACAGAACATTCCCACAATTCTATGCCATAGCTTCCCATACAGTAAATGGGGCATACCATTTGCTATGGAACAAACCATGATGACTATGAAATCCATGTGGTTAAAGACCCTGCATACTACATGTAAAGGCTGCTTGCAGTTGAAAAAATTAGCTCTAACTATATGATAAATCCATATTCCTACCTCCAATGGAACCAGAACCAATAGCTAAATTTTTGTGAAAATTGGTTAGGTCCAGATTCAAGCATAGTGTTTTTTTGTTTGTTTGTTTTGTTTTTCTTTTTCTTTTTCTTGAATGACTCTTATACGGGGTCACTGAAAATTTTACTGACCAGGGAGATGCATTTTCAAACTTTGTCTGTGCCCAGTTACTGAAATGAAGAGACTACAGTGAGTAGAGTAATTTTGTTTGAAGTGCTGTGATTCACCCCATCATGCACTGCTGTTGAAGCCATTTAAGAATACCAGGGTTTGAAAGATACAGATGTAGTAAAACGAAGGGACACCGGCGCCCCAACATTCATAGCAGCAATATCCACAATAGCCAAACTGTGGAAGGAGCCAAGATGTTCTCCAACAAATGAATGGATAAAGAAGATGTGGTCCACATATACAATGGAATATTACTCAGCCATCAGAAAGGATGCTTACCATTTACATCCACTTGGGTGCAACTGGAGAGTATTATGCTAAGTGAAATAAGTCAACAGGAGAGACAATTATCATATGGTTTCACTCATATGTGGAATATAAGAAACAGTGCAGAGGACCATAAGGGAAGGGAGGGAAATGAATGGGAAGAAATCAGAGAGGGAGACAAACCACGAGAGACTCTTAACTATGGGAAAGAAATTGAGGGTTGCTGAAGGGGAGGTGGGTGGGAGGACGGGGTAACTGGGTGATGGGCACTAAGGAGGGCACATGATGTGATGAGCACTGGGTACTATACACAACTGATGATTTGTTGAACACTATATCTGAAATTAATGATGTGCTATGTGTTGGCTAATTGAATTTAAATAATAATTTAAAAAATACCAGGGTTTGTAGAGCCTGGGTAGCTCAGTTGGTTAAGCACCGAACTCTTGATTTCAGCTCTAGTCATGATCTCAAGGTCATGAGATCAAGCCTTGTGTCTGTTGGGCTCTGTGCTAGGTGGGGAGTATGCTTGAGATTCTCTCTCTCCCTCTTCTTTTGCCCCTTCCCTCCATTCTCTCTCTCTCTTTCTCAAATAAATAGATTAATTAAAAGAAAAAAAAAGGAATACCAGGGTTTGTTTGGCTACCTTCCAAGATTACTTCTTTGAAGCAGTTTATTTTTACCTATGTCAAAAAAGCCCCAGTTTCTAATTGCAGGGGAAATTTTGTTGTCTGATTTGTACATCTCATATTAAAGATGTACAATCAGAATTCAAGTACATAGTCAAGTAGTTAGCTTCTCAGTGTAAGAGAAGATTCCTTTTGTCATTAGATATATCTGTTCAAAACATCTTATTAAACAAAATTCTATTGATGTCTCTTTATCTGAAACTAAGAGAGAATCTTATTAAAGTGATGAGAATGTGGGAGAAGATAATATAAAAAAAAGGGCGAAAAGATACAACTTGTGTTTTTACACCACAGGTAATATTTTTTCAGAAGTAGTATTCTTCAAAATAAAAGGTAATACTGGAAATAATCAAAATGCCTGTCAGCTAGTGAATAATTAAGCAAAAAGCAATGTATCCACGTAACACTTTTCAGCAATAAGAAGGAAGAAACCACTGACACATGCTACCACATGGATGAACATCAAAAACATTATGCTAAGTGAAAGAAGCCAGACATAAAAGACGACAGATTGTATCTATTTGTGTAAAATATTCAGAAAAGGCAGTCCTATGGAGTCAGAAAGTAGATTAGTTGCTGCCAAGGGCTAGGGGTGGAGAAGGAGATTAACTGTAAATGGGCATAAGGGGTATTTTGGGGGTGATCAAGTTGTTCTAAGAGAGATTTGTGATGGTGGTTGCACAACTCTGTAAATTAACTAAAAATCATTGAAATGTACACTTAAAATAGGTGAATTTTATTGTGTATGAATATACTTCAATAAAACTATTAAAGAGTGGAGATGATAGGTAGATATAGATAGATAGGTAGATGATGATAGATAGATAGATAGATGACAGATTTGAAAAGGACAAAAAAAAGCAGTGTATGCTTTACAAGGAGGTGATCTGATTATTTAATTTATAGGTATTCATAAACATATCATAAATGTGTTCCTCCAAGTCTCATTCCTCTTTAGCAGTAAATGTTTCATTTTCACTGATTATTTACTGAAACATTTATTTTGAGAAACTAGAGGCAGCTGAGGAATAGGTATGACTTCCAATTAAGAGTTTTCCATCATCTAGTTTTAGAAATAAAATATTTATAGATACTATTAGAGCTAAAGGAAACACAGTGAAAATTTTGACCTGTTAATTTGTGAACATTCTGATATTAATTTTGTTTTTTTTTTCCAGAAGAAGTACCATTTCAAATTCCAATGATGAAATCACCCTTGGACAAGATTCAACTGACTCCTGGGCAGGCATTGCCTCCTGGATTCCCTGGACCCTTCATTTTTGCTGATAGTCTGTCCTCCGTGGAGACTCTGTTGACCAACATTCAGGTCAACAATATTTCTATAAACAAAATAAATGTAATACAAGACATTAGCATCTACATAAATTATTTCATATTTGAGAAAGTAAAACAGATAAGATGAACTGCATGTCATTTGCTATACTTTGACAGGGTCTACTGAAAGTGGCTTTGGATAATGCTCACATCCAGGAGAAACAGATTCAACAAGAAAAAAAGGAACTGCGAATGGAGCTCTATAGAGAGAGAGAAATTAGAGAAAACCTTGAAAGACAACTCGCAGTTGAGCTTCAAAGCAGAAGTAAGTTTAACAAGTTCAATTACAGAATAAATATTTTGTTGTAGATATTTTCAATACTAGTAGAAATATTCTCAGGTTTAGTTTGGAACTACTTAAAAAAAAAAGACAAGCTAAGAATCAAATGCTGTGTGCAATCCACATGGTAAGATATCTATACTATTTCTCTTTATTATAAAAGATAATGGAATAGATCTGGACTTCAGGCCAGTTGCAGATTTGGAAAATATGAATATTCTTAGTTTTCTCACAATTTCATAAAATACCCCTGGATATAGCTAATCTATTAATTTCTTGTAGACGGAATGCTTACTCTTTGCCAAGAACAGTGAATGCTAGATTCTGGGGATTTAAGATAAATAAAACTCAGTCCCTGTCCTTGAGAGATTTACATTTTAGAGGGCTAGCACAACCAACTGGTTTATTTCAAGTGGTAAGAGCAATGATGCACAGTATAAATGGCTATATAGAGAAGGGGTAGTTAGTTCAGCTTGCTGAGGTAGTGAATGGTTGAGGAAGGCTTCCTGATGCTGATACTTGAACCTGAGTCTTGAAGGTCAGTAGGCTAAGAAAGGGCATGAGAGTGTCTGAGTGATTTGGACATTCTAGATAGAGGTATCAGTGAGCATAGGCGTGAAGGCAAGAAGCCTCATACATTGGCACCTATAAACAGTTTTTATTACTGTGGCTCTGAATTCTATGAAATGAATTGTGGGAGATGAGGGAGAAAAATGAGGGTAGAGGCTAAATTGTGAAGGACATTTTTAACCATGTAAAAGATTAGCTTGGATTTTGTCTTATACGTGATAGGAAGTAGTTAAAGATAAGCAGGGGGGATGATCTGGTCTGATTTCAATTAGACCACTTTGGTGTTGGGAATAGATTAGATAGGGCTCGCAGTAAGACTAAAAACAAGGAAGTTATGTAAAAGGAGTTTGCCTCTTTTATGTGAAAGGAGTTTGTTCCTGGCGGTGGTGATGAGGACTGAACTAAGCATAAGTGGGGATGGAGACAAAAGATAATGGATAATTAATGTTCACAAGTAGAATTAACTTTCCAACCATGGGTAGACATGAGATTATGTACAAACATGGACAAAGAGACTAGTTCATATCAAAACCAGATAAAATTTAAAACTTCACTTCAGCCAATAATTTCCACCTTTTCCTAATGTTTACCATAAAATACTAAAGAGCAGCCAGAGTGATGACTGTAAATTTCAACTTCTCTTCTCTGCTTACTCTTCTATAGAAAGGTCACAAAATAAAAATTCAATAAAATAGTATAAATAAAGAGTGGGAAGGAGAGGCAAAGAAAGGGAGGGAAAATCCACAAGGTAGATAATATCTCCTTAAACAAGGAAGAATAATTCCAATTGAGTGAAATCCACTAACTTTACATTATTCCAAAGTCGTATATTATACTCCAAAAATTTTGGCAAGTAATTGAAAACTTGTATATTTTCCTTAAGGCCTAGGGATCATTATTAGCCTGGTTCAAAATATAAATTCAGTCACTACATTTAAAAAAGAATTAAACCTGTTTAAAAAATAAAATCTTAAAAAATGGGGGGGGCACCTTGTTGGCTCAGTTGGTAGAACATGTGACTCCTGATCTCAAGGTTGTAAGTTCAAGCCCTACTTTGGTTGTAGAGTTTACATAAATAAACAAAGAAATAAATAAAATCTTAAAAACAAAAGAATTAAACCTCTCATTGTCTTGCCAAAGTCTTTAAATACTATTAAGCAAAAACTAATTTGTCTTTGTAAAGTTTAGAAAAATTCATTGATTTCTGGCATTTGGTATGCAAAATAGATTATTATGATTAGGAGTCATAAAAACATATTTTAATAGGATATTTTTTATACTAAAGATAGTAATCATATGTTAAATATAATAACATTCTCAGATTGACTTATGTGTATCTACTACATAGAGTAAAACTGGCTTCTAACTTTTAGGGTTATACTCGTACCAATTTCTGTTCATTACCTTCTCATAGACTCTTCAGATCTATCTGTATAATTACTATCACATCTATTGTCTTTTAAAAATGCCTGGACATGGTAGGGGTGCCAGGGGGGCTCAGTTGGCTCAGGTTGTGATCCTGGGGTCCTGGGATAGAGCCCAGAGTTAGGCTTCCTGCTCAGTGGGGATCCTACTTCTCCCTCTTCCTTCCTCTCCCTCTGCCCCTCCCCCCAACTCAGGCTCAGGTCATGATCTCCTGGGTTGTGAGATAGATCCTGCATTAGGGCTCCACACTCAGTGTGGAGTTTGCTTGAAGATTCTCTCCCTCTGATTCTCAGTGTCTTTGTTTCAAGTTTTCCAATTTTGTTATTACCTCAGACCTCTGAATTTTTGTTTCACATAAATATAAATTTACCTGGGTAAATTATTCTTTTCATGTTGCTGAAGGTCATTTATGTGAAAGACCTTGAACTGTGAAATAAATACAAGTGAAACTTAAATTAGCATCATAATTAGTTCGGTAAAACATTTTAATTATATGTGAACACTTTTAACATTTTTTAAATGTCATAAAATTTTTAATTTTGCATGTTTCTTGAATGTTTTTCTATTGTCACAATGAAAATATCTCAATTTTTAAAGACTGATTCAGAAAGACTATGAAGATTGGTATGCTTAAAATCATGCTATGAACCAATATATTGCAGGCACCCAAAAATTCTATCTAAGAAATTATGAAATATTTAATGCTATCATTAAAAGCATGTAGTTAATGAAAGTAAAAAATAATTTTCTACCATTACTACCACTGCTATACAAATGCATGTTTATAATAAAGCAAATGCACTGCAAAGGTGAAAGCAGAAAGAGGTAAATTATCTGATTGAACACTGGTTGAATCTAATGAGAACTGGAACCAAAAAAGCTAATGATATGGTTTGTGTCTCTCTCTGTATCTATGGTTTATAATCCACCAAAACTGGCAACCCTATTTTATTGACCAAAATTTGCCAGCGATTTGCCTTTTCATATTTTAGCTACCATGCAAAAGCGTCTGAAGAAGGAGAAAAAAGCCAAGAGAAAACTGCAGGAAGCCTTGGAATTTGAATCAAAACGCCGGGAACAAGTGGAACAAGCACTTAATCAAGCCACTACAAATGACGGTGGCCTAAGGATGTTGAAAGGTACTGTCTGATTTGGACTTTCACACTCAAGGTACACAAAGGAAAAAAAAAACGATTTAAAAAAGAGAGAGATGGAGAAAGAAAGAAAGAAAGAAAGAAGGAAAGAAAGAAAGAAAGAAAGAAAGAAAGAAAGAAAGAAAGAAAGAAAGAAAGAAAGAGAAAGAAAGAAAGAAAGAAAGAAAAGAAAGAAAGAAAGAGGGAGGAAGGAAGGAAGGAAGGAAGGAGCAGGCTTTGTTCAAGAATAATTAAAAAATCAATTTGAGGCCAAGTGCTTTAGTTATTTATTAAATGTGTCAAAATAATCCCTATTCTGGGAGATACAAATAGCCTAGGAATAACAGGAAACCCTGCTGACTTTTACAGTAGAAGCTGTAATACTGATAATCTTCTTGCACCTAAAATGTAAGTATTTTATGTCCATTCGTATTAAAATATGCTAATGATTGGTGAACTCTCTTCTAATGAATTATGGGATCATGGTTTTTTTAATGTAGATTGCATCAGTGTTGAGGGTTCAAGGAGGGCCTGGATGAAAAAAAGTGTTCTAAGTACATTCTTGGAGATTCTGTGAGAAGAGATGCTTCTGTCATGAAATCTCTTAATTCCACATTTTTCTTATTACATTTTCAGTTATGAGTCCCCACAACGTCATTTCATCTCATAGAATATTCAGGTTCTTCTTTCATAACACATTGACAGATTGTATTTTTAACTGACATGTTAAATATACATATGTATATTAACTAATATGTGTGAATAGCAAGCATAAGCCTAAGAATTGTATGCAATGTACACATACCCCATACATATGTATGACACACACATAAAACTAGAAGGATGCTTCAGTGTCCTAGACTAAGAACGAGTAAAGTATTTTTTATAAAAGGGAGTTATATTCTTTCTTTCCAAAAGTTCAATTCCGGGCACCTGGGTGGCTCAGTCATTAGGCGTCTGCCTTTGGCTCAGGTTATGATCCCAGGGTCCTGGGATCGAGCCCCGCATTGGGCTCCCCGCTCAGCTGGAAGCCTGCTTCTCCTGCTCCCACTCCCCCATCTTGTGTTCCTTCTTTCACTCTCTCTCTCTCCCTGTCAAATAAATAAAAATAAAATCTTTTAAAAAACAAACAAACAAACAAAAAGTTCAATTCCCTTTTTACTGTGACTGTCTTGGATCATTCTGCTCACAATCAATAGAAATGGAATGCTAGATTATTAGCTCATGCTAACCATGTCTTGTTGAGACACAGAAAAGAAAAAGTAAGTAATTATACATTAATAATTTCTACAGTGGGACATCTTAGTGGAAGCCAGCATCCTTGCTTATCAAAGGTTTCAAAAATAACATTTCTTGAGTAGCAATGGGACATATGTTCTGTGCACTCATTATTATTATTTGAGGCCCTGAACTTGTCGTTCTGAAGTGGTTTGACATTTTTTTTTTTACATATTTAAAATCCACCCATAATTGAACTCCATCTAGGTATAGCTTTTCTATCATAAGGGAAAAACAGCTGTTTCTACAGCATGATGGGTACCTTGTATTCAAATTATTTTCTTATATTAATCTTCGATGGCATTGGATGGTGCACTGGCATCTGTTATCACATTACCCAAGGGTGTCCAAGCAAATGTGTACATACAGAAATTGTCATATAAAGCTGTACTTCGTGGATATGGATACCTTTTAGATAATCACATCTCATATTTAAAATTGAAAATAAAAACCTAACTTCTTATTTCTTCTTTTCCTCAAATTCTTGTCCAAAACAATTCATGTATCCTTTTGCCTTTAGAGCCAGTACTGCATAAAGACCACAAACCATAACTGTGTTTTGGTGTTCAGTGTACCTAGCATAGAAATAATCTCATCATCTATCACATTTTACAATGCAAAATATAGCATAAGAATGGGGAACTTCCATTTATGTAATTGTATCCATCTTTTTCTTATTCTACAGTCAGGTCATGTTACCTGATAGTCTGAGGGGATTATTTTCCTGAGAATTATCTCTAGAGAATGAAATAAAGAAGTATTTACTATATACTTGAAAATATATGCCAAACTGTAGAATTTAGCTATAGTTTATAATCCTCTCTCTTACCATTAAAAACAAACATACAAAACCAAAAATGCCATCTAAGGTCTTGTGTTATCTATGGGACCAAATTACTGCTTTCACCTTAAATGGAATCAGAAAAAAATAGAATTGTACCTTAATCTTGAATGTCACTTCTTTCAGATACTGGAATTCCAGACGTTGAAATAGAAAACAGTGCGACTCCTCATGATAGCACTGCTATGCAAGGTACAGTAAACAGCATACTCCTCTCTATAACTGCCTGATATGGGGTGGGCATGAGCTCATATGTTGATGTTCTTTATATAAATAAAAGAAGTAAGTTTATTTCTTCTTACTTTAAGGCAGAGGGAGAAGTCTTCAGTGTTTTTTGAGATTATACACATAAGGACTAATAATTTCACATATACAATGTGAGCAAATTTCTTGTATGTTTAGCTGTTAAAAGAATGTATATTTATGTGTTAGGAGTATTCTAAAAATGCATAAATGTGAATATAATTTCCTTTCCCAAGTGTACATTAATACACTTTAAAAAACCTCACTACTGTTTGTAAAAGCCACAGGTAGAATAATCATAACCTATCAATATGTTTAATGAGTTCTAGACAACACTCGTTATCAACCTCTAAATTCCAATGCTAAATTTAGATTACTTTAGAAACCATCTAAATATGGAAATAAGAGCACGACTCGGAATTCATGATTCTCAGGATTCCCGTAAATGCTTAGATCCTTTAAAATATTTTAAAATATTAGTAGTAAGAGAATAGATGAAACAAGTCAATATAGAATTTCACTGGAGTGAAAAACAACCTGAAAAGAGAAATTGAATTTAACCACTAGAGTTTTTCTAGTCTGATTCTAATTCAGTTTTCTAGCCCTTTTTTATGCGGATTACCTTTATTTTTATGTTTAATATGAAAAATGTCTCACTGTAATAAAAAAAAGAAAAGGCATCTCCACAAGAAAATGATTTCCTAACTTCAGAAAGCAAGACAATCATGGATATGTTGCTTGCTAGAGGATTAACTAGTCAATGCTTTTTCATTATGTGACGACTAGATCTACATGAAGTTAACAGAACTAGATGTGAGTAAAAGATCCCTTTGGGTTCTTTTGTGTGTCACCATTTATGTGGCAGTTTCAGAAAATTTAGAAACCCTCATTCATTTAAATTTGCCCATCATTTTTACAAAACAAGGAATGTCAGAACTCATGGATCTTCTTATAATGCCTGTTTCTGCTGCGGTGGAGTCGACCTAACTAATGCATTAATTTTGCTAAGTGTGAAAGTATGTATGTTTAGTTCATTCAGTGAAGCTTTTGATATTTCTTAACCCTCTTTTGCTTGCTTGCTTTCTTCCCTCAGTTTACAAGTTGTGTCTATGTGACCAAAGCCAATATGGACAAGACTCAGTGTTTGTCCAATCAATTCACCACAGTTAAATTTATGAGGAAAGCCCCACTAATTTTGGGCTCCCAATAGTTGAGTTTGCTACCACATATTGGGCCAAGGCAGGGTTGAGTAAGCCTGAAGCATTTGATGACTTCTTAATTTGTGGCACACAAATATAGACCCAGTCTTTCATGGAACATTGGGTTTGATTGTGCCCCTCCTTTAATGGGATGTAAGGTCAGCTTTGGAACTGGAGAGGTTAAAGCAAACACACCATCAGTGGGTTGTCTCTTTATTATCCTTTAATCCTATACTTTCAATCTGTTGCTGTTTGTTTAATGTACATGACGCCTTTAATTTGCAGTAGTGACATCTTTCCCAACTTTGAAAATAAATGCAAGCTTTTTTACTGTCCTAAAGGTATTTCATTTCCATGCAACAAAAAATGGATATCTTATTCATAGGAGGTTCGTTAGATGATATAAATCAAAAACCTTCCATTCGGTTTAAATTTTCTTATTTTAACAAAGTCTGCAAAGAATAGCTTTTGCATATTAATTTGTGATTAGGGTAGGGCACATTTAATATTTATTTTCATTGAGCATACTTTTAATAAGTTCCATTTTTTGCTGGCTAAACATGAGGGAATTAGTACATCTTTAAAAGGATTAAGGTAGAATTTATTTTAAAGCAAGGGACTTAACTTCTATTATTTTTATCATTTAATTTTTATCATTTTTTTCAAATTTAATAGTGTCAATATAGTAAAGTATGGTGTGTTAAAAATTACTTATTGAATGTCTGTCTTTTAGGTTATGTTAAATAATCTTGAGAAATGTAATGAAAATGGAAAAGTACACATTCTCATCTCTCTTAGCATAGCATTTAAGCACTATAAATGATAAAATTCCCATCATCAATTTATGGAAAACTAGAGTGAATGCTTTGTGTTATATGACAGTAGAACCACAATTTGATATCTAAAGTAAGTTTATTTATTTATTTATTTTTGATGTAGTATTCCATGCTTCATTGTTTGCGTATAACACCCAGTGCTCATTGCAATACGTGCCCTCCTTAATACCCATCGCAAGTTTATTTTTTGAGGAAAAAAAAAGTTTTATTAGCCAGTGGGATAGGTGCCAGAAAATATTACCAGAACTGTTTTGAGTATTGTTCACAAAATCAATCAATTCAAGTAATTACCTGAAAAATGCCAGTAATATTACTTATTATTTAAGATGTTCAGTATTGAAAAATTCTTTTATATGTATTTATGAACTTCGGACAATGTATAATGCCTGGAAAACATAAAATGCAAACTTGGCCATTATTTTTTCATTCTTCCTAGTAGTTTTGTGCTTCCTAGTAGTTTTATAGTTTTTATCTTTTGTGACTTATTTTGATACTGATTTCATCTTTCCATTTCCCTCAATTACCCATTTCTTATCTTGGAAGAGTATTTGCTAGCATTGCTTATGTGGGTCAATTCATGCAGGCCAATCCAGTGCCATTTCCAAAACTCATCTTTGTCACAGCAAACAATTCCAGCATCAGTGAAGTCTTTTCTCTTCCTATTGTCAATAGCTCTGCTGGATAGAAATCTATCAATCATCCGGTGCTCTCGCTTTTGAAATTAAATTAGCTCCAGTGGGATATATCCTTAAGAGAGTTTAAAGAGGGCTTGGAAGAACATTGCTTGGCCATCTTCACAAGTATTAAGGTCATATACAGTTTTATGATAATTATCACACGGACTTTAGTACAAATATTCTTTGTACTAAAATTCTTATATGTATTCTAAATCTCTTTAGCTTAGTTATTTCGTGTCTTTTGTGCTTCGAATGTTGTTTGACAGAGAAGGTATGCATACACATTTTGTAACCCTTATTTTAGCAGTCTATCATAGCACCTCCTTCTGAATATCTTAAGGTGCTCAAACAACGAATACATACTCACTCTGACGGCTCTGTCCAGCTATTGCTGGAGGTGAAGGACTTGGTGGAGCATATACACTAATATTGTCCCACCTAGAGTCACATAATTCAGTTGAGGGCCTGCAAGACAGCACATTAACCATCTTATCAACCAATCTCTGTTTCACATTACATAAACATACTGGGTATCATTAAGTGCACCTTCAGATCAATGATTTTTGCAAATGACATTCAAGTACCATTTGTGTAGTGCATTTCTGCTGATAAAAGCAAATTAAATTAGCACAACTACGAGTGCACTGATAAAAACTAAAACTGAACAGCAGTACCATTAGCTAACAAAGTAATATTTTCTCTTTACTGTGTTCTGCCATTTAGTTATTATCCTATTGGAAATCTAATTATAATCCTTTTACTCCCTAGTCAAACTTCACAGTTTTTGCAAGCTTAGCACTGACAAGTGATTTCATTACATTTGATTGCCCGCGCCCAGATTGACTTAACTTCACTTGGAGACCTAAAAGCCCTCTCAGTTTCTCAGATTCCCTATTTGCACTTTATAGCAACAGCTCCTTTAATTAATTAGCATGAACAGCAGTAACATGAACTGCTGAACAGAAAATAACATCATTTTATGATCACAGGGAGACTTCTCCTTTTGCATGTTTATACCTTAGTTAACTCTTGTATGACTCTATTTCATTGTTAGGGGCTACTGTTACAGTTGACAGTGCATGTTCTTAAATTTTTGAGAATCGACATCATCATCTTAATAATAACAGATTAAACAAGCCCAGGATATGAAGCTCTTAAGTTTTAGAAAACACACAAGAGCTTCACGAACTGACTTTCTAGTAACAAAATAAATAATAAAAAAAGTTCAAGGGAGATAGCATCATAAATTGCAAGGGCACATTGACACATTGCTCCTGTTATTTCCATTGTTTTTGTTTGGGGAAAACAACACAAAATTTAAAAAACAAACAAATTTGCAACTGTTTTTGCAAGAGGAATGGCAATCTGTGTGAATAACTTTTACATTTGCTTTATTTTTTTTTTTGCCTACATGTTTGACCATGACACAAAATGATTTAACACTGGAATATGTTTTTCCATAAATATGGTGGAATCTTAAATAATTTTCCTTCCTTTTGCTACTAACACACCAGAAATAGATATTAAATCTAATCTACATGTTAAAAGTAAAACAAAATTTGTTGCAAAAGATAAACCGACTAAAAATTTTTCCCTGCTGAGCCATTTTTGTTCAGAAAAATGTGAAAGCTTATTCAGAGAATATAGAGTAACCATTCTAAAATATAAAAAGCATCATCTCCTCCATGCAGCACTTGGTGAAGCTGCCACTGAAGAATTAAAAACAAGGTGACTAAAGTGTTATTTGACTCCAAAAGCAGCAGACACAATTTTAACGCTTCTATGCTAAAAAAACCCACACTTATTATATTTTACAATGTAATTTAATATATGTGTTTATAATATAGAAATTTTAATATATATTAATACTACGAAATATATATGACTATGTATATTCTCATCCTCTATCTCAAAATCAATTTGAGCAACATCTAGCCTTCCTTGACCTTTGGAACTTCCTTATATTCCATCTTTGCTGCTCACTTTGTTACCCAGAATACCATTCCTCCAATGAGCTTCAGATGGCATGCCAATATTTATTGGAAACAATTACCCTTGGGCTAAAATTGTCATTGCAGAACCTGGTAGAATAGCAATGCAAGTGATGGTAGGAGCAAGTACAGCGACTGGAAAAACTAAATCGTATATGATTACTTGCTATGTATGTGATTTGACAAGAAAAACTAAAAGGAGAGCAGGAAGAATTCCTCTGTAGGCTTTTCTACTGATTCCCACCACATTGTGCTCTACATCTTTCTCTTGGGACTCCACAGACTACTTCCTTCTCTATCCTCATCAATCATTAATTGTCCTCTCCTTTTATGTCTCATACTGTGTTGGAAGGTGTACATGGGCACTTCAATATTCTCATTGTAAAGTGGAAATGTTCTTTTCTAAAGTGTATAGCGCGTCAGAGATTAGAGATTGTGGGAAGTGGGCCTTCTTTCCTCTTAAACGCTTCCTTTGAGAGTAGGAGGCTTTTACTACTCAGAGAAACTTTACTGCAACTGCCATCATAGAGGGAAAAAAGACTGTAGCACACACCCCACAGAGAAGATTTTAGCATCTTTATGTAAAGCAGCACTATTTTTTTTTCCTGTAAGATTCATTAGAGGGCCTGAGTGTTTTTATTTTCTCCCCCAGGAAGTATTTCTCTCTCATTTTCTTCATCTTTCACAGGATTTTTATCTTGATTGATGGTACCTCCCAGACCATACCATATCTTTTTCTGTGAAATACCTGTCATATTATAGCACACATTATGCTTTTAGTTCTTTCTAAGGAGAATGGAAAGAGCTTACATTACTTGATAATTTAGAGCTTGGTTGTCAAGAGGTGGCTTGCACCACCTACCACTACATTGTTAATGGAATATTTGCAATGACTGAAAGGCTGTCACACTAATGATGATAACAAAGTCTCATCTACAGATCTAAGACATACAACTCCAGTTATATCTCACTTACACAACAGATGAAATTCTACTTGTAGTGATAGCAAGGTAGTGAGACTTGCAAACCAAAATAGGTTGTTCTGCTACTCAGCGTTTCAGAAGTCTGTAGAATTGATTCATCAATCAAAAGATCTTTCTGACTCTTATCCAGGAAGGGTTAACTCAACTCTATAACTATTTAACCAGTTACTTTGTGCTCCATCCTCTGAACTTATACAATACACTTTTAAGCTTAAAATTCACTCTACCCCTCCCCAAACCCAGGTAAGCTTAAGGAAAATGCAAAAGGAAAGCCTTTCTCTGATTAAAAGTTCCTCAGTTTTACATTTGTGTTTCAATTAAAAATACACAGCATTTTCATAGAAGGCTGTAATAGTATGTAATTGTTATCATACCACTTTTTTCAAATAAGTAGAATAAAATGAAAAATAAAAAGCAGAATAATGTTGCAGCCACATAAATGTGTTGTGGTTCTATGCCAATATGCTTATCAGATAATCCTAAAACTGGAAGAGTGAAAAAAAGGAAGGCAAGATCCAGTATTTGTATAGCTTGGTGAACTTTGTGCCATTTCTTTTTTTTTTTTTAGGATAGTGTGAGCAAGGGCTTAATTTAAAAAGGTAACTTATTGGATGACTTAACTGAAACTTCCAGGGATAGATTCAGGCATGGCTGCATTCAGGAACTCAAATAATAAATCCGTTTAAGATGTCTCCCTTCGCAGTTCCCTCCAGTCTCCCTTCCCTTTGAAGACTTTGATTTTTTTTTTTAATATATTTGGCTAAGTTTTCCTGTTCCATTGCACAAAATGTGGCAAGCCCGGGCTTATTGTTAGTTCTCTCATTAGCAACGATTCCATCAGAAAGAGGATTTTGTCTTTGTGCCATTCTTAACACACACATCCTCTATCAGGATTATATCTTTATGTAATTAGAGGTATGATTAACCTTCATTTTATAAGTAGGGAAATAGTCTAAGATAAGTTAATTGGCTCACTATTAATAGTGGGTCCTAAAACATAGGAATCTTAACTCCCTCACCCATTATCCTCATTGTCAATTTGTGTTGATATCGCTTTCCATCCATACTGTTTAAATCTCTCATAGTCAGCTAGCTAGGATATTTAACTAGACTGTAATATTATATGCAAAACCATGCAACAGGACCTAGGTGGAAGAAAGCTTCTCCAGCTTGTAGTTAATTCACCAAAATAGCTTAAAACCAACTCTAATTAAATAATCACTTCTGCCTTAAAATTTCACAGAGATTGGGGTAGTACTTTTCTATTTGTGGCAAAACTCACATCATCTATCAGAACAAGACCTTAGCAGATCCTCAGGTATGTAAATTAGGCCAGGATTCTTTACTGTGGGCCATTAGCATAAAGTCTTACTTGTTTGCTATAGGGAACTTCTTTCTCATTTATAATAACCATATAACAATCACTTTTGGAAATTAAAGTGAATTTAAAGAAAAGCATTCTTTAGATTTTATACAGACCTCCTTGAAGTCCCCTAATCTGTTGACCCCCACAGTTTATAATTCACTTGTTTAATATTTGAAAATTAACATTAGTAATAATCTGCTTACCTAAGCTGCAATCTATCTCAATAATGCAAATGGTTATTTAGACAACATTTTCACCAATTTCTCTTTTAACTTGAAAGAAAACGGCATTTTTATAAACATTTGTTCACTATTTCCCTATTATCCCATAAATGTTTAAGTGCTTGTATTTTCTTTAAAAAATAAAGATAAATACCATGTTGATCTCAGCATTGGTGACTAACCATTTAAAATGGATGAGGCATAACCTGCAACTCAAAGTTTACAATCTCCTGGTAACTACATTTCAACCCTCTATGGGAAATGTTGGATGTGGTCATTTTTAATGTTGCTCAAGTAAACATTGAATGTTTTCCCATTACTTTCATTTTCATTTTCGTCCATATTTTGATAGCACATTTTGATTCCTTTGAAATTCAGAATTATAGTGTTTTTCTATTAGTTTGATATATAAAAGGGGTAGTTAAAAGTTAAAAAAAAATAACTTAATTGTACTTTTAAATATAACATTAAAATATTTATAATATGCTTCCTAAATAAAGCTCAAATAAATTTGACCTTTACAAAACATTTTTTAAATTATATACTTTGGAAGGTGGATGATACAACCTTAGAGTTTTAGAGAAATGACATAAGCAACTTACCACTTTTCACCATGGCATTATCTATAAGAAGTAGTGAAAGAATATGGCATTCCACATGTGACACAAGTGGTTAGAATGGCTTAGTATGGCTCCTAACATAGTCAGAGTTCCATAAACACTAGTTTTTATTTACTCTTCTTTCTTTTCCTTTCTTTTCCCTGCAGGAAAGTAGAATTCAAGTACATCTAGAGCTCTTAGTGTGGCTCAGAAATTGCAGGTCTGTGTACTGGACACATGCACTTTTATTGACATTTTATAACTGGTCTGCGGGAGACACAATGTAGGAAGAGCACCAGTCTAGTAGTCAGAATTTTTCAGTCACTAATTGGCTAACTCAGTTACTAAGCTGGAGAAGTAATTCAACCTATCTCTTCCTTAATTTTATTAAAATAGTAATTATAATATTTGCCTAATCATCCTCTTCAATAAGTTAGATCTATACTTTCTGACAAGTATGGAAAATACAAGATTTCATTACTACTCTGCCTGGTAAAATACATATGAAGTTAGCATTTGTGTTCGCATGGGCAGATTTTAGTAAGAATGAAATATTTGGCATATAACTGATGTATAAAACCTCGTTTAAAACATACTCTCTTCAGTATACAGTTATGGCAAATGTATTTTTTAAAATTTATCTTCATATGAGAATAGAAGGGCATCCATGCCACCTTTTTAGGGTGGGTCTTTCAAAGACCAGAGATTAAATAAACGGGAAAACGGTATATTAAAAAATTAATTCACAAAAACAAAGTAGGTTAAAAGTGAGAAGAGAGGTTGATGTTCCATTGTGATACCATTTGCAAAGAAAAGACAACCTGTAATGATCTTTGTTTTGGTTAAAATACAAATCAGTAATTTGGGGGGCTAATAAAGTCAAGTGGTTATTATTTTCAAGAAACTTCCATTTTTTTAAAAAGTGCCACATTATAAAATCAACATCAGACCCTATTAAAAAATGTCTCTAAAACAATGCTTTCTCTAGGCAGAGAGTAATCAAATGCTATACTATTTTATTATCAGCCCCTTTCTTGCATTAGTCTACTCTTCCTATTTTCAAATTAGTAGCTCCATATTTATACTACGTGCTAATATCTAACTGGACTCCAAACTGTTATCACTTATTTGATTTGAGGATGCCACATTCTGAACATGCTTCCACAATGAAGTAGAGCTCATACAATTGACTGAATATTTAAGTTGGATTGAACCTAAGACTGAATTGGAGCATTAACCAGCACATTGTTTTATCTCTCCTTATTCAGGTTAGGAAAACATGGCCTTTCAGATAGGATCTTATTTAGTGCCAAATAATATAGTGCCTATTTGAAGATTAGAGACACATCACTAGTTAAGCAACTTAAAGAAAACATAAAACTTACTACTTAGCTGGAGAAATTGTTTATAAAATATTGCCATTAGTTCATGAATAAGGTAGCTACCCCAAAAGAAAGGTTTGATAGCCTAACATATGCCTATGATGAAGCCTATCAGTTCTTAAGGAAATCTCATTGTCTTTTTTAAAGTTTTTGTTTAAATTCCAGTTAATTAACCTCAGTGCAATGTTAGTTTCAGGTGTACGATTTAGTGATTCAACAGTTACATACAACACTCGGTTCTTATCAAAACAAGTACACTCCTTTTTTTATTTTCAAATTTTTATTTAAATTCTAGTTAGTTAACTTACAGTGCAATGCGCTCATCATATCAAGTGCAGTCCCTAATCCCACTGTTTATATAAGTGCATAAGTGGTGAGGAAACACTTGGAAGAAAACATGAGCTCTGGGTAGGAAAAATAACTTTTTCTAAACATAAATTAAACCTTCAAAAACATAGTAGACTAAATTCTTTGCAGTTAAAAAAACACACAGGCTTCCAGTTATGGAATGAACGAGTCACGGGAATAAAAGGCACAGCGTAGAGAATACAGTCAATGATACTGTAATAGCCTTGTATGGCGACAGATGGTAGCTACACTTGTGGTGAGCATAGCATAACATATAGAGATGTTGAATCACTATGTTGTACACCTGAAGCTGATGTAACACTGTGTGTCAATTACTCAAATCAATCAATAAATACACAGTGAGAAGGTACTTTTAAATAACCATTCTGTCATGGAAGGAAATCTCATCCTGAGGGAAAATTGCAATCATTAACAAGATTTTGACTCAGGGAAAATGGTGTGGGTCTTTATTCATGTTTAGATTATGAAGGGGAAAAACCTTTCTTAATGCCTTGCTTATTAAGCTAGTCATGCATTTCACTGCAGGCTGTAAAGCAGAACATGCACAAGGGCTCATAAGCATGTTTTAGAGTTAGGAGATGTCATTTATGCTATTTTTATATTGTCAATATCACCCCGAGAGAATAAGATTAAGCTTTAAACTACTGTAAATCTACAGTTTTGTTCACCTTTGTATAATTTCATTTTTAATAGAATGAAACTCACATCAATGAATATATGTTTAAGGGATAAGCCTAATAAAATAATACACTAATTGCACAGATATTCATTCAAATCTTGAATATACATAGCACAGCAAAATACTATAAAGCCATTTTGTGGTTTCCAGGGAAGTTCATTGAGTAGATTTTGAATTTTCTTTGTCATAATGAAATTTTGACCAGGTCTTATTGTTTTTTCTGTGCAGCCTGAACACTGATGCCGGAACTCCAACTGATCATAGGCACGAATAGAGTGCTGTAGCAGTTACCTGCTTATCTAGTGCTGTAATTCTTTAGAATTAATACTCAAATTCTTAAAATATGGAACCTTCAATCACTATTTGTTCATTATTGATAAATAGAACCTTGCACGTACAGGAAAAATGTGCTAGAGAATAGGCTTCACAAGTATTTAGGGGATAATCATAATGATGACTGAACATGATACTTTACACTTCTATAACCCCTTTCTTCCATGGAGTTCATAGTGTTTCATAAATGTTATCACATTGATCAAACAGCATCCTAGTGGGGTAAGTTGGTACAAGAATTTTTGAGAGAGAAAATGCTATTTCTAAATGGTGTGCCAAGGGGCGCCTGGGTGGCACAGCGGTTAAGCGTCTGCCTTCGGCCCAGGGCGTGATCCTGGCGTTATGGGATCGAGCCCCACATCAGGCTCCTCCGCTATGAGCCTGCTTCTTTCTCTCCCACTCCCCCTGCTTGTGTTCCCTCTCTCGCTGGCTGTCTCCATCTCTGTCGAATAAATAAATAAAAAATCTTTAAAAAAATAAAAAAAAATAAATGGTGCGACGGGAATTTAGGCACACCCACTTTAAGTTGTGATTACCGTGAAATAGCTTTATATTTGGCTGAGCTGGGATTTAACAGGAAATATGTGAGGAGGTAACTCATTTGTGCAAATGACCAATAGTTGTTATCACTGCTTTGGAGCTCACTTTTCTAAAACAAAACAAAACAAAAACAAACAAACGAAAAACATGCCTGTAGTGTTCTCTACGGGAATATAGACAGATGTAGTTTGCAGACTTTGCTATTCCTAGTCTCCCTTTGATCTGTTGATGGTAAAGCAAGTCATTTAATCCCTTTCTACTGGCACATTCCTTATTTATAAAGAAGGCAACGATAAAAACACATACCCAAGCTACTAAAAATAACCCTTTTATTCTTTTCTGCTCTCCTCCCATCTCCAGTCCTGCTTCTTTATTAAGCTATCAACAACTAAACAGACTGAAAAATCTATAGACATAAGAATGAAAGGCAGATATGATGGATCAGTCACATCGTGGTTATTTTCCACTGTTCACCTCCTGATCCAAATATGACCAGGTGCATAAGATGTTCCAGTAATTAGAACCAAATGGGTCATTTGGCTTGAATTTTCTATGAAATGGTCTCAAATATCTTTAACTATTTACTTAATGGAGGTCTGCCCAAAGGCTGGTGGCAAATACCTGTCATCATTATTTTCATGCCTCCCGAGAATCTAAGAGAACAGTATTCCAATGTGTTAAGTGGCACTCTAGCGATCAAAATTTTTAATGTCTCATCCTACTGTGCCAACCCTACACCAAGCAAAATCTAATCTATTATGCTATTTTTACATCTTCCCTAGAATTAATTGCTGATGTGACAAAAGCACCACTCATCTTATGCAAAAGGCCAACAGAGTTTTTAATCCATTCTCTTATAATCAGTTCCCTGTGACAATATGTACAATTTCTGCTGGAATGGCCACCTACGCTACTCATTTTTAAATGTTAGGTTAATTCATATCAGTGTGATATTCCAGTCATTCCACGCTCTGAAGGAATTTCTTCTAAGCACAGGAATTTGACTTCTTGGGCTCTTGATAGACTGTAGAAGGTCTACTTGTGGAGATTAGGTGTGCTGCCTTAACCTAATTCAGTGAATAATGCCAAATTAGAAATAAATCATCTATTAAAAAAGTCATAAATCATGGATTGAGGCAAATACAATTTTTAAAAATTATACTAATATCAAATATCTGAACTGGATAACAAAGAGGTGTGACTAAAAATATGGCATCCAGAATGTCTCATTATTTGATAGTCAAACAGCATGTATTAAACTATAGGGGAAATTGAATAGCATATTCGAATTATCTAAGTCACTTAAAAACAAACTACTCTCTTTTTACAAATAGATATGTTTAATTGATTTTGGTTGAACTATAAGAAAACCTCATATGTTTTCTTCTGGTCTTTCCCCACATATCTGCCTTTTTTGTGACACCCGATTTTAGCTTTTTCCTTTCATAAGCTTCAGATGTATACCACAGAAGGCAAGTCTCACACTTTCTTGAGTTTGGAACAACCAGGTGTGGTTCTTTAAAGATAACTCAACTGATCAGCAGAGGCTCATCTCCTGTATGAAGGGGGCCACACCAGACCCCTGTGCCATGGTATATGCCTATATCAGGCATTGCTGTGCTAAGAGAAGGACAATATGGGCCTTCGCTTTTATTTTTTAAATGGTCACATCTGTGTATATCAAACTCCCCCGCCCTTTAACTTATCTGCGAAATCTTAAAGCAATAAACCATGTCAGCTCTTCCCATACGTCAGTGTGTATTGCTCCTTATAAATTCCCAAGCTCCTTAACATTCTTCTAGAGAGGTTTTGTTGGCTGCTCTTCCTGATCTTTAATCTTATTTATATCTAGAATGCATATTAGATCATCTCTTTTGGAACTCAAGTACAAGCACTCTTAAAAACACCCAACATTTAATTACTAATTAGCTGTTTCCTGCTCCTAATGAAGTGAGCATGCTGGGTTTGGATTGAAATTCAACTACTGCTCTCCTCTATTTATGGTTCCAGATGTTTTTGTTTTATCTAGGAGTTTACTTTGACAGCTACTACTAAATGATAAATCACTCATATTATAGCTGAAATGCATTTTGAAATTGAAATGTGGCAAACATTGAGATTGCTCCAAGGATCAGTGCCAATTAGCAGGTCAATATTGGCTCCTTCCTTATGATCACTCAGAATTGGTATATGTAAAACAATAACAGAATCTGTGTCAACATTATACAGCATGCTGCACAAGAGTCTACTTTGCTACTATCCTCTAAATTAGGAGAAAAAGGTTTACTACTATGAAATCTCAAATTATTGTATTCTGAGTAGAAAAATTGATTCATATTAATACTGTCTTCTTCTTGTTAGCCTAGTTCTTCTTTGGATTTTTGAGCTGCTGTGGAAATAGCTCCTGATAGGCCTTGTAAACCAGCACATTTAATGAAGGGTGTGGGCAGATATGTCTGCCTATTTTTTTTTTTAAGGCAGTAATTAAACGTAATAAAGAAGGGAGTTTTTTTAGAAACCATTTTTCTAAAGGGCAGATGGTGATTGCTTTTTATCATTTGTTATTGTGCTTATGGACCTTTTTTTATAAGGTATTATTTTCTTTTGCTATTGCTTTCAAGTTTGTAATGTTCACAATTTATATTGCATGATTTAAGCTTTAACTACATTGTATAAAATTCAACCTTGTTTTCCATTTGATGCTGAAGAGCTTTCCTTTGACATTTAGGCTGTGTATACAGAAGATGAGATAGACTGGAAAACTGAGCAAGTATCTGGTGAATTTTATCAGAATGACTACTCACAGATGCCACAAAGGATTCTGAGCAATTCGGTGGGGTGACAGACTACTAAAGAGTTCCCCCAAATTCAAACTTTGTTTTCTTCTGGTCCTAGGTAAAGTTCAAGTGAATTCCACAGGCTCTTTGGCAAAATAACTGGTTGCCCTCTAATGAAGTTTGACCCTCTAGGTCATCTGACTAACACAGACTTTTATTCTTCTATTATTTTTCCATATCTTTATTTTTGGTTCTGAAGTATTATCCAGAAAATTCCACTGACCCACCACAATACCTCTATAGAGAAAGAATAAATATTTTAAAGATTTTATACCCAAGGCTGAAAAAGGGTATATTTTCCTCTTGACAATGCTAAATTTTGACCAGACTGAATTAATACTTTAGGCATATCAGTCCGACAATGATAATGTACTCTCCTTTATGTGTGAAGTTGATACATTTGACTCACAAACACAGACTTTAATTGTTTCTTAAGCATAGGTGATGGATTTGTACATCCACACTTTCTTTCTTGGTTTTTCTTTTGTGACCAGAGACAAATTTTTTTATGAGGTAGCTGGATAGAGACTCACGTCATAAGGCATATCTATGGAAAAGAACAAAGTTAGACAAAAAGAGGTAGAATTTCTTTTTGAAAATTGTTTCCAAGTGTAATTTTTACCCACACGATCAAATATGGATAGTATGGATTCTTTTCATGGCCAACATTTAAATAGATTGCCAACGTTTATGTTTGACCAAACACATGGTTAAATTGGTACTCAGAACTAGCTTCCTTAGTGCAGTATACACAGTCTCAGGGTTAATCTGGGGAAGGGAAATTCTAAATGTACAAAGCTATCATTACCTTAGATGATAACCAGACACTCCTTTCTCCTTGTTGTGGTAAATCATAGGGGTCTTGAACATATCATTATGTACAAAAAGCAAAAGTAATGTGGGTAACTATAGACATATTTTACAAAATGAGTCTTATCAGTCTTCAAGGTCTTCAATGCTGTGGGAAGAACAGATGCTGTAGCAAAAAACTTGAAAGATCTTTGAAAACTGACACAATAACTATAGAAATGTTAAGAAATTTCAAATTTTACCAATACTAAATCAAGCCTGTTACATCAGATCATTTAGGTTACTGAAAATAGAAGTTCAGTATTTTTAAGCACATATCAGAATTATTCCTCAGAAGAACTAACTTGTTTTCTTTTTTTTGAAGGAGGTAACTATTACTGTTTAGCAATGGCACAACAGTTTTATTCGGCCTGAAAGGTCCTCGCTGGCTTTACATAAATGAAGATGCTTGTGATTCCAGTTTATCTCTGAAACTATTCAACATGGAATTATTTCAATTGTGTTTAAGCAAAGCTTAATTTACTGAAGCATTTATTCAGTCTATATTACGTTAAAATAGGAACATGTGTACAGTTTAAATGCAATGATGTAAACTGATCGATCAGTTTAAGAATATGAGCTAAATCCTAATGAGTAAAGTAACCTGACCGTATGTGATACTTTTCTATGCTCACTTCAGCTTGGCTTTTTGTCTTTTAAGGAAAAAAATGCAGTAGTGTGTTAGAGACTAGAAACATATGTATGGTTTCTCTGTCCTGCCATATATTAAGTTAAAGTACACCTTCTTTGTTAAAAATGTACTTGCTAAACTTCAGTATAAATAAAAGCATTTTGACTTTGTCACTTGTCACTGAGTTTTTATTTTCAAATTGCCAACTGCAGTCATTGAAGTGAAGTCATAGTGCAAATCAAAATTCAGGAACTAGGTCAGTATTTGCAAAGCTTCCTCTGGTTTGGTTATTTCCAAACAAATATGAACATATGTCTTATTTCAGTTCTTTTGTTCAAGCAGTCCAATATTCTTGTCTTCAGTTGTTCTACTGAATCACACCAGATTGCATTTTCCTTGTTGTGTGTGCTTAGTGAACTTGCTTTTTGGAGGAAGGGTTGTACAGGGACACAATCAAAAACTGGAAAATCATATCTGAACATGCTATTTCTAAAAAGTTTCTTCTTGAGAAACACCTTCAGTAGAGAACAATAAAATGGAAAGGGCATCTATTCTGGCCCAAAGAAATTTCTGTACATACAAATATTCATTGTAGCCTAATGAAAAACCAAGGCCAGATTTTTAAAAAGCCTAATGAAAAACCAAAACCAGAACTGTGGCCCTGCCCTAATTTATCTAAAACGTCTTCACTTTCTCTTTGGTTCATTCCCACTAAAATCCTTGAGTCCATCTAAAATCTGGTTCACCAAGAAACCTCTAAGTTTTTCCTACATATTGCCACTTCTACTCCTCACCCTGTCTTGTAAAAGGTGTGTTGTATTCCACAGCTGGCTCACCACAGACTGTAGGTCTTCTAATTTGGAACCATGTTGCTCATTTCCAGATGTTTTCTCTCACCATCACCTCCTTACCATCATTGTTTAAGGAAGTTTTAAGAGTCCTGAGAAGACTGTAAGCTCTTTCTCTACTCTAGAGGAGAAATATCCCTATGGGTTTTTGTTGACTAAGCAAGCCTGCTCTGCTAGTATGACCTCCCACCATAACACAATAAGAAGTATACCAATAATCAATCACATGATACACAGGGTTGCATTATTCAAAGATTAGTGTAATGACCAGAGAAAGCCTGTGCCCCTTGCTGCCCAACTGTCAGTGGTCCAGGTGCCTAATACTGTCTGTGGTTTAACCTCATCTGGTAGCAGTTATCCAGACTGGCTTAGCATTTTGGGGGCAATTTGGTTCTGAGTCTGGTGGATAGCTGGAACTTCTTAGGAAGTAGAAGCAACTATAGGAATCTTCTGATTATTTGAAACTCATTTCATTGGGCCATCTGGAAAGAATGGGAAAGGAAAATACTGGGATTGAAGCCTACTCTGTACCTTCATGTTTCCTGGGATAGGATTGCTTGCATTTCGATGCAAACCCTTGACCACCCTTCCACAACCTCCTCCTCACCACTACCCCCCTCCTCCAACAACTTAAGAACCTTAGCCTTGAGGGGCACCTGGGTGGCACAGCGGTTAAGCGTCTGCCTTCGGCTCAGGGCTTGATCCCGGAGTTCTGGGATCGAGCCCCACATCAGGCTCCTCCGCTAGGAGCCTGCTTCTTCCCCTCCTACTCCCCCTGCTTGTGTTCCCTCTCTTGCTGGCTGTCTCTATCTCTGTCGAATAAATAAATAAAATCTTTAAAAAGAAAAAAAAGAACCTTAGCCTTGAGAAAAGAGCTGGCACAAGCAGGAATTCCTTCATTGCAGGGCAGTGGTTTCATTGTCTATCAATTCTTTCTTAGGTATAAACTGTCTTCTAGGGTTAGGAGGATCAGCGCCACACCATTCCCCTCTCCTTGGAGATTGTATAATTTACATTAATCCTGAGACTGGTGAAAGGAGTTGGATTAGCTGAGTGAAAACTTCGGGGACTCTGACCTCAAGTTCACTGCTTATGTAGTAGTGGTGGGGAAACACGACTGTTCCTACCTTCTGACATAATCATAGGGCCTTCATCTACAATTATAATTCTAGTATAGAGGTATTCCCATATCTTTCAAAGTACCTAACATTTTTAGAGATCCAATTGTTGTCACTCTTCCCATCTGATAACATGTATAAATGAATGCTAAGGGATTTGGTCATGAAGGCCCCTTTCCACCAACAAACACCAACATTGTGCCTTCTTACTCAGGGAAAATTGTCTCTGTGGATCATGATCCAAAAATAACTTATAATAGAATCTTAGATTAAGGGGTGGGTGGGAGGATCTTTGAAAACCATCAATAACCTGATATCTCAAAGGTAGGCACATAATTAGGATTTGAACAATTATAATGCCAAGAAGCTACTTCTTTTGTTGGACAGCTTTTAGTATTAGAAAGGTGAAAACTGATAGTGAACCAAAGTTTTGCCACTTCAGTTTGAACTTGATAGAGAAAAACTACCCAATCATACACATAGATAAGTGATTCCTAGTTAAAAATGATAGAAATCCATCAGGTGTTATACAGGTAATGTAAAATGAATTAGCATGGTTTCATTCCTGTTTGCACTCACATTCATGCCTGTATGCACACACACAGTATATACACACAAAACACATCTGCTTTTCTTTCTCAATGAGTTATTGAAATAAAATCTGAACATTCTAAAAATTTCACATAATTCAATTGTTTCTCAAATAATATGAGCTATAAAAAGAAATTTAGGTATAAATGTTGTTAGCTATCATTGGAAAGGGTGGAAGTAATTTCATATATAAAATGCCTAGATGTTGATGAGAATTCTGAAGCTCAGCTCTTTAATGTTTTAAACAAAGTCCCCTCTCTTGACCTCATACTATCCATGTGAGATTTCCCCTTTTATGCCTTATCTCAGTTACATTGCAATCTCTCTAAAATTTCTAGTTTTAAACTAAATGATAATAGAACTGAGAATACAGACCTGGGACCATGTTTTAAGTCCTGATACATTAGAAATATGGGAGACAGAAATTTCAAGAAAGCAAGTGTACTGACTTAGTAATAGTAAGGTTGCCTAGGATACCCAGGTATATTTATTTAAAATTTTTGGAATTGATTTATGCCCCATCAACAAATTCCCTTACCTATTTGTTCTTTTTTAATTTTTTAAAAGATTTTATTTATTTATCTGAAAGAGAGTGTGCACAGGAGAACCACGAGGGGGGGAGGAACAGAGGGAGGAGGGAAGAGACCTGAGCTTAAGTCAGACGCTCAACAAAATGAGCCACCCAGGAGCCTCTTCCCTTACCTATTTGAATCAGAGAGCTGTGGTGACCAGGATGCACTATAAAATGCAAATGCAGTTAAACTCAACTAATGAACTTTTCAGGCCATGTCATGGTAATTCATTGTGTTATGATGGGGGGAATATTTCGTCATCTTTGGATAACTTTTTCCAAAGCACGTTAAACCCATAATACTCGCAGTTAACTTTATGATAAAAAGTATACAATATGTAGCTATAAGCACATAACGGGAACCCATTTGAGAGATTAATCAGAGAGCAGTGTGGGATGGATTGAATGGAGATGGTATAGGAAGAGAGACAGTTACACATCATAAAATAACACTTTTACATTTTCCTGTACATATTTCTAATTTAAAAGCAGTTTTCCATGTAATTAGGGATGGCACATTAGTTATCAATTTTTATACATGTTTGAAATCTTAATTATGAAAATGTGTCATTCTGTGGGTTGATCAATATGAAGAAAATGTTCTTAGCAAGGTTTAATATTGAAATTTAAACTTCTACAAACATCAATAAAATCATTTGCCATAGAAACTTCTATTTGAAATAAAACATTTCAACTGAGGACTCTGTTAACTTAATTCTTTCAACTTTAAAAATACAGGCAATCCTTGAATGCTAAATGGCATCCTTTATGTATGAACTATGGCTCCAACTTTGCCTCAACTTCTTTCCTACCACCCAGTTTCACTCCTTCTGCTACTTTTAGGTGTAAGCAGTTCTGCTACCTGAGAGGTCATGCTCCCACTGAACTCTCATCCACCCTCTGCCACCTATACTTCCTTGTCCAGGCTAACCTCAAAGTCAGAACTTTTGCAACATTTCCAGCCCCATGAATCACCTGCTCTCATCACTCAATACACTGAAATGGAGATGAAATAATTCCATATCTTGCTACTAAGGACATCCTGGTTGGCATATCCTTGGGATTTATTATGGAACTCATAATGAGGCCAATTTTTTCCCATGGACAAGATTGTGAAGTTTGATAGGTATCTGGGAGTTTTATTTTTTATTTATTTTTAATTAATTAATTATTTATTTGAGGCAGAGAGTGAGATAGAGAGAGAGCATGAGCAGGGGGAAGGGTAGAGAGAGAAGCAGACTCCCTGCTGAGCAGGGAGGCCAATGCAGGACTCAATCTTAAGATCCTGGGATCATGACCTGAGCCAAAGGCAGACACTTAACCTACTGAGCCACCCAGGCACCTGGTAGCTGGAGTTTTAAAGCACTGATGGTTCTATCTATAGATCAGCTATTCTAGTAGTTTAATTGTATTTTTTGTTTGTTTAAGAAGGTAAACATTACAAATGACAAGACTGATATAAAAATGTATTTTTTATTCTGAAGAACCAAATCATCATTGAAAATCTTGAACACATTCCAGTTGGAAAACAGAGGTTGCCTAGCAGTAATAGAACATAATTAGACTGTAACAGGGTAGAAGGTGAGGTACATAAGTAAATTTTCCCAATGACTAAAATTATGTTTTTGTTTAATAATCAACATACTGTACATTATATCCTAGAACTTATTTATTACTGGAAGTTTTTACCTTCTGACCTCCTTCACCCATTTTGTCCACCCTCACCCCCATCTCTAGCAACCACCAATATGTTCTCTGAATCTATCATTTTAGTTTTTTAAAGATTCCACATGGACGAGACTGGAAGAGATAATGCTAAGCGAAATAAGTCAAGCAGAGAAAGACAATTATCATATGGTTTCACTCATTTATGGAACATAAGAAGTAGGAAGATCGGTAGGAGAAGAAAGGGAAGAAGAAGAGGGGGTACACAGAAGGGGGAATGAACCATGAGAGACTATGGACTCTGGGAAACAAACTGAGGGCTTCAGAGGGTGGGGGGTGGGGGAATGGGATAGGCTGGTGATGAGTATTCAGGAGGGCACGTATTGCATGGTGCACTGGGTGTTGTATGCAAGTAATGAATCATGGAACTTTACATCAAAAACTAGGGATGTACTGTATGGTGACTAACATAATATAATAAAATATAAAAAAAATAAAGATTCCACATCTAAGTGAGATCATACAGTATTTTTCTTTCTCTGTCTGGTATTTATTACTTAACATAATGCCCTCAAGGACCATCCAAGTGGTTGTAAATGATAGGATTTCCTTCTTCTTTATGTCTGAATAATATTCATATGTATATGAATTTATATATGAATTTATATATTTTTCCATTGATCCATTGATGGACACTTAGGTTGCTTCCATGTCTTGGCGATTGTAAGTAATGCTGCATAAACAGGGGGATGCAGATATCTTTTCAAGGTGGTGATTTCATTTCTTTTGGATAAATACCCAGAAGTAGAATTTTTGCATCATATGGTAATTCTTCTTTTAATTTTTGAAGAACCTCCATTCTGGTTTCCATAGTGGCTGCATTAATTTACATTCCCACAAACAGTGCACAAGGGTTCCTTTTTCTCCGCATCCTCCCCAACACTCATAATTTCTTATCTTTTTGGTAATAGCTCTCCTAAAAGATATGAGACAATAGCTCATTATGATTTTGACTTGCATTTCCCTGATTAGTGATGTTGGGCACCTTTTCATGTACTTGTTGGCCATTAAGATATCTTCTTTGGAGAAATGTCTATTCAGTTCCTCTGTCCATTTTTAAATTGGATGGTTTTTCTACTATTGAGTTGTGTGGATTCTTTCTATACCTTGGATATTAATCCCTTATCATAGATACGCTTTTCAAGTATTCTTTCCCGTTCTGTAGGTTTCCTTTTCATTTTGCTGATGGTTTCCTTTGTTATACAAAAGCTTTTTAATTTGATGTATTCCCACCTGCTTATTTTTTTTAAGATTTTGTTTATTTATTTGTCTGAAAGAGAAAGAGTAAAGCAGGAAGAGGAAGAAGCAGGCTCCCTGCTTAGCAAAGAGCCCAATGTGGGCCTCAGTTCCAGAACCCTGAGATCGTGGTCTGAGCTGAAGGCAGACACTTAACCAACTGAGCCACCCAGGCATCCCCCACCTGCTTATTTTTGCTTTTGGTGTCAAATAAAAAAAAAATCATTTCTAAGACTAATGTCAGGCAGATTACCCCATATGTTTTCTTCTAGAAATCCTATGGTTTCAGTTCTTATGTTCAAGTCTTTAATTGGTTTTGTGTTGAATTTTGTGCATGGTGTAAGATAATGGTCCAATTTCATTCTTTTGCATGTGGATGCCCAGTTTTCCCAACACCATTTATTGAAGAAACTATCCTTTCCCCATTATATATTCTTGACTTCTTTGTTGTAAATTAATTGACCATATATACATGGGTTTATTTCTGGGCTATCTGTTCTGTTCCATTCATTGATATGTCTATTTATATGCCAATATAAATCATAAAGTTTTGATTACCAAAATTATTATTCTAAACACTTAAATATTGGAAGGGGGCTATTTGAGGTAAAAATCAATCACATGTACACCAGATATGCTCTACTTTCACAACTTCTGAAGTCTGATTTATGTTTTCTTTATGATTCAGGACAATAATGTTGATGTTTTCTTATGGACATGCTGGGAGGTTTACTTTTCAGCCTTCTTAACTCCTTCTACATCCAGCAGATAACTCTAACTTCTGTCCTTGTGACTGCTTCTAATAATGTCCATTCTCCCCCACCTACTTGTTTGCTAATTGCTATCTCCTATTGTATTCAGAATTACCTGATGTGGATCTCTATCTCTCCAAAGTTCCTTCACGCCTAAAACGTCTTCATGCAAAGACACAGATTCCTCCAAAATAGACCATTTATGCATTCATCTCTTCCATTCATCTATTCATTCCTTCATACAACAAATATTTATTGAGCACTATGCTATATGTTGAGATATCGTAATGGAGATGACAGAAATGGACACTGTCTTCCGGGACCTCACAGTCCTTACAGATAATTGCATTATTTTGTGTGATATCATGGAGGAAATCAAAGTTTCTGTGGAAACATAGAGGGACAAAACTTAACTAAGACCGGGGGGTCAAGGAAGACTTCCTGGAGAAAATGGTATCTCACTTGCAACTTGAAGGATGAGCATAGCTAGTTAGGGGAACAGAGATTATGCTACCTTCAAGCAAAGATACAATTTATTTCAGAAAAACCTACTTTTATCCCTTAAAATCCTTTTTTCTTTAGTACTGTGGTACTCTAGGAAGAAATAAGTCTAAAGTTTTTTCTTATCTCTATTAATCCCTTGATTTTTCTTTTTCTGTAATTCACTATTTCTCAAAAATTAGAAGTGGCCCCACATACAGGGTGTTCACTCCATAGTCTATAGAGCTTGAGGGCATTTCAAGCTCCTAAAAATGTCCAGTGCCTCTGGGGCTCAAACATTTCACCAAGGTTAAGCCACCTGTCCTTAGTTCTTAAGACATTTGCAACTACGAGAAGGGAAAAAGTGTCTTTTATTCTCTTGGTCATTAAGAAAGACGAGTTTTATCCTGAGTGATTAAAACCATGTAGATATTTGTGTAGACATTTGACAAATTGTCTTTGCATACATCATTTCACTTAATTTTTATTACTCAGCATGTTTCTTTTCTTATTAAAGATTTTATATATTTATTTGACAGAGAGAGAGAGAGAGAGCGAGAGAGGGTAAACAAGCAGTGGGAGTGGGAGAGGGAGAAGCAGTTTCCTGCTGAGCAGGGAGCCCAACGTGGGGCTCCATCCCAGGACCCTGGGATCATGACCCGAGCCGAAGGCAGATGCTTAATGACTGAACCACCCATGCACCCCATTCAGCATGTTTCTAAAGGAATATACTTTCCTGTATTTTCTTCATTGTACATCCCTGCTGCTTTTCAGAACTCTTCTCTAATGGATGTTTCATGAGTGACATGGATCTCAAAGATAGATACTGAAGCTCTTTAAGAGTTAGTAAGAGTCATGCTTTAGGTCAGAGTCTAGAAGAATACATTATATGATTTTAGTCCAGGCACTTTGTGAATAATCATTTAGGTTCTCAGACTGCCTTACTTATTTCTAGAATTAGAATCTACTTCTGAAGAACATGAATGGCCAGAAATTAGAGAGCCAGATAATTCAAAATTATTGCCAAAGTAGCAAAATATTGTCTTACTGAAACACAAATATTTCTGGACTTATATTTCCAAGTGTCTTCTGGACATATCCATTTGGTTATAACATATACGGGACATGAAATACATTCAAAACAAAAATTTTGATCCTTACTTTCAAACATGCTCCTTTCAGTAAAATCTTTTTTTTTTAAGTTAAGAAATAACTATCATGGGTGTCTCAAACTAGGAATCTCAGAGATCTCCTGAAGCTTCCCTTTTCTTTATTACCAACATTTAGATCAGCCATCAAATATAGTCAGTTCTATCTCAGAAATAACTTTCAAAGTCATTTCCCTTCTAAATTGTCACCACATTAGTTCAGACCCCTATTGTCTCCTATTTGGAGAGTTTCAGATCCTGACTGGTCTATCAGGTATTAGACTTTCTCACTCCATTCCATCATAAACCTAGAGAGATCCTTCCATGATTTTATTTGGGCCCTGCTATTATTAACCTTAATCCTTCAGTGCCTCCTCCTTAATTGGGGATGGCATGCAAAAGTCTTACTTCTTCCTTCCCAATTCCTACTACTACGTTCCCTCACATACCAAACATGCACCCAACAACTTGAGCAAGAGACAGTACTTAATGCCTCCATTTTCTTATATCTCATGTTCTTTCTGCCTAAAACAATCTGCACCTACAGCTAGCTACATAATTTGTGGGGCCAAGTGAAAAATAAAAATGTGTGACTTTTTCTTCAAAAAGCACGAAAAAAATGCCAATAAAGTACATATGAAGGCTTTTCCTTTATTCCATGGTCTCTCTCTTATCCTGACATTTTTCAAAATTTGCCATTTGATATCATTCTATGAAAAAATTAAAATTAATAGCACAAATTTTTATTCAGTTTTATTATGTGTTACCAATTTTAAATGCAAAAATCCAGCCTTGCCAGTACCTTTTTCTCTATCTGGTTAACTTTTACTTCATCCTTTGAAATTCAGAACACTTATTTTCCTCTCTGCTAATTCTTCCCAAACCTATTTTTTTTCTTTGCTTCATAACCCTTTGCAGTTCTCTCTGTTAATGTACACAAATTTTGGAACCAGGTTTGAATCCTGACTCTATCTCTGTGACTTCAGAATATGTGTGTGTGTGTGTGTGTGTGTGTATATATATATACATATACATATATATATCCTTGTCTAAAATGTAGATAATATTACCCACTTCATAGGTTTGGTATGCAGCTTGAAAGTATTTAACTAAATCAAACAGTGCCTAGCACAGAGGAGGTGCCCAATAAATTGTAGCTTTTGGTATCATTATTAGCAGGTGACAGTATATTAGAATTATTTTTTGTTATAATTATTTCCCCACTAGACTAGAGATTATCTATACGCTGTAACTCCCCCAATATCTACCATAGCTCTCAGCATACCCAATGCTGAATGAATGAACTCATGCTTTTGTTTAAGATTTTATTTATTTATTTGAGAGAGAGAGAGAAAGAGACAGAGAGCCTGAGAGAGAGTGAGCATGAGCAGGAGGGAAAGGCAGAGGGAGAGGGAGAAGCAGGTTCCCCGTTGAGCAGGGACCCAGTGTGGGGCTCCATACCAGGACTCTGGGATCATGACCTGAGCAGAAGGCAGACATTTAACAGACTAAGCTACCCAGGAGCCCCTGAACTCATGCTTTTATTGAGCACTTAGCATTGCACCTGACACACAGTGCTCATTCTTTTAATGTTTACTGTATTACGTGTGAAAGAATGATTGAATGTCTTAACCACCTTGACATACATTCCAGTTTAAGCTGATATTGACTTCTACAAATACACAGTAAACTCCAAATGAGTCTCCTTCTGCTCAAAACAATTTTTCAAAACTCATACAAATAGTTATTCATTTATCTCTTAGATTTAGCTAAAATCAGAGTTCCTAGTTACAGCCAAAATTAGGAAGCAAGAGATGTAGGTGGAGGAATTTAGAGTAAAAAGAATTTTCCTTCATACCCCAATTTTGAGAAGATTCTCTATCCAATGTTTGCAATCATTCCTGTCTCAGACTTTGAGGATGCTGGAGTTTTAAAAGAATTTCTGACTTGGGTCAAGATCTTTTTAAATACCGTAGCCCAGGATGCCCTAAGGAAGGCTTTGTTTTTCTATTCTTTTTGAGGCTAGAGCTTAGAGTTCAACAGCATTAAAAAATAATAATAATAAAAAGTATAAACCAGCCTTCTGAATGTCAAGTTGACAGTGTCCCTGTTATGCTCAAGTAACAAAAGAAAATGTTGATGGAATGACATCTAATGTTCAGTCATAGTGCAACCATTTTTTTTTTCAACATGCCTAAAATGTCAGTTCAGGCCCATCTGTTTCGTTAACCTTCTGCAAACTGTTAGCATGAAGCCTCGGGGCATAAGTCTATCAATTCTCACAGTGCTGATAGGTAAAAGGAGCACTACCATTTCCTCTTATGACTAAACTCCCAGTGAATTTATGCTAGCATAATCTAAGGATTAAAAGTAAAGTTTAATGGCTGACATCTCATAGAGAACTTTGTGAACCAACTACCTACATCTTCTTTAACATCCCTTAACTGTAATCTTATTACTTCTCCTCAAATAATCACTTTAATTTCTCTAAACTGCACTGATATTAGGTTGGCAAGTATTTTATTGATTTCTAATTTACCCTCATAAGAATTTTAAATATCAAACTACTGGCAAATGACATTTAGGGAATTAATAAGCTTTACAGAAGAAAACTGTTGTTAATTTCTTAACTACTCATAAATATTGACAGGCCAGGATATGAAGTACAAATATCTCTGCCTTACCTAATCAAATGGCTTGTAACTAATACTCTGTTTTGCTAAGTTTTTTCATGCTTTCATAATGAGCAAATTAGAATTATCAGTGAGCAACCACTAGTTCTTAAATATGCCATTCAAATTAACTAATCAGAACACATACATTGCCTTTGTGTAACTCCCACATGAATCAGGCTGCCAAGAAAACATGATGAATAATACTTCCATTTCAAGGATGACAAAGAACTCCATAATAGTAATGTTTTTCAGTGGGATTTTCTTTCAAGGTGAATATCCCCTTATATCTTGTGGGAGCCCCCAGTGATACAGATAGAAAAGAGTAAAGTGTATATGGATGACTGTGGTCCAGAGATATCATTTGTAGAGGGCCTAGGCACTACAGCAGCATTCATGCCATAAAAGCATAACCCAATAGCCATCTGCACAGAATTTCTTATTATGTAGTTTAATATTTAAGGTATTTACTTGTAATATGGTCTGTCTCACAATGCCTAATGACAAATTGAAACAATGGGTTGTTACTGAATGCATTTAGATTTATTTTTCTATAAGAGAGGAGCATCTTCACAGAACTAGTAAAAAACTGAACGCAAAGTATATTACCTTTAGCCAGTACTAAGTGATTCCATTTTGAAAATTAAAACAGCTCCAGTTATGTACAGATTAAAAGCCATAGGCTTATTGGATCTAAATTACCTAAAATAGTTACTAAAGGAAATTTTGGTTGATAATTTGTGTAAAATATGTATGGCAGCTAGTAAGAGTACACCTCCATTTACATGGTCTAGTTTGACTGCATGGAAAATAACAATATATGTAAAAGTGTTATTATGATTTTACATCAAAATTCCTCAAATGTATGCAAATGAATTAATGTCATACTGAATTTGTACACAGCAATGTTTTGAAAAATTTCTGCTGTAAGATGTTTTAAGATATAGCCGTAACAATATAGGGAAAAATTATGGCTAAAGCATCAATTATCTGATAAAGACCCACACCATTAACATGTATGTGCACATATCCTTGTACAGACAATACAGATGCTTCTAAAGGAGAGAAAAAAGTGTTAGTTTGCCCAAATATATACAAATGCACGTGCATATCTGTATCTATGCAAAGCATTATGCTTGTAGTTATAGAATATTAAAAATATATACTAGTAAACATTCTTTTTATTTTTTAATAAGATTTTTTATTATATTATGTTAGTCACCATACAGTACATCCCTAGTTTTTGATGTAAAGTTCCATGATTCATTACTTGTGTATAACACCCGGTGCGCCATGCAATACATGCCCTCCTGAATACTCATCACCAGCCTATCCCATTCCCCCACCCCCACCCTCTGAAGCCCTCAGTTTGTTTCGCAGAGTCCATATCATATGGTTTCACTCATTTATGGAACATAAGAAGTAGGAAGATCGGTAGGAGAAGAAAGGAAGAAGAAAGGGGGGATAAACAGAAGGGGGAATGAACCATGAGAGACTATGGATTCTGGGAAGTAAATATTCTTTTTAATACTGAAAATCATCTGTTTTTATTACAAGATATATTTAAATGTGCCTACATGGAATTTGCATGTAATGGCTGCTAAATTTGAAAGTCTAATTTTTGAAAGAAACCATATAAGTAATTAAGCTAATATAGATTAATGTCTATATTGTGTTGTTAAAAGTAAAGTCCTCTCTAAGCATAACCCCTAAGACAGAAACCATAAGGGAAAGATTGAGGAATCTGAATTTTAGCAATCAACCATATGTGCATAGTAAACATATTATAAAATGAAAGTTAAAGAAAAACAACAGGCAAAAATAAAAAAGAAAACAGGCAATATATTTACAATATAGACTGACAAAGGGTTAGTAACCTTTTATCATATAAAGTTATTGCTAATTAATGAGAAAAAGTCAAATGAAAATGGGCAGATTAATTACTTCATTAATTAAAAAACTCAAATTTGAAGCATACTCAACCTCACTTGCAGCACAATACAAATTGAAATGAGAAACCCTCTTGTACATATATTAACAGAAAGTAAAAATAATAATTACATTTAATGTTAATGAATATGTGTGAAAAAATTCATTCATACATTGCAATAGATAGTGCTTACTGTTAAACTTTTTGGAGGAAAATTTATCAATATGTTTCAAAAGCTTCATAAATTCACATATCTTTGACTTAGTATTTAAGTTTTATAAATGTAGTCTATAAAATCCTTGCCACAACTATGTAAAAATGTTTATACAAGATTTTTCACATTAGCACTTTTTTTTGTATCAAGGGAAAGTGAAATAAACTTTATGTCCAGCAATAGATAACATTGCTAAATAAATCATGTTACCTCCATTGAGGGACTTCTCTGCAGCCATGGATATTTTGTATATATAATGGGCCTATGTAAAAGCTCACAATACATAAATAATTGAAAAAAAAGTCAAACTACAGGTTTGGGTTGGGTCCTAATTCATATTTGTTCTTGTTATCCACTCTGGCAATTTATGTCCTTTAATTAGTGTATTTAGACCATATTTAATGTTATTATTAGTATATTTGGTTTAATCTACTACATGTTTATGTTCAATTCATTGTTTTGTTTTGTTTTTTCTCTTGTTATTTTGCTTTCTACTCTTTTTCTGCTCTCTTTGGCTTTAATTAAGCATTTTTGGGATTACATTTTTGTCTTCATACTTAGCATTTCAAATAAATTTATTTTTAAAAATTCTAAGTGGATGCCCTAGAGATTGCAATATACATTTACAACTAATCTAAATCAATTTTCAAATAACACTGTATTTCTTTATGGGTAGTGTAAGTACTTTATAACATATTATTCCAAATTCCTCCCTCCCATCTCTTACCATATTGTAATTATTTATTTCAGTTATCCATAAACTATAATTATTGAATACATTATTGCTATGATTATTTTGAATAGATAGCTATCTTAGATTGTCAAATAATTCTTTTTATATTTGCATGTATGTTTTAATAGTGTCTATGCACATATTTTCAAGCTCACCGATTCTTTCCATGGCCATGTTTACTGATGAGCCCATTGAAATTCTTTGCTACTTTTTATAGTATTGTTGATTTCTAGCATATTCTTTTGATTCTTTTTTATCATGTCCATCTCTGCTCACATTACCTATGTGCTTTCCCATGTTTTCTACTTTTTCTATTGGAATCATTAGTGTATTTATCATAATTATTTTAAATCCAGTTGATAAATCCAAAATTTCTGCCATGTCTTATCTTAGTCTAATTTTGATACTTGTTTGTCTTTTCAACTGTGTGTTTTTGTTTTGTTTTGCCTTTTAGCATGTCTTGTAATTTTTTATTCAAAGTCAGACCTGCATTGGTTAAAAGTTTTGTTTTTCTGGCTGGGAGATAGTCTGTGTTTACTATTGGCTGTAGCTGCAGTTAAAGGAGGCTAAATTTTTCTCTAGTGTGCTTGTTTTTATTTCCCTCTTTGTCTTTGGATTTTTCCAAGAAAGTCCTTTTTAAACAGGATCTGAATCTTGTAGCTCTTTAAGTTGTAATCCACTATTAGACAGTAGCCAGATTGATATGGTGGTATGGTGTGAGGGAGAGGAAGAATTCTATTCTCCTATGACTAGTCCTCAGTCATTTAGGAGCATGTGTCCCTAGACTGTGATTTTCACAAGTGCTTCTTAGATTTTTTTTCTTCCCTTAGGTGAGTCAGAACAGACAGAGGGGACTGAAGTTGGGTATTTCCCTTCCCCCAGGTTAGTTAAGCCTTGGTAAAAAATAAATAAGTAAATAAAAATAAGTGAGTTAGTCTCTAATGAATAGTTTCTTTTGAGGATGTGCCATGGTTAAGAAGAACAGAATGCTCTGGCTGTTTTTCAAAATGGGTACTTTTTCCCTCCCTGTGCCAGAAGCATGAGAGGATTTTTCTCCAATCTTCATCCAGTGGATTTGGTAGGGCTCCTAGAGATAAAATTTATAAAGTTTTGAGATCCCCACTAAGACTGGACATGCCAAGTTTTCAATTCTCAAGTTAGTCCAACCTGAGCATACAGCAATTCATTAATTAGAGTTTAAGTGTTCCAATCAGTACTAGCTTCAGTGGTGGACTTCTGTTACTGGTAAGCTGTAATTCTCAGTATCAATTTCTCCAATTTTCCTGACAGTTGTTTGCACTCTGTATAAAGCTGAAAAAATCAGCTTTATATACAATAACACTTCCAACAGTACAGTGTAGTACTTACAGACTTATAGGGGTGTGTGTGTGTGTGTTTCTGTGTGATTATGGTACCCATAGTTTTGTAGTTTGACTTTTTTTCAATTATTTATGTATTGTGAGCTTTTACATAGGCCCATTATGTATACAAAATATCCATGGCTGTAGAGAAGTCCCTCAATGGAGGTAACATAATTGCACAATTTTCTGATGAATATAAGAAAAGTTCTTGATTTTCAGTTCACCTTTTTTTTGTGAGTACAATAGTGACAACTTGTAAGCTCTTAACACATCAGACCAAAATCCTGAAGTTTCCTTATACATGCTCTTTTGGAACCTCCTTTATTCATATAACAATATATAACATCATTTTTTTTTACAATAAAACATGTTTTTAATGACTTCATTCTATTGCACAGTTCAGAGGTACAATAATTCAGCTTACCTCATATTGTTAGACATTTAGGTTGTATAAAATAATTTCATTTGGAGCAAGATGGAAGAATAGAAAGCCCCCTGCTCATATCTCCTCACAATGGTAATTTGACATCTATTCATGGAAAACAAGTACCTTTGTGGGAGCTTTGGGACCCATGTAGGAGATTGTGAAACACTGATCCAGCCCAAGACCAAGCAAGGCTATTTTAGAAAGCAGGCTCATGTCCAGGTCACAGGACATTTTTTTTTTTTGTGATCCTGGATAAAGACCCAGAAAACCTGTGTACTTAGTTACAGCCCCATTTGGCTTTGGCCCTGTCACCAGCACAATCTGCCATGGGACCTAGGAGGAGCCAAACCTGCCCATGCCTCAGGTAACAGACCAACTGAATTTGGTCCTGGCTATGGACACTGAAGTGGCCTGTGTCTTGGCTCAAGCCTCACTCATCTGTGGTCTGGAAGCAGTCCTGATGATCCAGGGACTCAGCAAAAGACATGCCCATCCATGCCTCAGTAGGCAGGCCTGCTGACCATGTTCTGATTGCAGATCCTGAAACAGACCTGTGACCTGGCTCCAGCCCACTTTAGACACAGTCCAGAGAGTTTTACCTTCCAGGAACTTGACAGAAGATATGTTTCTCTGTAACCCTGGAGAGAAGACTGAAGACTTCAGTCCCGGTTGTTGATCCGATGTCGCACTGTGATTTGGCCCTAGTCTTCCTCAGCTGTGGTCTGGGTCTAGTTCTGTCACCTAGAGATCTTGCCCAGTGACTTAGTGGGGTTGCTCCCAGGGATCTGATGAGAGCCACACCCACCTGGTAACTGGCCCACCAGCTGTGGACCCAACTTCCCTGAAGCAGACTTATATACAGAACTTACCCTACTGACCAAGGTCCTGGAGGCAGTCCTGTTCTTCTATCAATGAGACGGGATCAGATCCAAGACCACCTAAGTTTCAAGTAACAGTTGCACAAACCATAGATCCCACTACAGACATAGTGACAGCCATGTGACCTGACTCAAGACCTTCTTAACTGTGATCCTGGAGGCAATCCCATCAGTCCAAGGACCAAGCAGGAGGAAGTCTTTACCTGCTGAAACCAGTCTGTAAATATGGGAAGGGGTATTTGCTCTTTGAAATGCACAAACAGCACAAGGCTACATGGATCAAGAAGATTCAGGCAAATATATCACCACCAAAGAAAACTGATAAAGTTCCAGCAATGACTCCAAAGCAATGGAGATCTACAAATTACTTGACAAGAAAATCAAAACAATTATCTTAAAGAATCTCCATAAGAGCAAAAAAAAAAAAAAAAAAAGGAAAAAAAAAAAAAAAAAAAAAAAAAAAAAAAAAAAAAAAAAAAAAAAACNAAGAAGAAAGAAAAAAGCACAGATAGACAACTAAATTAATTAAAAAAACTGATGCATGGACAAAATGAGAAGTTTAATAAGGAAGTGAAAACCATAAAGAATAACCAAACAGAAATCCTGGAGCTGAAGAATATAATGACTAAGAATTAAAAGTTCAGTAGAAATTAACAACAGACTCAATCATTCAGAAGAAAGAAACAGTGAATTCAAAGGAAGTTATTTGAAATTAGACAGAAGAATAAAAAGAACAAAGAATGAAAAAGGGTGAAGAAAACAGACAGCCTATGGGACACAACCAAATGAATTAATATATTCTAAATGGGAGTCCCAGAAGTATAAGATAGAAAGGGTCAGAAAGCTTATTTAAAAAATAATGGGGGCGCCTGGGTGGCGCAGTCGTTAAGCGTCTGCCTTCGGCTCAGGGCGTGATCCTGGAGTTCTGGGATCGAGCCCCACATCAGGCTCCTCCACTGGGAGCCTGCTTCTTCCTCTCCCACTCCCCCTGCTTGTGTTCCCTCTCTCGCTGTCTGTCTCTCTCTGTCAAATAAATAATAAATAAAATCTTTTAAAAAATTAAAAAAAAAATAAATAAAAATAAAAAATAATGACTGAAAACTTTCTAAATCTTGGAAGAGATACAGACCCTCAGATTCATGGAACTTATAAAACTCCAAGGAAGATCAACACAAAGAAGATCACTCCAAGATATATTATAATGAAATTTTCAAAATTCAAAGATAAAGAGCAAAGTTGGAAAGCAGCAAGAGAAAAGCAACTCATCATGTATAAGGGAACCCCCATATGACTATCAGCAATTTTCTAAGCAGAAAACTTGCAGGCCACTATGGAGTGGAATGATATATTCAAAGTTTTGAAAGAAATAAAACAACTCAGCCAATTAAGAATACTATACCTTGCAAAGAGAAACAAGACATTACCAGACAAACAGAAGCTGAGGGACTTTATCGTTACTACTTTTGCCTTATAAAAAAAAGCTAAAGGGAGTTTTTCAAATTGAAATAAACTGATGCTAAGTAACAACATGAAAACATATGAAAGTATAAAACTCACTAGTAAAGGTCTAAGTACATAGCCAGATTCAGAATATCTTACAGTGATGCTGGAGTGTAAATCACTTTTAACTCTAGTATAAAACTTAAAAAAAAAAAAAGCATCAGGGTGCCTGGGTGGCTCAGTCAGTTAAGCTTCCAATTCTTAATTTCAGCTAGGGTCATGATCTCAGGGTCATGGGATCAAGCCCTGCATTGGGCTCTGCACTCAGTAGGGAGTCTGCTTCTCTCCTTCTCCCTTGCCCTCTGCCCCTTTCCCCACTCATGTGGTCCTCTCTCACTCGAAATAAATTTAAAAATCTTTAAAAAACCCCAAAAGTATCAAAAATAACTACATCTACAATAAATTATTAATGGGTACAGATTGCAAAAAGGTAGAAATTCTTATGCCAATCACATAAAAAGTAGGAGAGGGAGAAGTGAAAGTGTGGAGTTTTTGTATGGGATTGAAAATTAGTTGTTATCACCTTAAAATAATTATGTTTTATGTTATTATGTATTATAATTATGTTATAATTATGTTTTATGCAGGTCTCATGGTAACCACAGAGAAAAGAAAAAAATTCTAGTAGATACACAAAAGATAAAGAGAAAGGAACCAAAGCATACCACTACAAAAATATCAACAAATCACAAAAAAAAAACACAACAAAAGAGGAAGAAAGGGGAAAAAAAGAACTACAGTAGGAAAACAATTTAAATAATAAAAATTGTAAATCCTTACCTATCAATAATTACTTACATAATCATACTAAATTCTCCACTCAAAAGACAGAGTGCCCGAAAGGATTAAAACAAACAAACAAACAAAAAACAAGATCCATCAATTTGCTGCAACAAGAGATTTCCTTTTTTTTTACATTTTGTTATTTTTTAATTTAAAAATTATTTAAATACTAGTTAGTTAACATAGAGTGCAATACTGGTTTCAAGAGTAGAATTCAGTGATTCATCCCTTACGTATTACACACAGAGATCATCCCAAGTGCCCTCCTTAATACCCATCACCCATCTAGCCCATCCCCCCATCCTCCCAAACACCTCCCTCCATCAACCCTCTGTTAACTATAGTTAAGAGTCTCTTGTGGTTTGTTTCCCTCTCTCTCTCTCTTTCTTTTCTTCTCCTTCCCATATGTTCAACTGTTTTGTTACTCAAATTCCATATATGAGTGAAATCTCATGGCGTTTGTCTTTCTTTGACTGACTTATTTCACTTAGCATAATACATCTAGCTCCATTCACATCCTTGCAAATGGCAAGATTTCATTCCTTTTGATGGCTGAGTAGTATTTCATTGTATGTATATACACCAAATATTCTTTATCCATTCATCAGTCCGTGGACATTTGTGGTCTCTCCATAGTTTGGCTATTGTTTTTTTTATAATAATATATTTTATTATATTATGTTAGCCACCATACAGTATATCCCTGGTTTTTGATGCAAAGTTCCATGATTCATTAGTTGCGTATAACACCCAGTGCACCATGCAATACATGGCCTCCTTATTACCCATCACCAGCCTATCCCATCCCCCCAACCCCCTCCCCTCTGAAGCCCTCAGTTTATTTCTCAGAGTCCATAGTCTCTCATGCTTCATTCCCCCTTCTGATTATCCCCCCTTTCTTTATCCCTTTCTTTTCCTACTGATCTTCCTAGTTTTTATGTTCCATAGATGAGAGAAACCATATGATAATTGGCTTTCTCTACTTGACTTATTTCACTTAGCATTTTCTCCTCCAGTCCCGTCCATGTTGCAGCAAATGTTGAGAAATCGTTCTTTTTGATAGCTCAGTAATATTCCATTGTATATATGGACCACATCTTCTTAAACCAGTCATCTGTTGAAGGGCATCTCGGCTTCTTCCACGATTTAGCTATTATGGACAATGCTGCTATGAACATTGGGGTGCATATGGCCCTTCTCTTCACTAGGTCTGCATCTTTGGGGTAAATACCCAGTAGTGCAATGGCTGGGTCATCGGGTAGCTCAATTTTTAACTTTTTAAGGGACCTCCACACTGTTTTCCAGAGTGGCTGTACCAACTTGCATTCCCACCAACAATGTAGGAGGGATCCCCTTTCTCCACATCCTCTCCAACAATTGTTGTTTCTTGCCTTGTCAATTTTTGCCATTCTAACTGGCGTAAGGTGGTATATCTCAGTGTGGTTTAGATTTGAATTTCCCTGCTGGGTAATGATTTTGAACACTTTTTCATGTGTCTGTTAGTCATTTGTATGTCTTCCTTGGAAAAGTGTCTATTCATATCTTCTGCCCATTTTATGATTTGATTAATTGTTTCTTGGGTATTGAGTTTGCAAAGTTCTTTGTAGATCTTGGATACCAGTCTTTTATCTGTAGTGTCATTTGCAAATATATTCTCCCATTCCGTGGGCTGTCTCTTAGTTTTTTTGACTGTTTCCTTGGCTGTGCAGAAGCTTTTTATCTTGATGAAGTCCCACAAGTTCATTTTTTCTTTTGTTTCTCTTGCCTTTGGAGATGTGTCATGAAAAAAGTTGCTGTGGCCAATCTCATAGAGGTTGCTGCCTATGCTCTACTCTAGAATTTTGATGGATTCCTGTCTCACATTGAGGTCTTTCATCCATTTGGAGTTTATTTTTGTGTATGGTGTGAGAGAGTGGTCAAGTTTCATTCTTTTGCATGTAGCTGTCCAATTTTCCCAGCACCATTTATTGAAGAGACTGTCTTTTTTCCACCGGATGTTTTTTCCTGCTTTATCAAAGATTAGTTGCCCAAAGAGCCGAGGGTCCATTTCNGATGTGTCATGAAAAAAGTTGCTGTGGCCAATCTCATAGAGGTTGCTGCCTATGCTCTACTCTAGGATTTTGATGGATTCCTGTCTCACATCGAGGTCTTTCATCCATTTGGAGTTTATCTTTGTGTATGGTGTGAGACAGTGGTCAAGTTTCATTCTTTTGCATGTAGCTGTCCAATTTTCCCAGCACCATTTATTGAAGAGACTGTCTTTTTTCCCCCGTATGTTTTTCCTGCTTTGTCAAAGATTAGTTGCCCATAGAGCCGAGGGTCCATTTCTGGGGTCTCTATTCTCTTCCACTGATCTATGTGTCTGCTTTTTCACCAGTACCGTGCTGTCTTTGTGATCACAGCTTTGTAGTACAACTTGAAATCTGGCAACGTGATGCCCCCAGCTTTGTTTTTCCTTTTCAACAATAAGTGAAATCACATGGTATTTGTCTTTCTTTGACTGACTTATTTCACTTAGCATAATACATCTAGCTCCATTCACATCCTTGCAAAAGGCAAGATTTCATTCTTTCTGATGGCTGAGTAATATTCCATTGTATGTATATACACCAAATCTTCTTCATCCATTCATCAGTCGATGGACATTTGTGGTCTCTCCATAGTTTGGTTATTGTTGATAATGCTGCTATAAACATGGGGCTGCATGTACCCCTTCAAATCCGTGTTTTGTAACCTTTGGGTAGATAACTAGTAGTGCAATTGCTGAGTCAAGGGTAGTTCTATTTTGAACTTTTTGAGGAACCTGCTTACTGTTTTCTAGACTGGCTGTGCCAGTTTGAATTCCCACCAATAGCGGAAGAGGGTTTCCCTTTCTCCACATCCTTGCCAACACCTGTTGTTTCTTGTGTTGTTAATTTTAGCCATTTGGCAGGTGTGAAGTAGTATCTCATCATGGTTTTGATTTATATTTCCCTAATGATGAGGGATGTTGAACATCTTTTCATGTGTCTCTTAGTCAACTGGATGTATTTGGAAAAATGTCTATTCATGTCTTCTGCACATTTCTTAACTGGATTATTTGTCTTTTTGGAAGTTGGATACTAACCCTTTATCGGATATGTCATTTGCAAATATCTTCTCCCATTCCAGAGGCTACCTTTTTGTTGATTGTTTCTTTCACTGTGCAGAATCTTTTTATCTTGATGAAGTTGCAATAGTTCATTTTTGCTTTTGTTTCCCTTGCCTCCAGTGACATGTCTAGTAAGAAGTTACTACGCTGAGGTCAAAGAGGTTGCTGCCTATGTTGTCTTCTAGGATTCTGAAGGATTCCTGTCTCACATTTAGGTCTTTCATACATCTTGAGTCTATTTTTGTGCATGGTATAAGAAAATGGTCCAGTTTCAGTCTTCTGCATGTGGCTGCCCAGTTTTTCCAAACAGCATTTTTAAAGAGACTATCTCTTTTCCATTGGATATTCTTTCCTGGTTTGTAAAAGATTAATTGACCATATAGTTGTGGGTCAATTTCTGGATTTTCCACTCTGGTCCATTTACCTATGTGTCTATTTCTGTGCCAGTACCATACTGTCTTGATGACTGTAGCTTTGTAATAAATCTTTAAATCTGGAATAACAGTGCCTGTTTTGTTTTCTTTTTCAGGGTTGCTTTAGCTGTTTGGAGATTTGTTTTCTGTTTCAGGGTTGCTTTGGTTATTCAGGGATTTTCATGGTTCCATACAAATTTTACGATGGTTTGTTCTAGCACTATGAAAAATGCTGGTGGCATTTTCAGAGGGATTGCATTAAATGTGTAGATTGCTTTGTGTAGTATAGACATTTTAACAATGATTGTTCTTCCAATCCATGGGCGTGGAATGCTTTTCCATTTCTTTGTGTCCTCTTCAATTTCTTTCATAAGTGTTCACTTGTTTTCAGAGTATAGCTATTTTACCTCTTTGTTTAGGTTTATTCCTAGGTATCTTATTGGTTTTGGTGCAATTGTAAGTGTGATTGTTTTCTTGATTTCCCTCTGAAGATCACCTTTGCTGCATCCCAAAGGTTTTGGACTGTTGTGTTTTCATTTTCCTTTGTTTCCTTGTAGTTTTTGTTTTATTTTATTTTATTTTATTTTATTTTATTTTATTTTATTTTTTATTTTGTCTTTAATTTCTTGGTTAACTTATTCATTCTTTAGCAGGATGTTATTTAACCTCCATGTATTTGTGTTCTTTCCAAAGTTTGTCTTGTTGGCTTCATGTTTCATAACACTGTGGTCTGAAAATAGGGATGGGATGATATTAATCTTTTTGTACTAGTTGAAGGCTGATTTGTTACCCAATATGTGATCTATTCTGGATAATTTTCTACGTGCACGTGAAAAGAATGTGTATTCTGCTGCTTTAGGATGAAGTGTTCTGAATATATCTGTTAAGGTCATCTTGTCCAGTGTGTCATTCAAAGCCATTGTTTCCTTGTTGATTTTCTGCTTAGGTGATCTGTCTGTTGCTGTAAGTGGGGTGTTAACATCCCCTACTATTGTTGTATTATTATCAATGAGTTTCTATATATTTGTTATTAATTGATTTATATATTTGGGTGCTCCCAAGTTGGGGGCATGATTATTTACAGTTATTAAATATTCTTGAAGGATAGACCCCTTAAGTATGACATAATGCACTTCTTCATCTTTTGTTACAGGCTTTGGTTTAAACTCTAGTTTGTCTGAAATAAGTATGGCTACTCTGGCTTTCTTTTGATGTCCATTTGCATGATAAATTGTTCTCCATCCCCTCACTTTCCATCTGTAGCTCTCTTTAGGTCTAAAATGAGTCTCTGTACTGTATGGTGACTAACATAATATAATAAAAAATACTATTAAAAAATAAATAAAATGAGTCTCTTGTTGGCAGAATTTAGATGGATCTTGTTTTTGTTTTTTGTTTTTCTTTTTTTTTAAATCCATTCTGATACCCTACATCTCTTGATTGGAACATTTATTCCATTTACATTCATAGTGATTATAGAAAGATATGAATTTAGTGCCATTGTTTTACCTTTAAAGTTTATGTTTCTGGTGATGTTCTCTGTTCCTTTATTGTCTTTGTTTTTTTGGTCCTCCTTTTTCCCTCAAAGGGTCCCCTTTAATATTTTTTGCAGGGCTCATTTAGGGGTCATGAACTCCCCTGGGAAATTATTTATCTCTTCTATTCTGAATGATAGCCTTGCTGGATCAGGTATCTTTGGCTGCATATCTTTCCCATTTAGTACATTGAATATATCCTGTGACTTTCTCCTGTCCTGTCAAGTTTCTCAGGACAGATCTGTTGTGAATCTGATCTGTCTTCCCTTGTAGGTTAAGGACTTTTTTCCCTTTCTGTTTTCAGGATTCTTTTCTTCTCCGTGTATTTTGTGAATTTGACTATGATATGCCTTGGTGATGGCCAGATTTTGTCAAATTTAGTGGGAGTTTCTGTGCTTCCTGGATTTTGATGTCTGCATCTTTCTCCAGGTTAGGGAATTTTTCAGCTAAAATTTGCTCACATAAACCTTCTGCCCCATTTCCTCTCTCTTCATCTTCTGGAAATCCGATGATATGAATGCTATTGCATTTTAATAAGTCACCGAGATCCCTAAGTCTACCTTCCTGATCCATTACCTTTGTTTGCCTCTTTTTTTCATACTCATTATTTTCCATGATTTTATCTTCTGTATCACTGATTCATTCCTCTGCTACGTCCAGCCTTATTGTAATGACATCCATTTGGGTTTACATCTTGATTATATCATTTTTTATTTTGGTCTAATGAGATTTTAGCTCTTTTATCTCTGCTGTAAGACATTCTCTAGTATCTTCAATGTTTTTTTTGAAGCCCAATTGCTATCCTTATAATTGTTGTTTTAAATTCTAGTGCAGATATCCTACTTATATATGTATTGATTAGATCCCTGGCCATAATTTCTTCCTGTTCTTTCTTTTAAGGTGAATTCCTCCTTCTTGTCATTTTGGAGGTAAAAAGCAAAACAAAACAAAACACACACAAAAAATAAATTAAGTTAAATTAGAATTAAAAAATAAAAATAAAAAAAAGAAAGCTAGATCCTAGGTGTGTTTTGGTCTGCTTGTTAAGAGAAGCTTGGTAGAAAAAAGAAAATGATCACAAATTTAAACTAATTTTAAAAATAAAATTTAAAAAAATTGTTTTTTTTGTATCCAAAACAAAAACAACAAAAACTAAAAAGACAAACAAACAAGCAAAAACACCCAAAGGAAGTTAAACCCTGTTTTTCCTAGTGCTGAAGCTTTGGAGCACTCTATGATCAGTAGACTTGGTACTAGAGAGGGCTTTGTGCTGGTCTTCTGGGGGAGTTGCCTGCTGCTCTGATTCTCAGGTGAACTTGCCCTAGTGGAGATGTGCCTGCAGGGTGCAAGGGGGTGGGACTTGGTGTAAGCAGCTCTAGTCTCCATTTGGTGGCTTTGTTTAGCTCACGGGGGTAGATCAGTGCTGATGGGTGATGGGCAACATGGCTTCATGCTTCTCTCTTGTCTCTGGAACAGAGCTCAAGTCTACCACACTTCAGGAAGCCCTCACAGAAAAGCAAACAATCACCTCTCTTGTGTCTCTGGCTTCCATCTGATCCCTGCCTTCCCGTGTCTGTGTCTCAGTGTTTTATCTCAGGTGCATGGCTGTTTTTCTAAACTCCAAACTTTAAGGACTTGTGTGGTGTGGCTGTATGCTGAACCTCTGAGGGAGGTTCTTACCTTGCTTTTGCTATTTGCTGCCCATCCCAGGAAAGTCATCACATGACCACTTAGTAGTTTGGAATTTATGGCAAAATGGAGAAGAAAACTGACACCAAGACTCACTGCCCTCAGTTAGCATCCCTGCTTCTATACCTGGGAAAGGTTTAGCACATTACTACTACCCTTTCTTCTGTCCCAGGAGAGGCCTTGACAGCACTGCAAGCAGGGGAAACATTTCTCCCCATGTGACCCAGGGGATCCTCAGACCATGATGTACACTTCCAGGTCTCCACCGTCCTTTCACAAAAGAGCATCACAGAACCAGGCATGACCCCAGCAGTGACAGACTTCTAAAACTTCAGATTTTGCACTCCACTGCTTATAATACCTTGAGGTAGTCTCTGAAAGCAGGGCTCCCTCCCCTCTACAACTCACATAGCACCCTCAGTTCTTATCTCCTCCACATCAACCCTCCACAGCTCCTACCTTCTACAATTCTACTTGTATTGTTTCAGTTTTGTTCTCTCAGTTCTCAGATTGATTTCTTGGGTGTTTAGAATTATTTTACATTTATCTAGCTGTGTTTGAGGGATGAGGCAGCTTAGGACCCCCCAACTCCTTCACCATCTTAACTCTTCCCCTCACAAGCGATTTACTTTAGCTTTAAAGGTACATCTAGGCTGACAGTGAAGAGATGGGAAAATATATTCCATGTAAACGGTAACCAAAAATGACAAGGGGTGACAATATTTATATTGACAAAATGGACATTAGGTTAAAATGGCATGAGGAAAGGATTTTATAATAATAAAGGAGTCAATTCTTCAAGAGAATATAACAATTATAGATATATGATTGATAGATAGATGATAGATAGATAGATGATAGATATATAATAGATAGATAGAAGTTCCCCCTTAACCATGGCTTCAGTCAGCTGTGATCAACCACTGATCTGAAGCAAATGATCCTTTTTCTGACATCATCAGAAGGTCAATAGTAGCCAAATGCCACATCATAGTGCCTACATCATTCATCTCAGTTCATCTTAGTATGTAAACATTTTATCATCTCTTATCATCACAAGAAGAAAGGTGAGTACAGTAAAACAATACATTTTGAGAGAAAGAAAGAGACCACATTCATGTAAGCTTTGTTACAGTATATTATTATAATTGTCCTATTTTATATTAGTTATTGCTGATAAACTCTTACTGTGCTTAGTTTATAAACTACACTTTATCATAGGTATGCATGTGTGAGAAAAACACATAGTATATATAGGGTTTGGTACTACTCATGGTTGCAGGCATCCACTGGGGGTCCTAGGACATATCCCCTGTAGATAAGGGGTAATACTGTATATGCATCCAATATTGGAACACCTAAATATATACAGCAAATATTAACAGAACTGAAGGGGAAAAACGGAGAGCAAAACAGTAATAGAAGTACTTCAGTACCACACTTTCATCTATCTATAGGTCATATGGACAGAAATTCAATAAGGAAACAGTGAACTTCAAGGATACTATACACCAAATGGACCTAACAGATATATACAGAGCATTCCATCCAACAGCAACAGAATACACATTTTTCTCAAGTGCACACAGAACATTTACTAGAATGGATCACATGTTAAACCATAAAACAACTCTTAACAAGCTTAAGAAGATACAAATAATATCAAGTATTTTACCCAACCACAATGGTATAAAACTAGAAATCAATAACAGGACGAATATTGGGAAATTTACAAACATATGAAAACTAAACAATATAATTCTGAAAAACCAAAGTCAAAGACAAATCAAAATGAAATCAAAATTATCTTGAGACAAATGCCAATGGAAACACAGCATACCAAAATTTATGTGATTCAGCAAAAGCAATTCTAAGAGGAAAGTATATGATGATAAACACCTACCTTAAGAAAACAGAAATATCTTAAATAAACAACTTAACTTTACATCTCAAGAAACTAGAAAAAGAAGAAATTTTCAAAAGCTAGGAAATAATAACTACAACAGAAAATTTAAAAACAAGGGAAATTGAAAAGAAATAGAAAAAATCAACAAAACTAAGAGAAAAATGACAAATCTTTAGTTAGATTAAACAGGCAAAAAGATTTGCATAAATAAAAATTAAAAATGAAAGAGGAGACATTACAACTGATATCAAGCAATACAAATATCCATAGAGACTACTATCAACAATTATATACCAATAAATTGAATAACCTAGAAGAAATAAATTCCTAGAAATATGCAACCTGTAAGTACTGAATCACTGAAAAAATAGTAAGCTTAAAGTGCTCAATCATGAGTAAGGAGTTTGAATCAGTAGTAATAATAACAAACTCAACAAAGAAAAGCATAGGACTAGGTGGTTTCATGGGTAAACTATACTAATTAAAGAACAATTACCACTAATCCTCAGACTCTTCCAAAAAATTGAAAACAAAGAAACAGAAAAAAATTTGTGTGGAACCAGAAAAGGCCCCCTGATTGCCAAGGAATTGTTGAAAAGGAAAAACAAAGGTGGGGGCATCACGTTGCCAGATTTCAAGCTATACTACAAAGCTGTGATCACAAAGACAGCAGCGTACTGGCACAAAAACAGACACATAGACCAATGGAAGAGAATAGAGAACCCAGAAATGGACCCTAAGCTCTATGGCAACTAATCTTTGGCAAAGCAGGAAAAAACATCCAGTGGAAAAAAAGATGGTCTCTTCAATAAATGGTGCTGGGAAAATTGGACAGCTATATGCAAAAGAATGAAACTTGACCACTCTCTCACACCATACACAAAGATAAACTTCAAATGGATAAAAGACCTCGATGTGAGACAGGATTCCATCAAAATCCTAGAGGAAAACATAGGTTGTAACCTCTTTGACATCGGCCACAGCAACTTTTTTCATGACACATCTCCAAAGGCAAGAGAAACAAAAGAAAAAATGAACTTGTGGGACTTCATCAAGACAAAAAGTTTCTGCAGAGCAAAGGAAACAATCATCAAAACAAAGAGGCAACCCACAGAATGGGAGAAGATATTTGCAAATGACCTGCAGATAAAAGACTGCTATCCAAGATCTGTAAAGAACTTCTCAAACTCAATACCCAAGAAACAAATAATCAAATCAAAAAAAGGGCTGAAGATATGAATAGACGCTTTTCCAATGAAGACATACAAATGGCTAACAGACACATGAAAAAATGTTCAACATCATTAGCCATCAGGGAAATTCAAATCAAAACCACCTTGAGATACCACCTTATGCCAGTTAGAATGGCAAAAATTGACATGGCAAGAAACAACAATTGTTGGAGCGGATGTGGAGAAAGGGGAACCCTCTTACACTGTTGGTGGGAATGCAAGTTGGTACAGCCACTTTGGAAAACAGTGTGGAGGTCCCTTAAAAAGTTAAAAATTGAGCTACCCGATGACCCAGCCATTGCACTACTGGGTATTTACCCCAAAGATGCAGACCTAGTGAAGAGAAGGGCCATATGCACCCCTATGTTCATAGTAGCATTGTCTACAATAGCTAAAATGTGGAAGGAACCAAGATGCCCTTTGACAGACAAATGGATAAAGAAGATGTGGTCCATACATACAATGGAATATTTCTCAGTCAACAGAAAGAATGATTACCCAACATTTGCAGCAACATGGACTGGACTGGAGGAGATTATGCTAAGCGAAATAAGTCAAGCAGATAAAGACAATTATCATATGGTTTCACTCATTTATGGAACATAAGAAATAAAACAGAGAAAAATTAGAGATAAATAAAACCAGACCCTTAAAAACAGAGAACANTAAACAGAGGGGGAAATGAACCACGAGAGACTATGGCCTCTGGGAAACAAACTGAGGGCTTCAGAGGGGTGGGAGTGGGGGATTGAGATAGGCCAGTGGCGGGTATTAAGGAGGGCATGTATTGCATGGAGCACTGGGTGTTATATGCAAACAATGAATCATGGAACACTACATCAAAAACTAAGGACATACTGTATGGTGACTGACATATCATAATAAAAAATTATTATTAAAAAAATGAAAGAAAAGGAAGGAATATTTCTAATCTGATGTTACAAGGCCAGCATTACTCTTATACCAAGTCTTATAAGGCATGACATAGAACAAAATTATAGGCTAATATCCAAAATGAACATAGATGTGGAAATCCTCAATAAAGTACTAGCAAACTGAATTCAACAGCACACTTAAAAAAATTATAAAGCATGATCATATGTAATGTCTGGTCTTGACTTCTGAAACTGAATATACTTACCTTTTCAATGTCTTTTATATTTCTATATTATTAATTAGCACAATTTTGTTTTACCTTGATGAATTTTCAGCTTTTTAAAAAAAATATTTTATTTTCTGATTCAAGTATAATCAACACAGAGCGTTATATTACTTTCAGGTCTGCAATATAATGATTCAGCAATTCTATACATTACTCAGTGTTCACCACGTTAAGTGTACTCTTAATCCCCTTCACCTATTTCACCCATGCCCCCACCTAAGTCCCCTCTGGCAACTAACAGTTTGTTCTCTGTTTTTAAGGGTCTGGTTTTATTTATCTCTAATTTTTCTCTGTTTTATTTCTTAAATTCCATATATGAGTGAAATCATGTGGTATTTGTCTTTCTCAATCTGACTTATTTCACTTAGCATAATACCCTCTAGGTCCATCCATCTTATCTCAAATGGCACAGTCTCATTTTTTTTGTGGCAATGTAATACTCCATTGTGCATATATGTCATATTTTCCTTATCCATTTGTCTGTTGAGGGACACTTAAGTCCATGCTTCCATGTCTTGGCTATTATAAATAATGCTGCAATAAACAAAGGGGTATATATATCTTTTTGAATTAGTGTTTTTGCTTTCCCTTGGTAGAGTGGAATTACTGAGTCATATGACATTTCTATCTTTAACTTTTTAAGGAATCTCTAATCTGTTTTCCACAGCAGCTTTACCAATTTACATTCCTATCTACAGTGCATGAAGGCTTCTTTTTCTCCATGTCCTTGCCAACACTTGTTGTTTCTTGTATTCTTGATTTTATCCATTTTCACAGGCATGAGGTGGTAACTCATTGTGGTTTTGATTTGCATTTCTGTGATGATGAGTGATGTTGAGCATTTTTTCATGTGTCTGTTGGCCATGTCTTCTTTGGAAAAAAAATACCTATCCAGGTCCTTTGCCCATTTTTAATTACATTACTTCTGGAGGGGGGTGTTGAGTTGTTTGAGCACTTTATATATTTTAGTTATTAACCCCTTATCAGATATATCATTTGAAAATATCTTCTATTCCATAGGTTGCCTTTTTGTTTTGTTCATGGCTTCCTTCACTGTGCAGATGCATTTTATTTTGATGTAGTTTCAATAGTTTAAATTTGCTTTTGCTTCCCTTGTCTTAGGCGACAAATCTAGAAAAATATTGATATAGCTGATGTCAGAGAAATTACTGCCTATGTTCTCTTCCAGGAATTTTATGGTTTTTGGTCTCAGGTTTAGATCTTTAATTCATTTTGAGTTTATTTTGTGTATGGTGCTACAACTAGTCCAGTTTCATTATTTTACATGTAGTTGTATGATTTTCCCAGCAGCATTTTTTAAAAAGACTGTTTTCTCCCATTGTATATTCTTGCCTCCTTTGTCTTAGATCAATGACCATATAAATTTGGGTTTATTTCTGGGGTTTGTATCCTATTCCATTGATCTATGTATCTTTTTATGCCAGTACCATGCTGTTTTGATTACTATAGCTCTGTAGTATATTTTGAAATATGAAATTGTGAAACCTTCAGCTTGTTCTTTCTCAGGATCATTTGGCTATTGGGGGTCTTCTATGGTTCCATACAAATTTTACTATTTTTTATTCTGGTTTTGTGAAAAATGCTGTTGATATTTTGATGGTGATTGCACTGAATGTGCAGATTGCTATGGATAATACAGACATTTTTGACAATATTAATTCTTCCAATTCATGAACATGGATTATCTTTCCATTTGTATGTGTCATATTGAATTACTTTAATCAGTGTTTTATAGCTTTCAGAGTACAGGTCTTTCATCTATTCGGTTAAGTTTATTCCTAGATAATTTATTCTTTTTGGTGCAATTGTAAATAGTGCTGTTTTTTACAATTTTTCTTTCTGATACTTTATAATTAGTGCATTAAAATGTTACTGATTTCTGGGTATTAATTTTGTATCCTGCCAGACTACTGAATTTGTTTATTGCTTCTAGTACTTTTTTGGTGGAATCTTTAGGATTTTCTATATATAGTATCATGTCATCTGTGAATAGTGATCATTTGCCTTCTCTTTTTACTGATATGGTTGACCCTTTTTTTTTTTTATTGTCCAGCTGCTGTGGCTAGGCCTTTCAGTACTATGTTGAATAAAAGTGGCAAGAGTGGGCATTCTTGTCTTGTACCTGAACCTAGAGACATAGTTCTTAGTTTTTCACCATTGAGGATGATGTCAGCTGTGGGTTTTCCACATATCACCTTTCTTATCTTGAGGTATATCCCCTCTAATCCCATGCTTTGAGAGTTTTTATCATGATTGAATGGTGAGTCATGTCAAATATTTTTCTGCATGTACTGAGATGATCTTATGATTTTTATCCTTCATTTTGTTTTTGTGGTTTCCGATGTTGATGGATTTGCAAATACTGAACCATCCTTACATCCCAGGAATAAAACCCTCCTGATTGTGGCAAATGATCTCTTTAATGGACCATGGTATGCGGTTTGCAAATATTTTGTTGAGTATTTTTGCATCTATGTTTATCAGGGATACTGCCTGTAGTTTCTTTTTTTGTGGTGTTTTTGTCTGGTTTTGGTATCAGGGTAATGCTGGCCTCATAGAATGAATTTGGAAGTTTTCCTTCATTTTCCATGTTTTGGAATAGTTTGAGAAGAATAGGTATTAACTCATCTTAAAATATTTGGTAGAATTCACTTGTGAATCCTGGTCTTGGACTTTTATTTTTTGGTAATTTTTTTTATTACTGATTCAATTTTGCTATTTGTAATTGGTCTAGTCAGATTTTCTATTTCTTCCTGGTTTAGTTTTCAGATATTGTATGTTTCTAGGAACTTTTCGATTTCTTCTAGGCTGTCCAATGTTTTCGCATATAATTTTTCATAGTATCCTTTTTTAAAAGGATTATTTATTTTAGAATGAGAGAAAAAGAGGGAGAGAATGTGAGTGGGGGGAGGGGCAGAGGGAGAAGGAGAGAGAATCTCAAGCAGAATCCCTACCAAGCATGGAGCCTGATGTGGTTTTCGATCCCAGGACCCCGAGATCATGACTGGAGCCAAAACCAAGAGTCGGCCACTTAACTGATTGAGCCACCCAGGTGCCCTTCATAGTATTCTCTTGTCATCCTTTGTATTTCTGTGGTTTCAGCTGTTTCTTCTCCTGTCTTATTTCTGATTTTACTTGAGTCTTTTCTTGATGAGTCTGGCTAAGCGTTTGACAATTGTCTATCTTTTTTTTTTTTTTTAAAGATTTTATTTATTTTATTTATTTATTTGACAGAGATAGAGACAGCCAGCGAGAGAGGGAACACAAGCAGGGGGAGTGGGAGAGGAAGAAGCAGGCTCATAGCAGAGGAGCCTGATGTGGGGCTCGATTCCATAACGCCGGGATCACGCCCTGAGCCAAAGACAGACGCTTAACTGCTGTGCCACCCAGGCGCCCCAGACAATTGTCTATCTTTTTAAAGAACCAGATTTTGATTTCATTATTTTTTTCTATTGTTCTTTTAGTACATAATTTACTTCTGCTGTGAGCTTTATTATTTCCTTTCTTCTGCTCACCTTGGGGGTTGTTTGTTCTTTTTCTAGTTCCTTTATGCAGATTAGATTGTTCATTTGAGTTTTTCTTGTTTCTTGAGGTAAGCCTATATTGGTATATACCTCTGTCTTAGAACTGCTTTCTTTATGTCCCACATATTTTTGACTACTGTATTTTCATTATTATTTTTTTTTCCAAGTATGTATTGATTTCTTCTCTGCTTCATTGAACCATTGGTTATTTGGTATCATGGTGTGTAGTCTCCATGTATTTGTGTTTTACCCAGTTTTTTCTTATGATTTCTTTCTAGTTTCATACTGTTGTGGTCAGAAAAGACGCATCATCATATTATTTCATCTTCTTAAATTTATTGAGACTTCAATGTACACATGAAAAGAATGTTTATTCTGTTATATTTGAATGGAATGTTTTGTATATGTCTTATATCCATCAGATCCAATGTGTCATTCAAAGGCATTGTTTCTTTATTGTTTTTCTGTCTGTCAGATCTATCCATTGATGTGACTGGGATGTTAATGTCCCCTAGTATTATTGTGCTGCCATCAAATTCTTTTTTTTATGTCTGTTAATATTTACTTTATGTATTTAGGTGTTTCAGTTTTGGGTGCATAGATATTTATAATTGTTGTATCCTCTTGTTGGACTAATAATTTTATCATTATGTAATACCCTTCTTTGTGTCTTCTTACAGTCTTTGTTTTCAGATTGTTTTATAAGTAGGTTCCATGCCCATCATGGGGCCAAACAGGGGATTTGAACTCACGCCCCTGAGATCAAGACCTGGGCTGAGATGAAGAGTTGGATGCTTAACCAAGTTTTCCACCCAAGTACCCCATTACAGTCATTGTTTTAAACATCTACTTTGTCTGATAAATATTTCTACACTGGCTTTTTTTTCCTCCTATTTGCATGGCAAATGTTTTTCCATCCCTTCACTTTCAGTTTGTATACATCTTTACATCTGAGGTGAGTCTGTTGTAAGCAGCATATAAATGGGTCTCTTATTATATCTACATTAAAAAAAATTCTCGTTTGCTGTTTAGCATGTGTGCTTTCCATTACCCTGTCTTCCAAGTCACTGATACATTCTTCTGCATCCTCTAATCTATGGTTGATTCCCTCTAGTGTGTTTTTTTTTCAGTTATTGTGTTCTTCAGCTCTGACTGACTCTTTTAAATAGTTTCTGTCTCTTTTTTTGAAGGTCTTACTGAGTTCTTCCATTCTTTTCTCCAGTCCAGTGGTATATTTACAATTATTACTTTCAATTCTTTATCAGGCATATTGCTCATCTCTGCTTCATTTAATTCTCTTACTGAGGTTTTTTCTTGTTCTCTCTTTCCTAGTATATTTCTCTGTCTCCCAATTTTGCTTGACTTTCTGTGTTTGTTTCTGTGGGTTAGGCAAAATATTTACTTCTAAACTTGAAGGAGTGGTATGAAGGAAGGTATGGTGACACCTATGCAAACTCTGTGTACTTGGTGACTGCTGCTATCTGGCTGGAGCTCTGACTGTACATGCTAGTTACTTCTTTAATCAATGGTGTGTCTCTGTCTCTTGCTGTTCTCTTGCCATTCTCTTTGTCTTTGGTTGTTCAGTAGCTGTTCAATCGGCCCTTAGTTCTTCAGGAAAACATTTTCTGTTAACAGGTGTAATTTGGTGTGGTCCATGAAGGAGGTGAGTTCAGAGTCTTCCTATGTTGCCACCTTGAACCAGAACACCTGCCTATTTTCCTTCTAACTTTTCTTTCTCTTTCTTTCTTTCTTTCTTTCTTTCTTTCTTTCTTTCTTTCTCTTTCTTTCTTTCTTCTTTCCTTTTTTCTTTCTTTCTTTTTCTCTTTATTTCTTTCTTTCCTTTCTTTCTCTCTTTTCCTCTTTCTCTCTTTTCTTTTGGTCATATTTAAGAAACTATTGCCTAATCCAAGGTCATAATAACTTACAACTATACTTCCTTCAAAGAGTTTGTAGTTTCAGGTCTTATGTTTAAGTATTTTTAATTAATTTTGAGCTGATTCTTGTGTATGCTGTAAGGCAAAGATATATATATATATCTTTTCATGAGGACATCCAGTTTTTCCAACACCATTTTTTTTTAAGATTTTATTTATTTATTCGACAGAGATAGAGACAGCCAGCGAGAGAGGGAACACAAGCAGGGGGAGTGGGAGAGGAAGAAGCAGGCTCATAGCAGAGGAGCCTGATGTGGGGCTCGATCCCATAACGCCGGGATCACGCCCTGAGCCGAAGGCAGACGCTTAACCGCTATGCCACCCAAGCGCCCCCAACACCATTTTTTGAAAAGATTATATTTTACCCATTTTGTATTTTTTATACCCTTGTCAAAGATTAGTCAACTGTATATGTGTGGGTTTATTTCTGTGCCCTCTCCTTCGTTATATTTGTCTATATGTCTGTTTTTATGTAAGGACCGTACTCTTGATTACTGTAGCTTTCAGCAATTTTTGAAATCAGGAAGTGTGAATTTTCAAACTTGGTTTTTCTTTTCAAGATTTCTTATGGCCATTCAGGGATCTGCATTTCCATTTAATTCTCAGTTTGTTTGTTTGTTTGTTTTTTCATTTATATAAAAGAGCCTTTTTGAATTTTGTAAGAGTTATTTTGAATCTGTAGATTAATTTAGTGAGTATTGCTTTAGTAAGTATTGCTATTTAATAACCTTAAATCTTCTGATCCAAAACCATGGGATATCTATTTGTTTAGATCTTCTTTAATTTCTTGCCACAATATTTTGTAGTTTCAGTAAACAAGATGTGAACTGCCTACCTAAATTTATCCTTAAGTATTTTATTTCTTTTGATGGTATTGTAAATGTAATTGTTTTCCAATTAAATTTCATATTATTGCTAATGTATAGGAATACAACATTTTTTATGTTGATCATGAATCTTCAACTTTAATGAACTGATTTAGTAGCTCCAAAAGTTTTATTTTCCGTAGATTTATTACATTTTTCCATATATAGGATCATGATCTTTACAAATACAGATATGTATATGGTTTTATTTCCAATCTTGATGCTTTTTCCCCTTTTCATTTCTAATTTCTCAATTTCTCTAGCTAGAACTACCAGTACAATGTTGAATATAAGTGGCATGAGTGGGTGTTTTATTATTTCTGATTTGAGGAAGAAAGTTTTCATTCTTCGCCATCAAGTATGATGCTATCTGTATATTTTCATTGATGACTTTTAACAGTTGAGGAAATTCCCTTCAGTTTTGTTTGTTGAATTTTTTAATCATGGAAGAGTGTTTTAAGTACTTTTTTTCTGCATCTATTCAGAAGATCTAAAGTGTTTTTCTCTTTATTCAATTAACATGTTCCATTACTTTTATTGATTTCCATATGTGAAAGCAATCTTTAATTCCTGGGATACTTTTCACTTGTTGTTGTGTGTAATCCTTTTAATATGCTGCTTGATTTGATTTGCTAATATTTTGTGGAAGATTTTCCATCTGTATTCACAAGGAATATTGATTTTTAGTTTTCTTTTTTTCCTTGTAGTGTCTTTCTCTGGCTTTGGTATCCCTCTATAATAATGGTAGGAAACCTCACTATCCTACTTTCAATAATAGATACAAAACCCAGACAAGAAGGTCAGTAAGGAAATAGAGTATTTAAACAACATTATAAAACAGACTTATATAGAACATTGCACCCAATGACAGCAGAATACACATTATTCTAAAGTGCACATGGAACTTTGTCTACAAAATACCATGTAATAGGCCACAAAACTAGCTGCAATATATTTTATGACAATGAAATAGTACAAAGTGCCTTCTCTAACCACAATGGAATGAAGCTAGATATTAATAAGAGGAAAACTGGAAAAGTCCCTGGTATGTGAAAATTAAACAATGCAATCTTAACAAAGTCAATGCATTAAAGAAACTATCACAAAGGGCATCTGAAAACAGAAATGAATGAAAATAAAAACACAACATATCAGAACATACAGGATGCAGTGAAGGTAATATTCAGAGGGAAATTTATAGCTATAAATGTCTAATGAAAAAGAAGAAAGAACTCATATCAATTACCAGATTTACACTCAGAGGAAGTAGAAGGAGATGGACAAATTAGCCCAAAGTTAGCAGAAGAAAGAACATGATAAATATTAAAGATAAATAAAATAGACAATAGAAAAACAATAGAGAGAATAAAGGAAACCATGGTTGTTTCCTTGAAAACATCAACAAAATTGACAAGCTTTTATCTAGACTAACAAAAAAGAGAGATAAGATACAAACAGCTAAATTTGTAAATGTAAGTGGGTACATTACTACCAATATTACAGAAATAAAAAGGGTCATAAGAATATACCATGAGCAATCATATCAACAAATTAGATAAATCATATGAAATGGATAAATTCCTAAAGCCACACAAAATACCTAAAGTGACTCAAGAAAAAACAAATTCTCAACAGTACTATAACAAGTTAAGTATATTGAGTCAGTCATAAAAAATCTTCCAATTAAGACAAGTCCAGCACTAAATGGCTCCACTGGTGAATTCTACCAAATAAAAAATAATTGACATCAGGAACACCTGTGTGGATCAATTGGTTACGCTTCTGACTCTTGATTTTGGCTCAGGTCATGATCTCAGGGTTGTGAGATCAAACCCCATGTCAGGCTCTGCACTGGGCTTGGAGCCTGCTTAGTGTTCTCTCCATCTCTCCCTCTGCCCCTCCCCTTTCCTCCCTAAAAATTAATAATTAATATCAATACTTCTCAAAATCTTCCAAGAAATGGAAGATTCCAAAACACTGTTTAAATCATTCTATGAGGCCTGTGTTACCATGATACCAAACCCAGATAAAGATATCACAAGTGAAGAAAGTATGGACCAATAAAACTTATGAATATAGACATAGTAATACTTGACTAAATAATAGAAAACTGAATCCAACAGCATGTTAAAAATATTATACATCATAACAAAGTGGGATTAGGGTGCCTGGGCAGCTCAGTTGTTTAAGCAACTGCCTTTGGCTCAGGTCATGATCCCAGGGTCCTGGGATCGAGCCCCACACAGGGCTCCCTGCTCAGCAGGGGACCTGCTTCTCCCTCTCCCTCTGCCATTCCCCCTGCTTGCGCCCTCCTGCTCTTTCTGTCAAATAAATAAATAAAATCTGTAAAAACAAAAAAACAAAGTGGGATTAATCCCAGACATGCAAGGCTGGCTCAACATAAGAAAGTAAATCAATGTGATACAACACATAAGAGATCAAAGGGGGAAAAAAAACAAACAACACATGATTATCTCAATAGATGCAGAAATGACATTTATTTGACAAAATGTAATACCTTTACATGATATAAACATTCAGAACACAAGAATAAAGGTGCACTTCTTCAACATTGTAAAGGACATTTATGAAAAACCCACAGCTAACATCATACTCAATGGTGAAAAAAAATGAAAACTTCCCTTCTAATATCAGGAGCAAGACAGGGGGTTCAATTTTACCATGGGGCTGGTCAACATTATAATTTTAGTCCTAGCCAGAACAATTAGACAAGAAAAAGAAATAAAAGGCATCCAAATTGGAAAAGAAAAAGTAAAACTATCTTTATTCTCAGATGACACTTTCCTATAATTAGAAAAACCCCAAATATTTTACAAGAAAGCTACTGGAGCTAATAAATTCAGCAAAGTTGCAATGTGCTGTATCAACACACAAAAATCAATTGTATTTCAAACATCAGCAATAAACAATCTAAAACAAAAATTGAAAGTGTCTCACAATCACACCTGAAAGATCAAAATATCTAGGAATACATTTAACCTTGGAGGTGAAAGCCTGTACAATGAAAACTGGAAAACATTGCTTAATAAAATTAAAGAAACCTAAATATATGGAAAGAAATCTCATGTTTATTGCTAGGAAGATTTAATTTTGTTTAGACATTAGTACTATCCAAGCAACCTATAGATTTATACAATTCTGGTCAAAATTCCAACAGTATTTTTTTTCCTAGATATGGAAACTCTGATTCTTAAATTCATATGAAATGTAAGTTGCCCCAAATAATCAAAATAATCCTGAAAAAGAACAAGGTTGGAAGACCCCCTCTTCCCAATTTCAAAATTTACCATAAAGCCTTATTAATCACAACAGTATAGAACTGACAAGGGGATAGACATATAGGTCAATGAAATAAAAAATGACAGTCCATAAATATACCCACACATCTATGGCCACTTGACTTTTGATAAGTATTCTAAGTCCATTTAATAGATAAAGAACAGTGTCTTCAAAAGATAGTACTGAGATAGAAAACTGGATTTCCACAAGCAAAAGAGCAAATTTGCAACTTCTCAGCATATAAAAAATTAACTCAAAATGTGCAAAAGACCTAAATATAAGAGCATTTTTATAATCATTTTTTATTATATTATGTTAGTCACTGTATAGTACATCCCTATTTTTTGATGTAAAGTTCCATGATTCATTACTTGCGTACAACACCCAGTTCACCATGCAATATGTGCCCTCCTTAATACCCATCACCGGACTCTCCCAATCCCTGACCCCCCCGCCGAAGCCCTCCGTTTGTTTCCCAGAGTCCATAGTCTCTCGTGGCTCATTCCCCCTTCTGTTTACCCACCCGTCATTCTTCCCTTTCTTCTCCTACCGATCTCCCTACTTCTTATGTTCCATAAATGAGTGAAACCATATGATAATTGTCTTTCTCTGCTTGACTTATTTCGCTTAGCATTATCTCCTCCAGTCCCGTCCATGTTGCAGCAAATGTTGAGAAATCATTAAATTTAAATTAATTTTTTTTAATTTCTTATTTAAATTTCTTCTAAGAAAATGTAGTGGGTGAACATATTTTAACCTTAGATTAGGTAATACATATTTAAATATGACACTGTACTATTTTGCTAAGGTAGCCATAACAAAGTACCTCATAAATATGGCTTACACAACAGAAATTTATTTTCTTTTTTATTTTCTTTTATTTTATCTTATTTTATTTATTTATTTTTTTTACTTTTTTTAAAGTTCCATGATTTATTTCTTGCGTATAACACCCAGTTGCATGGTGCACTGGGTATTTTCTTTTTTTTTTAAGATTTTATTTATTTGACAGAGAGAGAGAGAGAGAGAGAGTGTGTGTGCACAAGCAGGGAGAGCGGCTTTACAGAGGGAGAGGGAGAAGCAGGCTCCCTTTTGAGCAGAGAGCCAGATGTGGGGCTCAATCCCAGGACCCTGGGAACATCACCTGAGCCAAAGGCAGTTGCTTAACCAACTGAGCTACCCAGGCACCCAGAAATTCATTTTCTCCCAATTCTATCAGCCAGATGTATGAGATGAAGGTTTCAGCAAGGTTGGTTTCCTCTGAAGCCTCTTTCCTTGACTTGTAGATGACCATCTTCACCTTGTGTCTTCACATGGTATTTCCTTTGTGTGTGTCTGCTTCATAATCTCCTCTTCTTATAAGGATATCAGTCATATAAGATTAGGGTCCACCCTAACGTCTTCATTTTAATTTAATTGCCTCCATAAAGGACCTATCCCAAATACAGTCATATTCTGAGATATTGGGGATTATGACTTCAACATATAAATGGTGGGGAGACATAACTCACCCAGTAACAGACAACAAAAGCACAAGTAAAAGAAAAAAATAGATAGATTGTACTTCATTGAAATTAAAAACCATTGTGAATCAAAGACATCATCAAGAAATTGAAATTCCAACCTACAGAATGTGAACGAATATTTGCAAATCATATATCAGACAATGGTTTAAATACAAAATGTATAAAGAAATCCTACAACTCAACAACAAAAGATAAATATCCCAATTACAAAATGGGCAAAGCACTTAATTAGATATTTCTCCAAGGAAGATCTACAAATAGTCAATAAGTGCATGACAAGATGTTCAACATCAATCATTACAGAACTACAAATAAAAAACCACAATGAGATAGCACTTCACATCTATAAGGATGGCTATAATAATAATTTAAAAACAGAAGTAAGTGTTGGTAAAGATGTAAAGAAATTGTTATTCTTGTACATTGTGTGTGAGACTGTAAAATGATACAAATGTGGACAATAGTTTGGAGGTTACTCTCAGAAAGTTAAAAGCAGTTAAAAATATATATATATATATATACACATATGTATATATATTTATAATTTATGTTACCCCTGTTTATGTATAAATCACAAAGAATTGAAAACAGAGATTTAAACATATACTTGTTTGTCAATATCTATTGCAGCATTATTCATAATAGCCAAAAGGTAGAAAAAAAACCTTATGTCCAAAAACAAATAAATGGATATACAAAATATGGTATATATATATGCAATGAAATATTATTCAATAATAAAAATGAAGTTCTGATAAATGCTACAACATAGATGATCCTCAAAAACACTGTAAGAGAATAAACTAGACACAAAAGGACAAATATTGTATGACTGCACTTACATGATATGTTTAAAATAGGCAAATTCACAAACAGATGTTACTGTTCCTGGAGGGGGAGGAATGGAGAGATAATCCTTAATAGTTAAGGAATTTCTCTTTAGGGTGCTAAATTTTTTTGGGAATAGTGATGATGGTTGCACAACAGTGAATGCAATTATTAACACTTAAAGTTGTTAAAATAATAAATGTTATGTTTATATTGTCTCAATAAAATAAGTTAATTAAGATTCAAAGTGTTATCTGTAGGAATTTTGGTGTATAGGATGTTACCTCAAGTTTAACTCTCAAAGTTTTTAGAGTCTCAAGTCTCAAAGACTCTGTTGTCTTTACTGTGATTCATTTCCTTTGGTTCTTACACTTGACCTGATGTTGCAAAGTTTCCTTATTCCTAGTATTTTATCTTTGCTCTTAATGATTTTGATTCAAGCATATTTCTTTTTTGAAGAAAAAATATTTTCTGTGTATATCCAAGCTTCACAGGGCTTATTGTTTGACCCTTTTAAAGCTATATGTAGTTGGTTTTTTCAGTCATTGACAACTTGGACATTCTGAAGGCTCTTTACTGCTGTGTTGGCTCTAAGAACTGTATGCCTGCGTTTCCAGTCATGGTAGTGTCTTTTATGGCTAAGAGTATTTACTGGTAAGATATTTTTTCATATCTGTGGCTTACAGAATTGGTATTTCCATTTCACCTTTTTCCTATCCCCACAACATATCTGATGATATTGTGCAGGACATCTTGCTATTGATAGTTTGGCCATAGTTACTTATAATCTGGAATTTGTAAAAATTTTCTGTCAGTTTTTTTTATTGAGATGAGATCAATTATTTTTCTTTCCTTATCCTGTTTCTTGTTTGTTATAAGAAGATTGTTATGGAGATACAAATATTACACAGCTCCTTCAATGACAACACCAGTACTTTTCTATTATTTTTTATTCCTCTATATTTATTTTTTGTTTTTGAATTTTATATCGTGGTAAGAACACTTAACATGAGATCTACCCACTTAAGAATCTTTATTTATTTATTTATTTATTTATTTATTTATTTATTATTTGTTTGTTTGTTTGTTAGTAGGTTCCATGCCCAGCGTGGAGCCCAATGCAGGGCTTGAACTCATGACCTTGAGATCGAGACCTGAACTGAGATCAAGAGTTAGATACTTAACTGACTGAGCCACCCAGGCACCCCCACTTAAGATATTTTTAATTCACAATACAGTATTGTTAAGTACAAGCACAATTTGGTACAGGGGATCTCTCGAACTTGTTTATTTTGTATAAGTGAAACTTTATACCTATTAAAATTTTTCCCATTTCCCTCACCCCCTAACAATCACTATGATACTCTCTGTTTTTATAAAGTTGATGTTTTTACTTATCTAATGTAAGTGGAATCAAGCAGTATTGTCCTGTGACTGGCTTATTTCAATACATCAACCTGTCCATAAACAATTAGGTTGTTTCCATATGCTTCCCCTTGTTCATAATGCTGCAATTAATATGGGAGTCTAGATATTTGTTCAAGATACTGATTTCAATTCCTTTGGGTATATAGAAGTGGGATTGCTGGATCATACAGTATTTTTTAAAATTTTGGGGGGAACCTCTTTAGTATTTTCCATGGTTCAGCCCAATATTGCATTTCCACTAACAATATATAAGGGTTCCAGGGTTCCTAGTTTCCAATTTTGCACAATCTCATCATTTGTCTTTTTTTTTTTTTTTTTGGTATTAGCCACCCTAACAGGTGTGACATGATAACTCATTATGGTTTTGACTTACATTTCTCTGATGATTAGTGATGTTGTGGACCTTTTAATATACCTGATAGCCATTTGTATGTCTTCAGAGAAATTTCTATTCAAGTCTTTTGCTCACTAATTAATCTAGATTTTTTTGTTTTTGTTTTTGCCCTTAAGTTGTAAGAGTTCCTTATAGATTTAGAATACTTATTTTAATTTTTTAAATAATTTTAATTATGTTCAGTTAGCCAACATATGGTATATCATTATTTTTTGATGTAGTGTTCAATGATTCATTAGTTGCATATAACACCCAGTGCTCATAACAACACATGCCCTCCTTAATACCCTTTTCAGATATGGGGCTTGAAAATATTTCCTCCCAGTTCTGTAGGTAGCCTCTTCACTCTGATCACTACTAGTTCCTTTGCTGTGCAGAAGCTTTTTAGTTTAATCCCACTTTTCTTTTTTTTTAATATTACTTTTTTTTGTTATACTTTTGGTGTCATATCCAAGAAATCATTGCCAATATCACTGTCACGAAGTTTTCCTTTATGTGTCCTTCTAAGTTTTACAGTTTCAGTTCTTCAAGTCTTTAATACATTTTGAATTAAGTTTTGTATATGATAGTAGATGAGGGACCAATATCATTCTTTTTCATGTGGTTATCTAGTTTTATCAACATCATTTGTTGAAGAGACTATTATTTCTCTATTGTGTGTTACCAGTGTCTTTATGAAAGATGAGTTGACTATAGGTATGTGGGTTATTTATGGGCTCTCTATTCTGTTTCATTAGTCTATATGTCTGTCTTCATGCCACTACTATACTGTTTTAATTACTATACATTATAATATAGTATAAAATTAAGATCTGTGATGGTTCCAGCTTTGTTCTTTTTTAAGATTGCTTTGACTATTCAGGGTCTTTTGTGGTTCCATATAGATTTCAAGGTTGTTTTAAGAAAAGGTTTTTTCTACTTTTGTAAAAAATGCCACTAGGATTTTAATGGGAATGGCATTGGATATTATACACGTTTTAACAATATTAACACTTCCAACCCATCAACATGCGATATCATTCCATTTATTTGTGTGTCTTCTTTAATTTTATCAATATTTTATGATTTTCAGCGTACAAGTGTTTCACCTTCCTGTAAGATTATTCTCAATTACTTTATTCTTTTTGATGCTATTGTAAGTGGGATTGTTTCCTCAATTTCCTTTTTGGAAGGTTCATTGTTGAGGTATAGAAATGCAATAGATTGTTTGTTGATTTTGTATATCCCAACTTTGTTGAATTCATTTATTTGTTTCAATAGTCTGTTTTAGGAATTTTTAGTTTTTCTACATATAATTTCATGTTGTATGCAGATGGAGAATTTACTTCTCTCTTTCTGATTTGGATGCCTTTTCTTTCATTTTCTTGCCTAATTTTTGTGGTTTGGACTTCTAGTACTACACTGAATAAGAGTGGCAACTGGGGAGACTGGGTGTCTCAGTCGGTTAAGTATCTGCCTTCAGATCAGGTCATGATATCAGAGTCCTGGGACAGAGCCCTGTGTCAAGCTCTCTTCTCCCTCTCACTCTCTGTGCTCTCTCTTGAATAAATAAATAAAATCTTTAAAAAAATGAATAATAGTGGCAAAACGGGTAACCTTGTCTTTTTTCTGATCTTAGAGAAGTTTTCAGTTTTGTTTTGTTTTGTTTTTCCCACTGAGTATGTTAGTTGTGGGCTTTTCATACGTGGCCTTTATTATGTTGGGGTAAATTCTTCTTAAATCAAGCTTATTGAACATTTTCATCATGAACATATTTAGCTTTGTCAAACACTTTACTGCATCTATTGAGATGATCATATAGTTTTTACCCTTTATTCTGTTAATATGTTGCATCACATTGATTGATTTGTATATGTTGAACCATCCTTGAAACCCAGGGATTAATCCCTCTTGGTCATGATGAATAATCTTTTTAATATATTGTTAAATTCAGTGTGTTAATATATTTTCATAGATTTTTACATTTATTTTCATCAGGGATTTTTTTTTCTTTTCTTATGGTATCTTTGACTTTATTATCAGGGTGATGCTGTCTTCACAAAATAGGTTTGAAAGTGGTTTCCCTTCTATTTTTTGGAAGAGTTTGAGGAATTTTCTTTTTTGGGAGGTTTTTGATCATTAACTCTATATTCTTATTTATGATTGATCTGTTTAAGTTTTCTATTTCTTCATGATTCAGTCTTGGTAGTTTTTGTGTTTCTAGGAATTTATTCATTTCTTTTAGGTTATCCAATTTGGGGGGAGTATCTAATTGTTTAAAATAATCATTCATGATCCTTTTTATTTCTATGCATCAGTTGTGATGTCTCCTACTGTTATTTTATTCCTGCCTATTTCTCCCTTCATTCTGTCAGTGTTTTCTTTATAAATTTAGGCCTTCTGATATTTGGTGTATATATACCTGTCATTGTTATATCTTCCTGATGAATTGATCCTTTCATCATTATATAATGTCCTACAATATTTTTGCGACATTTTTTTACTTAAAGTCTATTTTGTCTGATGTAATTATAGTCACTGCTGCTCTCTTTTGCTTACGACTTGAACAGAATATCTTTTTCCATCAGTTCATTTTCAGCCTGTAATTAAATCTAAAGTACACATTCTTTAGTTGTTCTATATGCTTTATGTAGACTATATATACTTCTATATACTTATGCATTCAGCCACTTTATGTCTTTTGAATTTGAGTTTAATCCATTTATGTTTAAAGTGATTATTGACACCAAAGAACTTAATATTGATTGCCATTTTTAAATCATTTTCTGTCTTCATTTTGTTATTTCTCATTCCCTTTCTTTTTTTCTTCCTTTTCATTTCATTGACTGATTTGTAGTGATATACTTTGGTATAGTTTAGTGATAAGCTGGTATGCTTTTGGTAGTGATATACATTCATTTCAATGATTTTTAGGTAGGATATACTTTCACTTTTTTTCTGTGTGCCTATATTCCATAAGTATTTTCTTTGTGGTTAATAGGAAACTTATATAAACCATCTTTTATAAGTTAAAACACTATTTTAAGCTGATAACAACTTAACTTTAATCACACACAAAAACTCAATGATTTTCTTTCTCCCCACACACTTTGTTATTGATATCCCATTTTACATCTTTGTGTGCATTATTACCAAATTTTTGAAGTTATACTTATTCCTAATACTTTTATTAACTTTAATACTTAAAAGTAATTCACACACTATTACATTATTCTTCTTTTCTATATGCTTACCTTTACAAGGGAGCTTTATATTTTCATATGCTTTCATGTTGTTGTTTATCATTATTTTATTTCATTTTATCATTTCATTTTTGTTTCAAGTTTTCTCTAAATTCTAGTAAGTGAACATATAGTGTAATATTGATTTCAGGCATACAATATAGTGATTCACCACATACATATAACCGACTGTCCATCGCAAGTGCCCTCCTTAAAACCCATTTACAATTTAGCCCATCTCCTGCACAACTCCCCTCTATCAACCCTCAGTTTGTTCTCTACAATTAAGACTCTTTTATGGTTTGCCTCCTCTCTCTCTTTTTTCCCCTTACTCTATGTTCAGATGTTTTCTTTCTTTTTTTTAAGATTTTATTTATTTATTTGACAGAGAGAGACAGCGAGAGAGGGAACACAAGCAGGAGGAGTGGAAGAGGGAGAAGCAGGCTTCCCGCTGAGCAAGGAGCCGATGCAGGGCTTGATCCCAGGACCCTGGGATCATGACCTGAGCCAAAGGCAGACACTTAACGATTGAGGCACCCAGGTGCCCCATCTTTCTTAAATTCCACATATGAGTGAAATCATATGGCATTTGTTTTTCTCTGGCTTGTTTCACTTAGCATAATAAATTCTAGCTCCATTCACATCCTTGCAAAAGGCAATATTTCATTCTTTTTGATGGCTTAGGAATATTCCATTGTATCTAATATCTATATCCATCTATCTATATCTATATATCTATCATCTATCTATCTATCTATCTGTCATCTATCTATCATCTATCTATCTTCTTCATCATCTATCATCATCTATCTATCTATCATCTATCTATCTACCACTTCTTCTTTATTCACTCATCAGTCAAAGGATATTTGTGTTCATTCCATAATTTGGCTATCGTTGATAATGCTGCTATAAACATCAGTGTGCACATGTCCTTTCAAATAGGTATTTTGTATTCTTTGGGTAAATACCTGGTAGTGCAATTGCTGGGTCATATGGTAGTTCTATTTTTAACTTTATAGATCTGTTGTTTCTTGTGTTGTTAATTCTAGCCATTCAGACGCATGTAAGGTGATATCTTATTATAGTTTTCATTTGTATTTTCCTGATGATGAATGATGTAGAGCATACTTTCATGTGTCTGTTAGCCATCTGGATGTCTTCTTGGGGGAAAAAAGATCTATTCATATCTTCTTTCCATTTCTTAACTAGATTATTTGTTTCTGAGTGTTGAGTTTGATAAATTATTGATAGATTTTGGATACTAACCCTTAATCAGATATGTCATTTGCAAATATCTTCTCCTATTCTGTAGATTGCCCTTTAATTTTGTTGATTATTTCCTTCACTGTGCAGAAGCTCTTTATCTTAATGAAGTCCCAATAGTTTATATTTGCTTTTGTTTCCCTTGCCTCAAGTGACATGTCTAGTAGAAGTTGCTATGGACTAGATCAAAGAGGTTGCTACCTGTATTGTCCTCTAGGATTTTGATGTTTTCCCGTCTCACATTTAGGTCTTTCATCATTTTGATATTTTTTGTGTATGGTGTAAGAAAATGGTCCAGTTTCATTCCTCTGCATGTTGCTGTCCAGTTTTCCCAACACCATTTGTTGAAGAGGCCACCTTTTTTCATTGAATATTCTTTCCTGCATTGTTGAAGATTAGTTGATGATATAGTTGTGGGTCCATTTCTGGGTTTTCTGTTCTATTCCATTGACCTATGTGTCTGTTTCTGTGCCACTACAATACTGTCTTGATTACTACAGCTTTGTAATACAGTTTGAAGTCTGGAATTGTGATGCTTCCAGGTCTGATGTTCTTTTTCAGAATTTCTTTTGCTATTCAGGGTCTACTGTCATTCCATACAAATTTTAGTATTGTTTATTTTAGCTCTATGAAAACTGCTGGTAGTATTTTGATAGATATAGCATTAAATGTATAGATTGCTTTGGGAGGTGAGTCATTTAAAGAATATTTGTTTTTCTAATCCATGAGCATGACATATTTTTCCATTTCTTCATGCCCTCTTTAATTCCTTTCATAAGTATTCTATAGTTTTGAGAGTACAGATCATTTACTTCTTTGGTCAGGTTTATTCCTGTTTCTTATAGTTTTTTGTGCAAATTTAAATGGGAACCATTCTTTGATTTTCTTTTAGCTGCTTCATTATTGGTGTATATAAATGTAACAGAAGGATGCCTGGGTGGTTCAGTTGGTTAAGCATCTGCATTCAGCTCAGTCATGATCCCAGGGTCCTGAGATCAAGTCCCACATCAGGCTCCCTTCCTGCTTCACCCTTTGCCTCTGTCTCTCTGTTTCCCTCTGTCTCTCATGAATAAACAAATAAAATCATTTTTTATAAAAAAAATGCAACAGAGTTCTGTACATTGATTTTGTATCATATGACTATACTGAACCCTTGTAATTCCTAGCAATTTTTTGGTATAATCTTTCGGGTTTTCTAAATAGAGTATCATGCCATCTGTGAATAGTGAAATGTTGACTTCCTTCTTGCTAATTTGGGCGCCTATTATTTCTTTTAGTTGTCTGATTGTTGAGGCTGACTTTCAGTATCATGGTAAATAATAATGGTGTGAGTGGACATCCTTGTCTTTTTCCTGACCATAGAGGAAAAACTTTCATTTTTCCCCCATTAAGGATGATATTTGTTATGGGTCTTTCATATATGGCCTTTATGATGTTGAGGTAGGTTCCCTCTATCCCTACTTTGTTGAAGGTTTTTATAAAGAATGGATGCTGTATTTTGTCAAATGTTTGTTTTTTTTCTGCATCTATTGAGAGGACCATATGGTTCTTATCCTTTCCTTTATTGATGTGTATCACATTGATTGATTTGCAAATATTGAAACACTCTTGCAGGCCAGGAATAAATCACATTTAATTGTGATGAATACTTATTTTAATGTAATGTTGGGTTCGATGTGCTAGTATCATGTTGAGAATTTTTACATCCATGTACATCAGAGATATTGGCCTGTAATCTTCTATTTAAGGTCTTTGATTTAGGGCCTTTGGTTTTGTAATCAAGGTAATGCTGACTTCATAGAATGAATTTAGACGTTTTCCTTCCATTTTTATTTTTTGGAACAGGTTGAAAATAATAGGTATTAACCTTTCCTTAAATGTTTGGTAGAATTTCTCTTGGAAGCCATCTGGTCCTGGACTTTTGTTTGTTGAGAGATTTTTGATTACATATTCAATTTTTTTGCTCATTATGGGTATGTTCATATTTTCTGCTTTCTTCCTATTTAAATTTAGTAGTTTGTATGTTCATAGGAATTTATCCCTTTCTGCCATATTGCCCAATTTGTTGGCATATAATTTTTCATAACATTCTCTTATAATAATTTGTAGTTCTGGGGTGTTGGTTGTGATCTCTCCTGTTTCATTCATGATTTTATTTATTTGGGTCCTTTCCCTTTTCATTTTGATAAGTCTGGCTAGGGGTTTACCAATTTTATTAATTATTTCAAAGAACCAGCTTCTAGTTTCATTGGTCTATTCTACTGTTTTTGTTCGTTTGTTAGCTTGTTTCTATATCATTTATTTCTGCCTTAATCTTTATTATTTCCCTTCTTTTCTGGCTTTGGATTTCATTTTTTTTTCTTTTACTAGATCCTTTAGGCATATGATCAGGGTGTGTAGTTGAGACTTTCTTGCTTTTTGGGGAAGGCCTGTACTATTATATACCTTTTCTGATGACCATTTTTGCTTCATCTCAAAGGTTTTGGACTTCCTTATTTTCATTTTAATTTATTTCTATGTATTTTTTAAAATTTATTCTTTAATTTCATTTTTAACCCATTCGTTCTTTATTAGGATGTGCTTTAACCTCCATGTATTTATGGTCTTTTCAAATTTTTTCTTGTAGTTGACTTCAAGCTTCACAGCATTGTGTTCTAAAAAGATGCATGGTATGATCTCAGACTTTTTGTACTTGTTGAGTCCTGATTTGTGATTCAGTGTGTGATCTCTTCTGGAGAATGTCCCATGAGTACTCAAAAAGAATGTGTATTCTGGTGCTCTATGATGAAGTGCTCTGAATTTATTTGTTAAGGCCATCTGGTTCAGTGTGTCATTCAAAGCCATTCCTTCCATTTTGATTTTCTGTTTAGATGATCTGTCCATTGCTATAAGTGAGGTGTTAAAGTCCCTACTATCAGTGAGTTTCTTTATGTTTGTTATTAATTGTTCTTTATATTTGGGTGCTCCCAAGTTGGAGGTATAAATATTTTCCTTTGTTAGATCTTCTTGTTGCATGGACCCCTTTGATATAGTGCCCTTCTTCATCTCTTGTTTCAGTTTTTGGGTTAAATTCTGTTTTGTGTGATATAGGTATGGCTAGTCTGGCTTTCCATTAGCATGTCCATTAGCATGATAGATGGCTCTCCATCCCCTCACTTTCAATCTGCAGGTGACTTTAGATCTAAGATGAGTCTTGTAGCCAGCATATTGATAGGTATTGCTTTTTTATCCATTCTGATACCCTATGTCTTTTGATTGGAGCATTTGTCCATTTACATTCAGAATCATTACTGATAGATACGAATTCTGTGCCATTGTATAATCTGTAAAGTTGGTGTGTCTGAAAATTTTCTCTGTTCCTTTCTAGTCTTTATTACTTTTGGTCTTTCTTTCTCACTCAAAGCATTCCCTCTAGTATTTCATGCAGGGTAGGTTTAGTGGTCATGAACTCGTTTAGATTTTATTTGTCTAGGGCTTAAATTTATGGCCCTGAGATCAAAAACTGAGCTGAGATCAAGAACCAGATGCTCATCTGACTGAGCCATGAAGGTGCACCATCTGCGTAACTCCTTATCTCTCCTATTCTGAATGACAGCTTTGCTGGATAAAGTATTCTTGGCTGCATATTTTTCCCATTCAGCACATTGAATATATCATACAACTTTCTTCTTGACTGACAAGTTTCTGTGGTGAGAGCTGTTGCTAACCTTATTTGTCTTCTCTTGAAAGGTATGGATTTCTTTTCCCTTGCTGCTTCAGGATTCTTTCGTTTTCTTTGTATTTTGCAAATTTAATATGATGTCTTAGTGTTGGCCAGGTTTTGTTGTTTTTAGTAGGAGTTCTGTCTGCTTCCTGGATTTTGATGTCAGTTTTCTTCCCCAGATTTGGGATGCTTTCATCTATGATTTCCTCAAATAAACCTGCCCCCTCTCCCCCTCTCTACCTCTGGGACTTCCATGATATGAATGTTATTACACTTTATGGAGTCACTGAGTTTCCTAAGTCTACATTCCCAGGGGAATTCTACCAAAAATTTAAAGAGGAATTAATACCTATCCTTCTCAAATTATTCCAAAAAAAAGAAAAGTCAGGAAAACTTCTAAATTCATTGTATGAGGCCAGCATTACTCTAATATCAAAATCAGATAAAGACAGCGTGAAGAAGGAGAACTACATGCCAAAATTGCTGATGAACATAGAATAAACAGGAGAAAAATCCTCCACAAAATACTAAGAAATTGAATCCAACATTACATTGAAAGAATCATTTAGCATGATCAAGTGGGATTTATTCTTGTGTTATAAGTGTGGCTCAATATTCACAAATCAACCAATGTGATATATCACATCAACAACAGAAAGAATATAAACTGTATGATCCTTTCAGTAGAATGCAGAAAAAGGGTTTGACAAAGTACATCATCCATTCATGATAAAAACCCTCAAAAAAGTAGGTTTAGAGGGAACAAACCTCAATATAATAAAGGGCATATATGAAAAACCCACAGCTAATATCATCCTCAATGGGAAAAAACAGAGTTTTCCCTAAGGTCGGGAACAAGACAAGAGGCCCACTGTCACCACTATTGTTCAACATAGTCCTGGAAATCCTAGTCATAGCAATGAGAAAACAAAAAGAAATAAAAGACATACAAATTGTTAAGGATGAAGCATAAGTTCCAGTATTTGCAAATGTCAAAATATCATGATAGTCTATATAGAAAACTCATAAGTCTCCGCCAAATAAAAAAAAAAACTGCTAGAATTGATAAATGAATTCAGTAATGTCACATGATACAAAAAAATGTAAATAAACCTGTTGCATTTGTATACACCAATAATGAAGAAGAAGAAAGAGAAGTTAAGAAAACAAACCCATGTACAATTGCACTAGTAATAATAATCACTCTGGAAAACAATATGGAGCTTCCTCAAAAAGTTAAAAATAAAGCTACCCTATGGTCCAGTAATCACACTACTGGGTTTTTACCTCCAAAATATAGAAACACTAATTCAAAGGGATGCAGGAAATCTTATGCTTACTACATTATTTACAATACACAAGTTGTGAAAGCAGCCCAAGTGTATGTTGATCAATGTATGGATAAAGAAGATGTGAGATATATATATAAAACTCAACCATATAAAAGAATGAAATCCTTAACAGCAACATGGATAGAGCTCGAGAGTACAGTGTTATGTGAAAGAACTCAGTCAGAGAAAGACAAATACCATGAGAGTTCACTCATATATGGAATTTAAGAAACCAAACAAAGGAGCAAAGTGTTGAGAGAAAAAGAGAGAGGGTGAGAGAGAGAGAGAGAGAAAGAAACAGACTCAACTACAGAGGACAAACTGGAATGGAGGTAGGTGGGAGTGTGGGTGAAATAGGTGATGGGACTTAAGGAGTACATATGTATCATGATGAGCACTGAGTAATGCATAGAAATTTTGAAACCCTATATTGTATACCTGAAGGTAATATAACACTCACTGTATGTTAACTATACCAGAATTTAAATAAAATACTTAATAAAACATTGCTCCTCAAAAACATAAGGGATCAATAAACATACCCCCCAAATGTATGTTTCCCTGGGCTCATTCTCCTTATCTCATTTTTGGACACATGCATTTTCTTTCATTTCTGGACTTCAATTGTCCCTGCCTTTTTAGTTGGCAGGGAGGGTAGCAAGGAGAGTGGGGTTGGGTTTAATCTAGTAAAAAATACTACCTCTGACCCCATCTTCATCACTGAAAGCTTCCTTCACATAGAAAAAAATACTTTTAATAAATAGGCAGTATCTAATTTCTTTGTGAATAAAAGAATCTTAAATTACTTAAAGTCATTATTTGAAAAGGAAAAAAAAATTGTAAATAACTAGAAGTCAATTAAAGCATCCCTCTGCCAGGTAATGCAAATATTTTAGTTTTGTTTCAGTTAACTGCCTCATTAATGATTTATAGATGTGCATACAGCTGGGGGAACCATAGCATTATCTAATGCACTCAGAGAATAATTGCATATAAAAAGAAATATGTTGCTCAAGGGAAAATCTCTAAAATTACTTACTGCTTTAACTTCAACCATATTAAAATGCAAAGCATTTAGAAACAGACTGTGATGTTTTATCATGTTTTGACTCATAATGTTGCCAATTTTTCTTAAAAAAATAGGATTTTCCATCATATTAAATTATTTGCATACTTCTCCAGTGCACAGAATGTAGAAATATCAAGGCTTATCAAACAAAGAAAGTAAGCAATTTATTATTTAGGAGAACAACTCATAAAACATTTCCTCTTTTGTGCATCTGTTACATATGAAGAATGAAAAATTTTATAGTAAAATAGTTTGTACACAAAACCTGCAATTATCATTATTATTATTATTAATTATTATTATTATTATTATTACAGAATGGAGGCAATTTTGAGATAAATGTCATAGAACACCAGTTTTCTACCATTTTATTTCAGTTCTTTAGGTGAATATTTTTATTTCATCCAGTACTTCTTTTACATCCAAGTTTTCCCAGATCTATTTTAACATTATTTGTTCCAATCCTCACCCATTTTTCCTTTGGTACAGTTCCTGTGTTTTAATTGGCCTAAGTGATATTATACATCACCAGTGACTTCTTGACTATTTTTGTTTCTGCATTGGATAGGCATTCATATAACTATGGAATAAAGGTTCTTAGTTCTGACTTTATATTTATAAATAATGTGTACTCATAATTTCAGAGATCTCTATATACCCCTGTGAAAATTTAATGTAAATTGACTGCTGGTTTTCCAGGTATTGCATACGGGGTAGAAATTAATTTAAAAAATGTGAGAGAGAAGTTAAAAAGCTATACATTTTTGGTTGTTAACCCACTGCCTATGAATATGTATCCTATAGATTAAGTAGACAGAAGTACATGTTGTTATTGGTTATAAGATTCTTGACAAATGCAATTAGACTTCACTCTCTTCCTGTCAAAAGTTCTATTAAATCAGGTTTTAGGTGACATTGAAATTGTAACGTGGGGTACCTGGGTGGCTCATGTGGTTAAGCATCTGCCTTTGGCTCTGATCATGATCTCAAGGTCCTGGAATCGAGCCCTGTGCCAGGATCCCTGTTCAGGGGGCAGTCTGCTCGTCCCTCTGCCTACCCTCCTCCCCCACTTGTGTTCTTTCTCTCTCTCACTGACTCCCTCTCTCCCTTACTCTCTCTCCCAAATAAATAAATAAAATCTTTTTAAAAAAAGAAATAACTTGTAACTCATACACAGTACTTTCCCACTGCAGAAAATTATAGAATGCATACATGACTGCTAGGAAAACAAAATGTAATAACACATAAACTCAGCGGAGGATCATAAACTTAAAATAAGATTTTGTATTGAACCATTAGGGCTGAATTTTTATTTAAACCTTTGGCATAAAACCAAATCAATATGTTTTCTGTTTCACAGAAAATCCATGACTCTTATTAAAACCAAATATATACTTAGAAATCATGAAAGCTAGACAAGATGATCAATATGACTTTTTTATCTCTATATGATTAAGTGATACATATTTTCTACTTACTAATGTTAATGTCATAATAGGTCATATCTAAAGATAAAAATGATAGCACATGAAGAAATTTTAATATTTTGATATTAGTAATATAATGGATAAGATTAAAATAAAATAATAATGAAAAATAAGCATAATGATTCCAAGGAAGCATTATTGATTTTGTTTTGTGGCTTTATATTTTTTTTAAGATTTTATTTATTTATTTGACACAGATAGAGACAGCCAGCGAGAGAGGGAACCCAAGCGGGGGGAGTAGGAGAGGAAGAAGCAGGTTCCCAGCAGAGCAGGGAGCCTGACACGGGGCTCAATCCCAGGACTCTGGGATCACACCCTGAGCCGAAGGCAGACGCTTAATGACTGAGCCACCCAGGCACCCCTGGTTTGTGGCTTTTTTTTAAAGATTTTATTTATTTATTTGACAGAGAGAGAGAGACAGCCAGTGAGAGAGAGAACACAAGCAGCGGGAGTGGGAGATGAAGAAGCAGGCTTCTAGCGGAGGAGCCTGATGTGGGGCTCGATCCCATAACGCTGGGATCACGCCCTGAGCTGAAGGCAGATGCTTAATGACTGAGCCACCTAGGCGCCCCTGGTTTGTGGCTTTAAATAAGAGTTCTGAAATTATTTGCATACATAAAACATGTTCAATGGGAAAAACTGTCATTTTCATAAAATTTTGTGTAATCTAGATTTCCACTATTTTTATGGGAGCCAAATTTCATGTTTCAACAATTTACAATAGTTCAGAAGGTATTATTTACAATTAGGCTTTTAAAAAAAAATCACTCAGCCATGGGGCATGAAGTAATTTTCTCACTTCCTAATAATTTTAGACTTGGACCATATAAAGCAAATTTTCAGATTTTCAGTTTTCACTGGAAAGGAAAATACTGCCTGAAAATATTCCTCCTCTAATGCTCATATTTTTAATTAAAAAAAAATTAATGAAGCAGCAAATATTAATAAGAAAAACAGCAAAAACTATAAGAAGATGATTTTAAAAAGCAATACAAAAAAGCTAGTAAACCATAAACAAGAAAAGGGGCATGGACCAATATATTTAGCTTCAAAAAGTGACAACTAAGAAAAAAAAAAGAGGTAATAATGTGGCAGGGCACATCTTAGGGACATGACAGGGCCTACTCCATTCTTTTGGGTTAGAAACTGTAATGGTGATTCCACAAAAACCTGAGAGTTTTTACTAATTTAGCCAAATGTGTAAAAACACACTAGTTGGATATCCTTACTTTCTGTCTTTCAGGAGAAAGAGATGCTGGAGAGATAATTGCAAAACAGAGGAAGTTATGAGACAGAATTTTTCTGACAAAAGTGAGGTTTCTAAGGATAAATGAACAATTAGTTGAGTAAATTTTAAGTTGAAGGATACATCAAGGAAATTGGGGCTCCTGGGTGGCTCAGTAGGTTGGGCATCTACTTTTGGCTCTAGTCATGATCCCAGGGTCTGGTCCGCCACTCAGTGGGGAGCCTGATTCTCCCTCTCCCTCTGTCTACTGCTCCCCTTCTTGTGCTCTTTCTCTCTCTGTCTCTGTCAAATAAATAAATAAATAAATAAATAAATAAATATTTTAAAACCGCTACATCAAGGAAATGAAATACACTTCATAACTAGGTAGGACATCTTGGTACAGCAGATATAACAAATTTTGGGAAAAGAAAACCAACCACAAATTGTCCTTTCTTCTCTCTATGGAGGCAGACTACAGAAAAAATGGATAGAACAAAAATAACCATCCTTAAATAACCTCTTCTAGGAAAAGTAAACTCTTAGAAGCATTGACAAGGAGTTAAAGTAACACACATTACATGAGAGGAAAAAAAAGTTTAGACAAAGTTGCAGGAACTCCATAATGTGAAAAAGCTAAAAAGTTTTAGCATGGAAATTATGGCAATGTATTATAGCAAAAGAAAAAAATAATAAGACACTCTTATTTTTTTATTTTTTAAAGATTTTATCTATCTATTTATTTATTTGAGCGTGAGAGAGAGTGTATGAGCATGAAACAGGGGAGGGGCAGGGGGAAAGGGAGAGTCAGAGGGAGAAGCAGGCTCCCCCTGAGCATGAAGTTTGAAGTGGTGCTGGATCCCAGGACCCTAAGATCATGACCTGAGCTGAAGGCAGATGCTTAACTGACGGAGCCACCCAGGTGCCCCATAAGACAATTTTAATAAAAAGGACAGAGAAAGAAACTATACTAGAAAAAAACATAACCCAAGTAATACAAAAACACCAGAAATGCTTTGTACTTTAGAACAACATGGTTTAAATAAGTGAAAAGGTAAAAGATGAGAGAAAAAATAGATTTTTGACTTCAGATAATAAACCATGGGTCAAAATATTTTTATATAATTAATAAACTAGAAAAAGCAAAGAACAAATATGGATAAAAATTAATAACATGAAAGTTTAGAGGTTAATTATAGGTAACATAGTTGTGAAAGACCAAGGAATAAGAAAACAATCTAGAGAAGACAAAGAAAATCTCCTATGCAAATACTCGGTGTCTCTAAAGTAAAAAAAATTAAACATATTAGTGAGGAAAATTATTAAAATACTTAATATAAGTAAGTTTATATGAAATTAAGAAAGAGTAATAAATAATTTCAGAAAAATTGATACTGACTGGTCACATTAGGACATATTTCATGGTGAAGTGATTGAACTTCAAGATAAAGAATTTTTTTTTCTAAAGGAAATAAAATGTGACTCAAGAATTCTTTACGCAGAAAAACATGTTGAAACATGAAAGCAAATGTGAAATAAAGAAGTAACACTACTAAAATTTTCTTGAAAAACCCCTATACGATGGTAAAATCAAGTGAATTAGGAGATAAATCAAAAAAGAACAAACCATGCAATTAAAAGATTGCAAAAATTATGGTAAAAGTGGAGAATGTAAATGCTATAATCTTGGTGCTGTAAAAATAAAAATAAATATCAACTCAGGAAAAGGAAGAGAGAAAGGAAAATATATAAGAATTCCAAAGTCTATTTTTTTATTTTATTATTTTTTTTTATTATGATACTTTAGTCACCATACAGTACATCCTTAGGTTTTGATGTAATGTTCCATGATTCATTGCTTGTGCATAACACACAGTGCTGCATGAAATACTTGCCCTCCTTAATACTGTTCACTGGGCTAGGCCATCCCCCCACTGCCCTCCCCTCTAAAACCCTCAGTTTGTTTCCCAGAGTCCATAGTCTCTCACGGTTCATTCCCCCCCCACCCCCCCGCCGTTTACCACCCTTCATTTTCCACTTCCTTCTCCTAACAATCTCCCTACTATTCCTTACGTTCCACAAATGAGTGAAATGATATGATAATTGCCTTTCTCTGCTTGACTTATTCCACTTAGCATAATCTCCTCCACTCCCATCCACGTTGATGCAAATGTTGGGTAATCATTCTTTGTGACGGCTGAGTAATATTCCATTGTGTATATGGACCACATCTTCTTTATCCATTCATCTGTTGAAAGGAATCTGGGCTCCTTCCACATTTTGGCTATTGTGGACAATGCTGCTATGAACATTGGGGTGCATATGGCCCTTCTATTCACTACGTCTGTATCTTTGGGGTAAATACCTGGTAGCGCAATTGCTGGGTCATAGGGTAGCTCTATTTTTAATTTTTTAAGGGCCCTCCACACTGTTTTCCAAAGTGACTGTACCAACTTGCATTCCCACCAACAGCATAAGAGGGTTCCCCTTTCTCCACTTCCTCTCCAACATTTGCTGTTTCTCGCCTCATCAATTTTTGCCATCCTAACTGGCGTAAGGTACTATCTCAATGTGATTTTGATTTGAATTTCCCTGATGGCTAATGATGTTGAACATTTCTTCATGTGTCTCTTAGCCATTTGTATGTTTTCAATGGAAAAATGTCTGTCCATATCTCCTGCCCATTTTCTGATTTGATTATTTGTTTATTGAGTATTGAGTTTGAGAAGTTCTTTGTAGATCTTGGATACCAGTCTTTTATCTGTAGTGTCATTTGCAAATATCTTCTCCCATTCTGTGGATTGCCTCTTTGTTTTGTTGACTGCTTCCATTGCTGTGCAGAAGCTTTTTATCTTGATGAAGTCCCAAAAACTCATGTTTGTTTTTGCTTCCCTTGCTGTTGGAGATGTGTCATGAAAGAAGTTGCTGTGGCCGATGTCAAAGAGGTTGCAGCCTATGTTCTCCTCTAGGATTTTGATGGATTCCTGTCTCACATCGAGGTCTTTCATCCATTCGGAGTTTATCTTTGTGTATGGTGTGAGAGAATGGTCAAGTTTCATTCCTCTGTATATAGCTGTCCAATTTTCCCAGCACCATTTATTGAAGAGACCATCTGTTTTTCTGCTGGATGTTTTTTCCTGCTTTGCCAAAGATTAGTTGACCATAGAGTCGAGGGTCCATTTCTGGAGTCTGTATTCAGTTCCATTGGTCTATGTGTCTGTTTTTGTGCCAGTACCATGCTGTCTTGGTGATCCCAGTTTTGTAGCATAGGTTGAAATCTGGCAACATGATGCCCCCAGCTTTGTTTTTCTTTTTGAATATTTCCTTGGCTATTCAGGTCTTTTCTGATTCCACACAAATTTTAGGATTGTTTGTTCCAGCTCTTTGAGAAATGTCATTGGTATTTTGATTGGGATGGCATTGAAAGTGTAGATTGCTCTGGGTAGCATAGACATTTTAATTATGTTTATTCTTTGAATCCATAAGCATGGAATATTTTTCCATCTTTTTGTTCCTTCTTCAATGTCTTTCATCACTGTTCTGTAGTTTCTAGAGCATAGATCCTTTACCTCTTTGGTTAGGTTTATTCCAAGGTATCTTATAGTTTTTGGTGCTATTGTAAATGGAATTGATTCCCTAATTTCTCTTTTTATAGTTATATTGTTGATGTACAGAAAAGCAACTGATTTCTGTGCATTCATTTTTTATCCTGCCACATTACTGAACTGTTCTATGAGTTCTAGTAATTTGGGGGTGGAGTTCTTTGGGTTTTCCACATAAAGTATCATGTCATCTGTGAAGAGAGAGTGTTTGACTTCTTCTTTGCCAATTTGAGTACATTTTATTCTTTTTTTGTTGTCTGATTGCTGTTGCTAGGACTTCTAGTACTATGTTGAAGAATAATGGTGGGAGTGGGCATCCTTGTCGTGTTCCTGTTCTTAAGGGAAAGGCTCTCAGCTCTTCCTCATTGAGAATGATATTGGCTGGGGGCTTTTCATAAATGGTTTTTAGGAAATTGAGGCATTGCAAATGTTGAACTGTGCTTGCATCCCACGGATAAATCCCACCTGGTGGTGATATATCATCCTTTTAATGTATTGTTGGATCCTATTAGCTAGGATCTTGTTGAGAATTTTGGCATCCAGATTCATCAAGGATATCGGTAGGTAATTCTCCTTTTTGATGGGGTCTTTTCCTCGCTTTGGGATCAAGGTAATGCTGGCCTCATAGAATGGGTTTGGAAGTTTTCCTTCTGTTTCTATTTTTTTAAACAGCTTCAGGAGAATAGATATTATTTCTTCTTTGACTGTTTGGTTGAATTCCCCAGGGAATCCATCAGGCCCTGGACTCTTGTTTTCTGGGAGGTTTTTCATCACTGCTTCAATCCCTTCACTGGTTATTCATCTATTTATGTTGTCAATTTCTTCCTGTTTCAGTCTTGGTAGTTTATAGGTTTCCAGGAAGGCATCCATTTCTTCCAGGTTGCTTAATTTATTGGCATATAGTGGTTGATAATGGTTTGTACAGATTGTTTCTATTTCCTTGGTGTTAGTAGTGATCTCTCCGCTTTCATTTATAATTTTATTAATTTGGGTCTTTTCTCTATTCTTTTGAATAAGTCCTGCCAGTGGCTTATAGAGATTATTAATTCTTTCAAAGAACAAGCTTCTAGTTTTGCTGATCTGCTCTACTGTATTTCTGGTCTCTAATTCATTGATCTCTGCTCTAATCTTAGTTGGTTGTCTTTTTGTGTGTGGCTTAGGCCTGTTCTTTTGTTCCATCTCCAGCTGTTTAAGGCATGCATGTAAGAACTGCATTTTAGATTTTTCTATTCTTTTGAGTGAGACTTAGATGGCTATGTATTTTCCCCTTAGGACCTCCTTTCAGCATCCCATAGGTTTTGGACTGAAGTGTTTTCATTCTCATTGGTTTCCATAAATTGCTTAAGCTCTTCTTTAATTTCCTGGTTTACCCAAACATTCTTAAGCAGGATGGTCCTTAACTTTCAAATGTTTGAGTTTCTTCCAAATTTTTTCTTGTGATTGAGTTCCAGTTTCAAGCACTGTGGTCTGATAATATGCAGGGAATAATCTCAGTCTTTTGGTATCAGTTGAGACCTGTTTTGTGACCCAGTATATGGTCTATTCTGGAGGAAGTTCCATGTGCATTCAAAAAGGATGAGTATTCTGTTGTTTTTGGGTGGAACGTTCTGTGTATATCTATGAGGTCCATCTGGTTCAGTGTGTCATTCAAAGCTCTTGTTTCTTTTTTTTTTAAGATTTTATTTATTTATTCGACAGAGATAGAGACAGCCAGAGAGAGAGGGAACACAGGAAGCGGGAGTGGGAGAGGAAGAAGTAGGCTTATAGCTGAAGAGCCTCTTGTGGGGCTCGGTCCCATAATGCCGTGATCACTCCCTGAGCCGAAGGCAGACGCTTAACTGCTGTGCCACCCAGGTGCCCCAAAAGCTCTTGTTTCTTTGTCAATTTTCTGCTTAGGTGATCTGTCTATTGCTGAGACTGGAGTGTTGTGGTCCCTTACTATTAACATGTTATTATGTATATGTCTCATTATTCTGATTAAGAGTTGGCTTATGTAGCTGCCTGCTTCCCTGTTGGGGGCATAGATATTTATAATAGTTAGATCCTCTTGTTGGATACACCCTTTAAGAATAACATAGTATCCTTCTGTATCTCTAACTTCAGTCTTTAGCTTGAAATCTAATGTGTCTCATACTAGAATTGCCACCCCAGCTTTCTTTTGAGGTCCGTTGGCATGAAAAATGGTTCTCCATCCCTTCACTTTCAGTCTGGCTGTATCTTTAGGTTCAAAGTGAGTCTCTTGTAGACAGCATATGAATGGGTCATGTCTTTTTATCCAATCTGCAACCCTGTGGCATTTTATGGGAGCATGTAGGCCATTCATATTGTGAGTGATTTTTGAAAGATATGATTTTAATATCATCATGTTGCCTGTGAAGTCCCTGTTTCTATAAATTGTCTCTGTAAATTTCTGTTCTGTATCACTCTTAGGGTCTTTCTACTCTTATAGAACCTCCCTTAATATTTCTTGTAGGGCTGACTCCATGGTCATACATTCTTTCAGTTTCTGCTGGTCTTGGACAGTCCTTGTCTCTCCATCCATTCTGAATGACAGCCTTGCTGGAAACAGTATCCTTGCCTGCATGTTCTTCTCGCTTAGTGCTCTGAATATGTCTTGCCAGCCCTTTCTGGCTTGCCAGGTCTCTGTAAACAGGTCTGACATTATTCTGATGTTCCTCCCTCTGTACGTAAGGAATCTCTCCCCCCCTTGCAGCTTTCAAGATTGTTTCCTTGGATTTAAGATTTGCGAATTATACTGCTATATGTAGTGGTGTTGGTCTGTTCTCATTGATTTGGGAGGGGTCCTCTCTGCCTCTTGGACAGATTAGTGAAGTTCTCAGCTACAATTTGTTCAATTATCCCTTCTAGACATACCTCTTTCTCCACCCCCTTGGGGATCCCATTAATTCTAACATTGGAACATTTCATTGTATCAGTAATCTCCCGTAGCTTTTTTTCTTGAAATTGGAGTCTTTTTTCCCATGTTACCTCTTTTTCTTTTTTCTATCATCTCACCTTCTAACTCACTAATTAATTCTTCTACCTCATTTACCCTGACAGTCAAAGCATCCAGTTTAGACTGCATTTCATTCATAGCCTTTTTAATTTCTGCCAGGTTCGTTCTCATTTCAGCCCATAGAGATTCTATATTTTTGTTAATATTTTTCTCAAGCCTATACACCATCTTGATAATTGTTACCCTGAAATCCATTTCTGTCATCTTGGTTATTTCTATATCCATTAGTTAATAGTCTGTCCCTTGTTTTGCCTATCTCCTTCTTTATTCCATTAGCACTTTTGTTTGTTTCTTAAATTTCACATATGAGTGATATCATATTGTATTTCTGTTTCTCTGACTGACTTATTTTGCTTACCATAATACTCTCTAGTTCCATTCACATTGTTGCAAATGACAAGATTTGATTCTTTATTATGGCTAATATTGCATATATATATATATATATATATATATATATATATATATACCATCTCTGCTTTATCCATTTATCAGTCAATGGACATTTGGGTTCTTTCCAAAATTTGACTATTGTTGATAATGCTGCTATAAAGATCAGATGCATGTCTCCCTTCGAATCAGTATTTTTGTATCCTTTGTGTAAATACCTAGTAGTGCAATCACAGTATCATAGGGCAGTTTTATTTTTAAGTTTTTGAGGAACCTCTATACTGTTTTCCAGAGTGGCTGCACCAGTTTGCATTCCCAGCAGTGTAAGACGGTTTCCCTTTCTTGACATCCTTGCCACCATCTGTTGTTTCCTATATTGTTAATTTTAGCCATCTGACAGGTGTGAGGAGATAGATCATTGTAGTTTGATTTGTATTTCCCTGATGATGAGTGATGTTGAGCATCTTTTCATGTGTCTGTTATTAATCTGTATGTCTTCTTTTCATGTGTCTGTTATTCATCTGTACATCTTCTTTGGGAAAATGTCTATTCATGTCTTCTGCCCATTTCTTAACTGGATTATTTGCTTTTTGGGTGTTGAGTTTTATAAGTTCTTTATGTGTTTTGGATGCTAACCCATTATCAGATATGTCACTTGCTGGTCATTAGTATGTTTAAAGTTTCAATTTATTCCTGTTTCAGTTCTAATGTTTGTATGTTTATAGGAATTTATTGCTTTCTTCTGGATTGCCCAAATGTTAGCATATAATTTTTCATAATATTCTCTTATAATTGTTTGTATTTCTGTGGCTTTGGTTGTGATCTCTCCTCACTCATTTGTGATCTTATTTATTTGAATTCTTTCTCTTTCCTTTTTGATAAGTCTGGCTGGGGGGTTATCAATTTTATTCCTTCTTTCAAAGAACAAGCTCCTGGTTTCATTCATCTGTTCTACAGTATTTTAGTTTCTATATCATGTATTTCTTCTCTAATCTTTATTATTTCCTTTCTCCTGCTGGCTCTAGGCTTGTTTATTGTTCTTTTTCTAGCTCATTTAGGTGTAAGGGTAGCTTTTTTATTAGAGATTTTTCTTGCTTCTTGAGGTAGAGCTATATTGCTCTGTACTTCCTTCTTATGAATGTTTTTTTTTACTTCATCTCCAAGGTTTTCAACTGTTGTGTTTTTATTTTCATTTTTCCATGTATTTTTTATTTCTTCTTTCATTTCCTGAATGATCCATTCATTCCTTACTAGGATGTTCTTTAACCTTCATGTTTGTGATCTTCCCAATTTTTTTCTTGTGGTTGACTTCAACTTTCATAGCATTATGGTCAGAAAAGATTCATGGTATTATCTCAATCTTTTTGTACTTGTTGAGGCCTGATTTGTCATCTAGAATATGGTCTATTCTGGAGAATGTCCCTTGTCCACTCAAAAAGAATGTGTATTCTGCTGCTTTAGGAAGAAATGTTCTGAATATATCTGTAAGTCCATCTGGTCCAGTGTGTCATTCAGGTATGGCAGAGATCTGCTCTGGTCTTCTGGGGGAGGATCTCACCATGCTGGGATAGATATAGGTTTGACCTAGAAAGGCAGTAACACCAGAGGACAGGAATGTGGGATTTGGGGCAAAGCACACTAAACAACCAGTGTCTGGGTTAGCCTCCCTCAGCAAGTGTCTCTGTGCCTTTGCTGAGGGGCACGGGAGGGAAAAGGAAGCTATGAGCTCTTTTGTCCCCAGAGAGGCAATTCTACCTCTCTCAGATGCACTCCAGGAAGATGGTATGGTTTCTCCCAGTGTATCTTAGCCAATCATCAGATAGCGCTGTCTGCCCTCCCCCACCCCACCCCCGGATTACCTGCCCACCTTTTCTTCAAGAATACTGCAGCACCTTCAGGGATCTATATCAGCCATGCTATGGACCTCTAAAACCACAGTTTTTGAGCCATGTTGATTGCAAAAACTGACGAAAATCAGCCTCTTTCACTTTCCTAGTCAATGACTTTGGGCAAGTATTCTCCTTGTGCAATCCCCTGTACACTCCTCTCCTTTGCCTTCCTCTGTGACCAGGACTCCTTCTTCTCCACAGTACCTGCAATACGCTTCTTCCCCAAAACAGGTCTCCATACTTCCTACCTTCCTCAAAGTGGCATCTTCACTCCCTGTAGTTATGCAGTTTGTTCTGTCAGTCTTCAATATGATTTCTGGGGTATTTTGGATGACTTGATATTATCTAGTTGTGTTTGTGTTATGAGATGAGCCTATGGTCCTCCTATTCTGCCATCATCTTCATCCAGACCCTACTGCATGTGTTTTTGCATTTTTTGTTTGTATAATTTCTTAAATTGCTTAAATTATGTATACTATGCATGTTTAGAAAATAATTAATTATTTAAATTAATTGATTATTTTATATAATAAATATTATTATATAATTAAATAATATAGAACTATAATTCATATAATTTACATAATAATTTATTATTCTAATAAAAATAAACACAATGTGATAAAACAAGATAGAATACTTTCATGATTTAAATAAATAATACTCTCCCATGTCTTTATATAAGGTACTATTATATTTGGCACCAATATTAGGTATTAAATACCAGTACTTTGGTGAGAATCATGACTGATTAATGAATTCCATAAGCAACATCTTCTAAAATTTTCATCCAGAATCTGCATGAACATCCTAAATGATAAAGAGCTTATTATATCATGAGGTTATCTATTTCATTTTAGAATATATTTGTATCTTTAGAACTGATTATAGAACTAACCATATTCTAATTTTAGAAATATCATCTGAAATAATTCTCAGTTTTAAAACTAATCCTTCTTCTACATGAGAACATTATTTTTTTTTAAAGATTTTATTAATTTACTTGAGAGAGAGAGAAAGAGCATGAGAGAGAGTATGAATAGGGGAAGGGCAGAGGGAGATAGAGAAGCAGACTCCCCACTGAGCAGGAAGCCCAATGCAGTGCTCAATCCCAGGACCCTGAGATCATGACCTGAGCTGAAGGCAGACACTTATCTGAACCACCCAGATGCCCCACCATAAGAGAATTTTTTGAAAAGAGGTATTGTTTGCCTTTTCCTTTCAATTTTTCTTCTCCCATTTTTGTAGCTCCTTTAATTTTTCTTCATGTATCTGTGCTGTGAATACAGTCTCTATCTGGTCATTCTTCTCTAGCTTCATACTTTTTAAAGTGTATCATATATAATTGTAATACCATCAATTCCATTTTCTAGACAGCAATATCTATTAATGCATTCTAGGACTTGAATGACCATTTTGGAAATTCATTCAATCTATTGACTGGCAGGGAGCTCACCATTGGGTTATACACAAGTGTTAAGAAAGTATTCATTGTTTGGTACATTATGGGGTTTTTAAATTGGACCATGCGTACATTTTTTACATGTCTTACTTATATATGATTACCTATTATTTATATTTATTCCTGTTATTTTGTGCCACATAATTCAACCCATTAAGATGATTTGGAACTTTCTTCTGTTATCTATATATTTGATATAGCTCCTGGCCACAAGATACATGAGCATGCTGTCTTCACCAATAAAATTTAAAAGCAAAAAGTCACAGAAGCCACAATATTTTGAGTTACAGCACACTCCCTGGTTTCTGCTTGGGTATGATCGATTATCTCCTTTTATTCAAATTATAGAGACACAGAGGATAATCTTAAAAGCTTTAGGGATGCCTGGGTGGCTCAGTTGGTGACACTTGCTTTTGACTCAGATCATGATCTCAGGGTCCTGGGATCCAGCCCTGTTTTGGGTTCCCCACTCAGCAGGGAGTCTGTTCTCCTTCTGCCCCTCCCCCTGCTCATGCTCTCTCTTAGATAAATAGATAGATAGATAGATGATAGATAGATAGATGATAGATAGATAAATAAAAAGCTTCAATGCAGTCTTCCTATGCAGTCCACGAATTTCTCTGTGGCATCCCTAAAAGTTTCTACTTGAAGAAAAGGAACTCAAGGCATAGTGAAAGGAAACACACTTTTCCACTGCTCAAGTTATTTAAAAAGTATTGGGATAGACCGGTGATGGGTAGTAAGGAGGGCATGTATTGCATGGTGCACTGGGTGTTATGCACAACTAATGAAGCATCGAACTTTACATCAGAATCCGGGGATGTACTGTATGGTGACTAACATAATATAATAAAAAATCATTTAAAAAAATTATTCTTTTGCATCATCATATTTCTGTATGTAGTTTAAAACTTTTATTTTCTGTTCTACCATTGAGATGAAGACAAAATGAGACTGGTCATCATTTTATATGACAATTTTCTAATATTTAAAGATGTAAAATATCCATGTTTAATTTTCTCTTTTCTAAGTTAATGTATAAAATTACTTCAAAATTTCCAACATTGTTTTCATTATGAAATATTTCAAATGCTAAACATAGTATTATAAACAAGGATGCACCCACTTCAACTTTTTAAATACTGTAACATATTTATTTTAAATTATTTTTATATGAAATGTTATATAGTCCCATGTGTACCTCTCATCTTTTCCATTTGTTTTCCTCCTCATGGGTGATGGCTATATTGAATTTTATTGAATTTTATATTCATCATTCATACATATGAGAGTTTGTGTAATCACTTTTATTATATATCTGTGTATTCATTAGTAATATGATGAATTGCTTTGATGTTGTAAGATTTTAGATACATAATATGATACTGTCCTTACATATGCAACTTGTGTATTTTATGTTATATTTAAAATTTATACATATTGATGCATCAGATCTAGTTCATTCATTAACACTTTTAGATAGATTTCATTGGACATAAATACCAAAATATATATATCCATTTTCCAATTAATGCAGTTTTAGATACACTTATCCTTTCAACAACTATTTATGGATGTTCTACTATGTATGAAATACTATTCTAAGTGTTGGTTATTGATATTTCTTTTCCTTTCTATCACCAACAGTCTTACTGTGAACAATTTTTTCATTATTTTCAAAATGAGTGGTAGAGAAGGCAAGTGCTGTGTGTGTGTGTGTGTGTGTGTGTGTGTATCTGTGTGTGTATGTGGCATTAAAGTCTTTGGTAATTATCCTAAAAGCATATTTTTTCAATATTGCTTATTTATAAAGATTTATTTATCCATTTAAGAGAGAGTGAGTAAGAGAGGGAGATAGAGTGAGAAGGAGCAGGGGAAGGGAGAAGCAGACTACCCATTGAGCAGGGAGCCTGATGTGGGGCTCGATCTCAGGACTCCAGGATCATGACCTGAGCCAAAGGCAGATGCCTAACTGACTTAACCCAGGTGCCCCTACTATGAACATTTTAATACATGTTTCATTGTGCAAATGTTTGGGTTTTTTATAGGCTAATAGAAATCATTGAAATGTGGAAATCCTAAGTTGTTATACACGCGCATCTTTAGCTTTAGTAGATATGGAGCATAGTTTTACCAATTTATACCCACACATTCATTGTTACGGATTCTGTTTTTCTCCATCACTGCCAACATTTATTCTCTGATTAATTTTTTGCCAATCATTAATTTTTTTAACCATGTGAAATCATACTTTCATTTTAAAAGTTGCATTTACTTGATTACTAATAACTTTGAGCATTTTTAAGATGTTTATTTGCCATTCTTTTTCTTTAAATTACCTATTAATAGATTTGCCCATTTTTAATTTATGTTTATCTTATTATTTAGAAATGTTCTTTCTGCATTATGCCAGTAATGAACACTCCAAGTGTCTTGTACTAATTTTGACTTTCCTTTAATTTTGCTTTGCTGTCTTATTGTGAAGAAAATTTAAAGTTACTGTGATCACTTTATCATTCTTACTCATTTTTGTTGTGAATTTTCTTTATGTATAAATTCTACCTTACCAATGGGCATGAAGATAGTATCCTGAATTCCTCTCCAAATATTATAAAGTTTTTCTTACATCTATTTTTAACTTCTCTGAGCTTGTTTATTTGTTCATGAATTAGATAATATTTATATACAGAATCATAGTGCAATTCGCAAATATTAGATCCAAGGATACAGTATTGAAAGCGGCCAGGGCAAAGAAATTTCTCACGTACCAAGGCAAAGGTATCAGGATTACGTCAGACCTGTCTACAGAGACCTGGAATGAGAGAAAGGCTTGGGGGGGCATTTTTAAAGCTCTTTCAGAGAAAAACATGCAGCCANGAAAAACATGCAGCCAAGGATCCTTTATCCAGCAAAGCTGTCATTCAGAATTGATGGAGAAATAAAGACGTTCCAAAATCGCCAGTCATTAACCACTTTTGTAACCACGAAACCAGCCCTACAGGGGATATTAAGGGGGGCTCTATAAAGGTAAAAAGGCCCCAAGAGTGA